>NC_139020.1:173730791-173892403 GCF_964662115.1 Mustela nivalis
ATGAGAAATGTGAGGCACACAGAATTATTTCATCTGAGGTCATAGACTTAGAAGTACCAATTCAAATCTAGGACTTAAGTGTAGAAGAATATAACTCCAGAGCTCATCCTATTAACTACTTATAGTGCTTTCACATCAAGTACATAAAGGGGTGCAGATACAAAGAAAACATGCATGTGGAGAAATCCTAGAGAAATGAGTATGAACTCAGAGAGGCAAGTAAATGCCCCACCAGGCAGGGACTTTTTTTTTTTTTAAGTGTCCTATTCTTCTAAGAGCAAAAGGAAACCACCGAAAGGGTTTAAGGAAGAGGGTCAGTGGGGAAATGGACCTTGGATGGGATGTGGATTCTGAAAAGGTCACTGTGGCTCCAGTATACTTGCTAAAAATACTGAAAAGACTTGGTCTTGACAGTCTTGACAGAAATAAGAATGGCCCTTTAAAGTCTACTTGGCATTTTTTTTGTTGGTTTTTTTTTTTTTTTTTTTTTGTCCTTTTCCATAAGTCAGTTTACTGCCTGACACATCACTAGAGAGGTAGAAAGACAAGGAAGTGCACCTTCTCCGGAAAGATATGTGAGGTTTGTTTGGCTACTTAAGAATCTCAGTTGCATAAACATAGTGTATTATTTTCCCACTGTTATCAAAACAAATTACCACAAAGTTAGTGGCTTAGAATAATAGAAATGTATGATCTCATAGTTCTGTAGGGTCCCAAGTCCAGGTGAAGTGTGGCTGGACTAATTCCATTAGTGCCACACAGCCACAGGAATGAGGTGTCTGCTTCACTGCTGGCTGTCTGACATGGGTCATTTGCACGTTTCGAAGGCCCATTTCCAGGCTACTTACAACTGCCTTCAAAATCAACAATGGTAGAAGAAGAAAAAATGAAACAAAATGGGATTGGGAGGGAGACTAAACATAAGTGACTCTTAATCTCACAAAACAAACTGAGGGTTGCTGGGGGGAGGGGGTTTGGGAGAAGGGGGTGGGATTATGGACATTGGGGAGGGTATGTGCTTTGGTGAGTGCTGTGAAGTGTGTAAACCTGGTGATTCACAGACCTGTACCCCTGGGGATAAAAATATATGTATATAAAAAATAAAAAGTTAAAAAAAAAATTTATTAAAAATAAAAGATAATGCTTCCCTACCCTAAAAAAAAAAAAAAAAAAAAAAAATCAACAATGGTGATGGGACGCTTGGGTGACTCAATCCGTTAAGTGACTGCTTTTGGCTCAAGTCATGATCCTGGAGTTCCGGGACTGAGTTCCCAGCTTCTCCTTCTGCCCCTCCCCCTACTTGTGCTCTCTCCCTCACTCTAATAAATAAATAAACACTTTTTTTAAAAAGGCAACAATAGTGAATCTTCAAATCACTTGGATTCTTTTCTCTCTGCCTCCTGTCTCTACCCCATGTCTTCTGCCTGAATAATCTGCCTTGGTCTTTTGCTTTTTGGAACCCCTGTGGTTATAGCGGACCCACCCAGATAATCTAAAACAACCTCACTAAATTGAGATGAGTTGATCAGTAATATTAATTGCATTTGCAAAATCTCTATACAGTGTAACTAGATTAGTGTTTGATTGAATAAACAGAAAATAAATCTTGGGGGGGGACATCTTTAGAATTCTAAATATGCTATATGGTCCCCACTTAATATACACGTATCATTTAGAATTAATCACATAAGCATGGAGGATGTTCTTAAACTGACCTTTTGCTTACTTTCAGTTACTGTAAATACATATTTTTATTCTTCCTTTAGTCATAAAACAAGAGTTATATGAAAACACATTTTCTTGAAAGAAATCTAATACTAGAGGTGCATATGTCATTACATTTTGAGCCAGTATATATGAATAGAGATTGGAAGCATACAAATAAATTTCTTAATATGATAAATTAACATAATCTACTCATTCCAATTATCTTTCCAGCAACTCATCATTCCTCCAGGATTTCATTTTGCTATTTCAGATACAAATGACATATTTTAATTCAGTCAAACCAGCACTAATAATTTCTTAGCAAAATATGACAAAAAACAAGTGCACTTTAGATGATAGATGATGGAACTTGGCAGTAGAAACAAATTCTGATTTCACTTATTTTATTGTCTACGGCAATACCTCTAGCAACAAAGGGAACAAGGATATGTCATGGTAAACGTCTGTGTCCTAAAACCAGGAATAATTAGTCAATATCAGTATTTTGCATGAGTAATCATGCTTCATCTAAATCAATCTTCACAAAAATATTAGGTGCTTCAGAGATGCCCTTAAGGCAGCTACCACATAATATCCCTGATTTTAAGGGAGTTAATGCATATCCCTTAGAAAGTAGCTTATCTGAAGGTAACTAAGGGATTTGAGAAAGCATTGCTCTAAAATAGAATAAACATGGATAAAAACTAAAAGTGACATTTAATTCTACATTCAGATAAAATAATAAATTAAGTATTATTTAATGGATTGCAAATCTGCACTACTTTCCCTCCAGGAAAAAAAAAATAATCAGGTAAGAGTAAACAACTAAATATCTTTCTAATTTCAAAGAGCTTTGAAAAATAAGTGAACAAACAATGACTCATAGGAAATTAGGTTTTTATTTCTGAAAACAGAAACAATAAATCTAGGAGCCCGTATAAATTATAATTTTTCCATTTGCCCTATAATTTCCAAAGTTGTATGTCTCATGTTTAAAGTGACCAACATCTCTATGCTTTCTGTAAGGGGTCAGAAATAATGCAGAGGGATACTAATTATGTGGCCATTATAGAACATACAATATGTTGACTGATTATTGGACACTATTGTCTATGCAAATAAGGAACAGAAGGCCAGAAGTTATGAAATACAAAAATGAAAATGAGGTCAAGAATCCCATGAGTCACCTCAACTCTGCCTCTTTAACGAGTAGGTGGGGAGGTTACAGAGTTCAGGTGTGTTTCATTTTTGAGTTCACATTATATACACAATGTAAATAAAACAGCACCACATTATTTCTTACATATTGTATGAATACTGCATTTAAGAATAGTAAGTATTTAGAAAGCAGTTGGTAGCAGACAGTAAAATGTCCTTATCCCAAGCCAAATCCTTATTGCTTTAGAAAAAAATCTGCAACCTGAACCATCAACTCCAAAGTATACTTCCAAAGCTGCAGGCAGTTTCTGAGCACGCACTGCCCACAATTCTTTTAGAAAGTCCAAATGTAGTCACATCTATCTTACATTTATAGACTTGCTCATCTTTCAAAGTACAACTACTTAACACTGACAATTGCGTAGATAACTGACACTGTATGTCTCCTGATAATACAATGAAGTTTATATTTTTTGGCTTAAAAATGTAGGTCAATTCACCAATACTTTACCTCACAGACTATATCTATTAGGCATAATGGGAGTTGTTTGTTCCAAACCTTACCCAAGAGATTGAAATTTTATATATATATATATATATATATATATATATATATATATATATATATATATTGTGTGTGTGTGTGTGTGTGTGTGCCATTGAAATGAAACTCAAACCCAAGAATATCCAATGAGCAATGCTTGCATCCTACAAAGAATTTAATAACACCACTGCAGCCAACCACTTTCTAATATATTTCAGCCTCAGTTGTGCCAGAGTTCAGAATAAATCAGGGGAGTAGACAGCTATTTATGCCTTCTCCAATCTTTTGCCAAGCTGAGAACAGCCATTTTTACTCATAACATTTCTTGAGCTGTTAAAGCCCTTATAGAATAGACTCTGAAAAGTGATACAGAACTGGAATAAGTACAACCTTGCAACACCATTTTCTAAAATAGGACGACATTTAAGGAGAAAAACAAATATTTTACAATGTTTAAGTGTCCTCTAAGGTGTTCAAATGTGATACCATGGCTTATTAATGGATTAAATAAAATCATGTCTATATCACTAACTGGACAGAATTTGTCTGAAATCCTACAAAAGGGAGGTGAAGGTATTATTTAGAACAAAATAAGAAAAAAAAATGCATGTTCATAGTTTTAGTGTAAAATAACTCACAGACTCCTAAACATTCTCTGCCAAAGTTTTGGGATATATTCTATATAAGCTAACAACTTATAGACAGTTTGATGATGCAATTAAGCATACACTCTCTAGAAAAATTTCATTTCATTTAAATCCTGGCTTTACCATTTACTAAGAATATGATCTAAAGATGTAAATATAGATAATAAAACATTTATTTGTGGAACTCTTGAGATGAAATTATGTAATATACATGGAGCATTTAATAGAATGCTTGCTATATATTAGTTACTCAATGTTAGCTAATAATATTGAGAAGTAGAAACAAAGCAATTTTAAGACAATAATAGCTGCTATAGTCAACTACAACTCTTCACATTGATGCTATAATTTTTCTTGTGTGTGTTTTGTATTTATTCATTTAGGAAACATAGGAAATAGAACCTATCTGCCTTTGAAAGGACTTTAGACAAGTAACAAAATCAAACATAAGAGAAGATAGACTCAATATGAATAAAATCACAATGAATAATTCCTTCTTTTCCACTTACCTAGTCTAGTGCTTTGCACATACTGTACAAGTAATGCTTGATAAATAAATAAGTAAATGAATGAATGAATGAATGAATGAAAAGGTGAGTGGATGCATGCATGCATAAGTGAAAAACATTCTGGATCATCTGAAAAATACAGAAGGATTATGTTTTCAAGAACCAACAAGCAGATTGCCATATTCTGGCAATAATCCTAAAAGTAAAGAAAAATAGAACAACAATAACAAAAATGTTTAGGTTACCTGCTTCTTTTTGCTACAGGAAGGAAAAAAAAAAATTAAATTTCCCCTGGCATTAAATGCAAGCCAAATTTGGAGAACAAAAGGATTTTAGTTTCTTCTCCCAGTTTTGATACTTACATAGCCATGTGATGTCAATCTCCTCAGAGTTCTGGATTCCTCAGTTGAAAATGAAAGGGGTAGGTCAAGAGTATTGCTAAAGTTTTTTACCTTCAATATTTTGTAAGTAACTTAAATTAAACAAACAGACAAACAAACAAAAAACCTGTCTAAAGCCACTATATCAGGTAGTAGGAGTGGATTCTCTTATTAAAAATGCAACCTTGGGGCGCCTGGGTGGCTCAGTGGGTTAGGCCGCTGCCTTCGGCTCAGGTCATGATCTCAGGGTCCTGGGATCGAGTCCCGCATCGGGCTCTCTGCTCAGCAGAGGCCTGCTTCCTTCCCTTCCCCTCTCTCTGCCTGCCTCTCTACCTACTGTGATCTCTCTCTGTCAAATAAACAAATAAAATCTTAAAAAAAAAAAAAATGCAACCTTAAGGGCACCTGGGTGGCTCAGTGAGTTAAGCCTCTGACTCTTTATTTTGGCTCAGGTCATGATCTCAGGACTGTGAGATCAAGGCTAGAGTCCCATGTCAGGGTCCCTGGTGTGCGTGGAAGGCGTCGAGCCTGCTTAAGATTTGTTCTCTCCCTGCTTGACTTATTTCACTAAGCATGATACGCTCTAGTTCCATTCATGTTGTCGCAAATGGCAAGATTTCATTTCTTTTGATGGCTGCATAGTATTCCATTGTGTATATATACCACATCTTCTTGATCCATTCATCTGTTGATGGACATCTAGGTTCTTTCCATAGTTTGGCTATTGTGGACATTGCTGCTATAAACATTCGGGTGCACGTGCCCCTTTGGATCACTACGTTTGTATTTTTAGGGTAAGGTATGTGCTTTGGTGAGTGCTGTGAAGTGTGTAAACCTGGTGATTCACAGACCTGTGCCCCTGGGGATAAAAATATATGTTTATAAAAAATTAAAAAATTAAAAAAAAAATTTGTTCTCTCCCTCTGCCCCTCTGTTCCCTCCTGCTTACACATGCAGGTAAGCGCGCTAAAACAAACAAATAAATAAATGCAACCTTAATAAGTCAAATCCATTCTACTCTAATGGGATATAATTTGTGATTCTGAGACCCCAGATGCTGCTAACAATGTAGGATCATCCACTCACTGATTAACTGGAGGCAATGGAACTCTGCCTCTAGATATGATCAAACTGACTTCAAATCCCAGCTCTTGCTACTCATTAGCTATGGCTAGATAATCACTCTGTTCCTTCTTACCCTCATGTCTTAATAAGAAAATAATAATAGCATATACTTCTTAAGTTTGAGTTAAGGGTTAAAGGAGTTACTATAATGTGTTCAGGAATGTGGCATGGTTCGTATCAACAGATACTCACTATTAATGTGGAAGCTCAGAGTTCATTGGAGGAGTTTTCCAAAAAACGGATGGCTAGCTGATTTGCAACTTTAAGTCTATCCTACTAGACAACTCCCTTGATGGCATGAATCATGCCTTTATTTACTTTCCAACACTAATTTACAACAGACATTTTCCATGCTCCATCTGTGTCCCATACAATGTATAAGCACAGATGATGCATTAGTAAGCAAATTTATACATGGACCCTGCTTTCAAAGATCTTGAGCTGGATAGAAATGAGCAAAAATATTCCAACAAGTAAATGTCTTAATTACATTAAAATATTATTTGTTTTACATGAGGAGTAAATACAGGAATTTATAACCAATTTTATGCTTATAAATATTTAAGAAGATACATAGTAAAAATAAATAAATTCTTTGATAGGGATATGTATGTCACTTAAATCAATATAATGCACATCTCCGCCTTCTGCCTTCATATTTAGTCTAAGGAAACTAACCTGGCCTACATCCTTCAAGATGGCCTTATAAAACCACTTCAGAATACTTAAATTGAGTATTTATCCATTCAGCCAGCACTATTGAGCACTGTTCTAAATAATAGGGATGCTTAATTGAACAAGATATAAAAGATTCCTATTCTTAAGGAAATTACATTTTATTTTAGAGAGACAGAGGGTGAAGTAGTAAATAAAAAAATACATAAGAACAATTCCCTTTAGTAAACGATGCTTTGCAGAAAATTTTAAAATAGTAATTGGTGTTATGGAATCATGGGCGTTGGTGGCTGCTTTAGGTTCAGTGATTAAGAAAAAAGTCTCTTGAAGGATGTCACATTTAAAATGAAAGTTGACTGATGAGAAGGAGCTAACAATGGGAGGCACTCATGGGGGCAGAGAACCCCAGACAGAGGGAGAAGGTAATGCAAAGCCGTAGAAGTAAAAAGAGCATGTTGTAGCAACAGCTCAGTGAGGTGGGAATGCATGGGGCAGGAAGGGGAAGAGAGCCGGCTACAGGAGGAGGAACAATCTAACTGATACAAAAGTTATATAAGGTAGGAAGTAGAGATTTCATGCATCACCTGAAAAAATTTTTAAGGAGAGAAGGGACTATCTGATACATGATTTAAGAAGACTTTTCCATAATTTAAGAAGACTATTAGGATTACAAAGGTGGTTAAAAAAAAAAAAAATAAAAGGATTACAAAGGGCAGCCAAGTAGTAAGGAAACCAAGAGGAAATTGTTTTGGTGCTTCAGGCAACATTCGATAGCGATTGCACTGGGAATTTTAAAAATAGAAATATTTGGGATTTATTTTAAATATAAAGTCCATAGTAACTGCTGATGCATTGAATGTAGCAGGTAAGGCAGAAAAAAAAGAAATTAAGTATAATTATGAGACTTTCACTTGAGAAATGAAACAGAAGGTGATATTATCCACTCAGATAAAGACTTACTTAGAGAAGAACAGGTTGGGTGTACAGACCAGCTGTTGACAAACTTACTACAAAGGGCCAGAAAGTAAATATCTTACTATTTGCAGATCACACAGTCTTGGTTGCAACTATAGTGTGAAATCATCTATATACAAAATATAAACAAATGGGGTGATCGTGTTCCAAAAATTTTTATTTAGAATTATTTGAGGTTCAGATTATAATTACAGTTGTAGTTTGCCAACATCTAATAGAGACAAAAAATTTTGTTCAAGTCATGTTAAGTTTGACATGCCTATGAGACATCCAAATGGAAGTGCTAGGTTGGGTATACGACTCTAGAGTTCTGAGGAGAGGTCAAGAATTGAGGGCAAAAATTAGGATTTAGCAGTTTATTTCATTTATATTGAATTAGAGACCTAATAGTGAGCATGTAGATAAAGAAAAAAAGAGAGAGAGAGATTCAAGAATAATAGAAACCTCCAATATTTGGAATGTTGAGGTCAAGAAGAAGAGATCATAGAGATAGGAAGTCATCATTAAGTTTAGTGTCCATTAAATGAAGGGAAGAAGAGATTTCCAGAAGATAGTGTAGCTGGCCTTGTTGAAAGCTGCTAAAAGTTTAAGTAAGATAAGAATAAAGATGAGACTACTCATTTTGGCAGTGTGGAGTATACTGATGACTAATATTTGAATCTCTGGAATGTGAGAAGTGGATATAGCAATAAAGAACAATTCTTTTACAAAGTTTGGCTAGAGGGATGCCTGGGTGGCTCAGTGGGTTAAAGCCTCTGCCTTCAGCTCAGGTCATGATCCCAGGGTTCTGGGATGGAGCCCCACATCAGGCTCTCTGCTTAGCGGGGAGCCTGCTTCCTCCTCTCTGTCTCTTTGCCTGCTTCTCTGCCTACTTGTGATCTCTCTCTGCTGAATAAATAAATAAAATCTTTTAAAAAACAAACCAACAAACAAAAACAAAGTTTGGCTAGAAAAGGAAGTAGAAAATGTGGGTCATGGCAAAATGTGGGGCTAAAGGAAGGCTTTTTATTATTTAAGAATGAATAATGGTAAGAAAATGTTTATTACTTTTTGAGAATGAGTCAGCAGAGTGAGAAGAACCAATGTAGGCAGAAGAAAAAGAGGATACATACATGTAAGAATAAATTCTCCAACAAGGGAAGATGGACTCAAATCCAGAGCATAAAGCATTGGAAGTTAACTTTGTCTTACCATCTGGAGATATGGGATAAGTCATTTTCCTGCCTGTTTCTGGAAGCTTTATATAACAGGCAATTGCTAGAGCCCACTTGAATCAGCTAGAAAGCACCAATGTGAAATATTAAGAAATTTTAACTTTTGGTAGCTTTAAATCAGCCATGTTGTATTTACTATAGGCAAATCCTACAAATTAGGACTTTTTTTCTTTTAAAGAATCTGAGTTGCTGTATAACTGCTTGTGGACTGATGCTATTATAATACTAAGAAACTGTCTGTGGGAATCTCTTCAAGATGTTTAAATACTCAAGTTTCTGTGTCAAAATCCCACTATCCAATCACTGTGGGCTACTGCTGGTAATTGGTACAGAAGGAAACTCTGAAACCAACACAAGAAGTAGGACCTGGAGTACTGACTCTTCACAGTTAGTTGAAATGTCTTAATATAAAGGAGACCCTGAACCTTAAAAAAAAAGGTATGAACTATAAAAATCTGTCTAGAACGAGAATGAATCAAATGCCTACTTTCATGGCAATCTTATTCTCCCTCAGTACATGTTCTTATGAACTTCAATTGGTTCATGGCTACTAGGTTCCCTGCTTCTGCTGTTCAAATATGACACTTTCCATTGGTTGCTGATGCTGACCCATTCCCTGATTGTACCCCCAGCTGGCTTCCCCAGTGGAGTTTGGGCAGCTTGATCACCTTTTCCCAACAAGTTATCTCTGTTTTCATCTCTAGTTGGACTTTGCAATTCTCACCTTGATGCTGATAACCTGTTATGGACTGAATATATGTATCTCTCTAAAATTCTCACATGAAAATCCTAACCTCCAGTATAATGGTATAAGGAAGTAGGGCCTTTGGATGCTAATTAGGTCATGAGAGTAGAGCTCTCATGAATGGGATTAGTGTCCTTAAAAGAAGAGTCACAAAAGAGCTTGCTTCCAATCTCTGCTCTTTGTCATGCAAGGATATCAAGAAAAGACAGCTGTCTACAAAACAGGAAGAGTGTCCTTGACAGAAAACAGATCTGTCAGAACCTTTATTATGGACTTCCCAGGTTTCAGAAATAAATGCCTATTAAGCTACCCAGATTACAGTATTTTTGTTAGAGCAGCCCCAAATGATGAAGACTCCACCTGTATCAACAGTGTTCAAGACACGATTACCCCAGAGAGCTTCTGTTTTACAAGTGGAAATAATGGAATATATGTGAGACAAACAGAAAATGAAGCTCATTTTTATTTTTAATTGCTGGAAAACAAACTAAAAACAAATTGCTACCAAATCTCAAACTTTGTAAATGAAACTCATGCCAGAATAAACAGATGGCCTCCAAGCTTCCTCAAGAAGCACAGCCCACCACAAGCAATACTCTGTAGCATCCAAGTATATGGCATAAGGGAGCTTAAAAGAAGACATTTAGATCTGTGATCCTGAACATTATGGGCTAACAGGTTTAATGAGGTTGGCATGACCTGTGCATCAAGTCAATTATATTTCTAATAGGGTAGTGGGGAGAAACAAGAAAGGTAAGTTAATTTTCTTGAAAGAGCCACATTCCTCTAATTTTTAATTGATTTCCATAAGGTTTCCCCCTCACTAAATCCCTGGTTGAGATAGAGAATAGTGTAATTTGAGAAGACAGGTACTTCATCTCTTTTTTTCCTAAATATCTTTCAATTTCAGAAGAAAGAAAAACCTGCAGTGCAAATACCAGTAATTACTATTATGCATTAATGATTCCATTGGTCAGACATTATGATTGGACAATGAATGATATTTCCTTGACTCAGGATTAATTATACCACTCTAATAACTAACAGTAGTCTTCAAAAGTGTCAAAAGAAATGAGGGTGAAAAAAACCCCTGCTTTCATTAATTTTAGTTTTACTATTTCCATAAGTTTTCTCATTAATTAATAATAATATAATATATTTTATTAGTATATAATATATTAATTATATACTGTATTAATATATTATACAAATACTATTAATTGATAAATATTTATATTATTGGTTATAAATTAATATTAATTATTCATGAATGAGAAAACTTATGAAAAGAGTAAAACTAAAATTTCTTTAATTTCTGATGATTGTTAGAAATTATATAATTATTCCTAAATTAATAATAACTTATCATCTCTTATGTTGCAATTTCATGTTATTTAGATTATTGGAGAAGTGTGATCATTAGGCGGAATGGCAAGAAGGGCATCCCCAAGTTGAGATGGAAAGAAGAAAATCAAAAAAGATCACAAAGACTGTATTTATTTTCACTCATTCCATCTTGTGTACTCTCTTAGTAAAGGACTGGAAGTCTATTACAAAATGTGAGGATCTAAAAAACATAAGGATCTAGGTAATTACCCACTTTTTAAAAATGTAATTATTCATTATATCTCATGACACCTTATATTTGTATGTGACTTGCTGACTTTTATTATATATGTTCACCTGCATCATATTTCCATCATTTGTATTTTACAAGTGAGGGATACTATCCAGAAATGAAAAACTTGGCTTAAGCCGAAGAGAGACAAATGATGGCAAAAACCAAGAGAAAGCAGTTCTTCTCAACCTGTTAATATTGTTCTTTTCTTTAATTAAGCTAGTCGTTAGAGATTCTAAGCACTTATACTGACACTTATAATTCATTCAGTTAATACTTAAGAAATGGTTGAGACCTATCTTGGATCCACTCTGAGCTAGTACCAAATATACAGTGGTGAATAAAACACAAATCATCCTTCCCTTATTGGGGGTGTAGAGACTAGTTAGCCTGAGAGAAAGAAAAAAAAAAGTAAATAAACTTCAAAAAAAAATAACAAAACATTTAAAATAAATGTCATTTAAAAGTGACCAGGGTGTACTTAGACAATGAATAGGAGCAGGTCTTATTTGAGGAGACAAAAAATAAGGGTAATTTTCTATAAAATTTAAGCAGAGACCTGGAAAATGCAGTATCAAGTATATGAAAGGTGGGTGAAAAAACATTCCAGGCAGAGAGAATGTATGACAAGGAGACGGTCTGGTATGTCTGAAATATCAGAAGTTGTCCCTTGTGACAAGAATGGAAAGCAAGAGGGGGAGGCTGTCAGGAGGAGAATTTGGAAAGGCTGTCAGGGGCCAAAAGAAAGTAAGTGTTGGATATGGTAAGGAGTGTACATTTTACTTAGGTTCAGTGAGAAATTAGTGCATGGTTTCCAGGGAGAATGGTACCATCATTTTATGTGATCCTCTTAACATTGTTATTGGATAGGTAGGAGAGCAATCAGAATAGCTGGTGGACTAGAGCATGAACAGGTGCAGAGCTTTCAGGAACTTGCTAAAGGGACACAGTCATTTATTCACAAACACTCATCCAGGTTTCCCTGCCTAGCCTGGGAGAAATATCCAAAATAAACTTTGAGGAGAGAATGAATACCTCACAGTTTAAAAATAACGGAACTCTTTCTGAAATTTCACTGTCAAAATACCTAAGTCCCAAGCAACAGAGAAAAAGTCAACTTCCAGTGGTAGACAGCAGTTCTCTTAGCTTTAGGGAGTTTAAAACCAAAATACTTATGTGGATTTCTGGCAACAGATACATCGTGTACAAGGATTGTCATTTCTTTAAGAAGAACATGCAATGTTTAATACATAAGCTTTATCCACTGCTTAGTATCATGAGGATTAATTAGTTAAAGCTACAAAAATACATTGAGGATAAAGAGTGCTAACATGTCAATACATCATGTTCTTACTGCTGTAAATCAGACACCTAAGATTGGAATTTGTTTAGAGCCTTTCACTTCCCTGAAGTCAAACTTAAGATTTGTCTCCTTTTGTTGGTTGCTGTACTCTCAATGCCTGTAACAATGTCTGACTTGAAATAAATGCTGGTGCTCAATAAATTTGTGTTCCATGAAATAAATTAAAATCTGGCTCTAAAAATCCTTAGAAAAAAATGACACTATTACGATACTTTTTACTTTGAATTTAACTGCTTTCTTATATCACTGATTGCCATTTACACCGCTACAAACTAGTGAAAATTAACTGAGTACATATGTATATATGTGTGTGTGCACATGTGTATCTAATTTATTCAGCACACCATGAAACAGTAGCAGTGTGGTTGGGGAGGGGATGTCAAAATGTCAGTGTTTTATTCATTGTCTTGTCTCACCACACATTAACTTATTAAGCCAAGCAGAGAAACTCCTTAGAACATGCTTTAGAAAGTTAGGGCACAGGTATGAATGTTTATTAAGGAGAAATCTTGCAAGGATTCTCTTTTTGCCCTAACAAAAGATTTGAAATCTTGGTCATTCTATGGATGATGACTTCCCCAGGTACTGTCCATCTAATTCCTGTGCTTGTTTACTTCATGGCAATGTTGTAAGCTATAAGTGAATTATTTATTTGTCTCCTTTCTGTCCGCCCCAGCAAAGTATAAGCTCATGAGAACATGGAACTTGTCTTTATTTCTTCACTTCATTTCTAGAAATTAGCACAGTTGCCTATGCTCAAGGCATTGGGGAAATATTTTGAGAATTAGTAGACAAGGTTAGGATATGCATCTATGGATTCTATTCTATAAATCCTCATACCTTTTCTACTTAATATGTAACCATTCATTCTTCAATATACACTTTTAAGAAGGCTTAATATGTTAGATGTTATACAAGGCTTATGTAGCAAGACGGAAATAAATGTCATTCTCAGAGGAAGCAGCCCTTTATAGAGGCAGGTCAAAAATAAGAAAACACATATGAATAAAACCATGATAAACTATAATAATGGCATATGGAAATTAATTTGAATAGGACAGAAAGAAACATGGGAATCAAGAAAGATTTGGAAAAGACAAAAAATCAGTTATGAAGAGAGCCTGAAAATGAGGTCAGGGGTCAGTGAGAGGCTCCAAGGAGGGAGAATTTTGACATTTCAGAGAAGTATAAAGAGGAAAATGAGTTTTGGTGCACCTGGGTGGCTCAATAGGTTAAGTGTCTGCTGTTGGCTCAGAACGTGATCTTAGGGTCCTCGGAACCAGCCTGCATCATCAGGTACCTTTCTCAGTGGAGAATCTGATTCTCCCACTGCCTCTGACCCAACCCCCTGCTTGTGCTCATGCTTTCTCTTTCTCTCTTTTTCTCTCTCAGATGAATAAATAAAAGAATGTTAAAAAAAAAAAAAGAAGAAGGAGAAGGAGAAGATAACGAGCTTGAAGTAATCAATCAATACAGACAGTGAAGCATGGTAAGGTTGGAGAGGTAAAAAGCTATCAGAAAGCATTCCCTAATAAAATATAGAAAAACCCACTGAATTTCATATAAAGTATGTCCCAAATATTTCTTGAGATATATTTATCCTAAAAACTTCATGGAGAGGCACCTGGGTGGCTCAGTCTCTTAAGCCTCTGCCTTTGGCTCAGGTCATGATCTCAGGGTCCTGGGATTGAGTCCTGTGTCAGGCTCCTTGCTCAGTGGGGAGCCTTCTTCTCCCTCTCCTTCTGTCCCTCCTCACTGCTCTCTCTCTCTCTCTCTCTCTCTCAAATAAATAAATAAAACCTTAAAAAAATAATTGATATTTTTCTGATATTCAAGTTTGACTAGGCATTCCTTTAAGTTGGCATTTTTTTTAATGTAGAGTTGAAACTCATTATTTATAAATTCTGTCTTTGTGAATTCACCTGCTTGCTAATATTTAACTGTAATACCCCAAATCAATACCCATGGTGCTGTCAGAGTCATTCATAGACAAGTGCAGAGAATCAAAAAGTTTAACTCACCCAACAGGCACTTTCCCAGCTGAAGTCAAACAAGGCAGTGTTCTGGTATGAACTTTCGTACTATATATGAGCTCTTCTCATAGTCTACCTAGTGTCACTTTTTTTTTTTTGCACTTTTCCATTTTAGTGCTTTTGTTAGGGATTTTACTATTTAACATGGTCCTCAGTCAAGTGTTGCTAAGTCCAAGAAAGCTGTGATGTATCTGAGGAGAAAAATATGTGTGCTAGATAAGCTTCATTCAGGCATGAGTTGTAATGCTATTGGCTAGGAGTTCAAATATTAACCAATCAGTTATTATATTTAACATGATAACTATGGGTATTTATATACAATGTTATAAAAGTTTTTATTTTATACATTTATGTATAAAATCATTTATATATTAATTATATATTATTGATTCATCAATATTTGGATAATAGCCAAAATATACATAAAATGTATAACTGATCCATTGATATTTGCACTCATGACATATATATGTAAAATTCACAGTCTAATATAGTATATTACAGTATAAAACAGTCTAATATACTACATTATCATAAGTCTGAAGTATATACATGTTTTATATAATTGATATTTACCCTCACAATCTACATACAATATAATATATATATTATAATGTGTCTTTCAAGAGAAATACTCATAACACAAGGCTATGTATTGATTGTTCAATGAAAATGTTCCTACCAGCGGCTCTCAGAGACTTAACCCTTCATTTCCCCTAGGAGCAATAGTTCCAGATTTGCTAATTCAATGTTGTTGGTAATTTTACAGAACTTATGGACTGCAACTAATGAAAATCAATGATATATATGTCTGTTTGTGTGTGTTATCTCCATATATATATATATATATATGCGTGTAATATATGTATGCATATATACAAGTGGAATTTATATATATGAGTTATATATATTTATATATATACATATTTATATATCTAGAATTCATAAATGTATAAATATACAATTTTGTATCATATACAAATATACATATTACATTTTTTTTCTTAATCTGACAACATGAGGTATTTTGTAGAGTTTTGTAGAACGTAGTAAGGAGTTCAGATTCCATTCTGTTTCTAGGTTTAATAAGAAGCCACTGAAGTTTAAATATGGAGAGTATGTTGAGGACATATTCTGGAAGGGACACATCTGGAAGCAGAGAAAACAATTATTTGCCTATTTTGATAACCAAAGAAAAAAGTGATGATAAATTGATTTAAAATAAACAATTTTGGGTAGAGATGGGAAATAATAGATATTTTTAAAATTTATTTTTAAGGCAGAATAAAACTATAGACATTGAACAATCATATGCAAACAGATGAGTGGACAGACTGAAGTGAAGGTTCCAGATGAAGTTAGTACTAGATGCATCATTATGCATCATTAGAGATTGAAATGAGATAATACATGTAAAGACCCTGCTAAAATCTACACTCATGGGAAATACACAGAAATGTTTATGCATTCTCTCACTGTTCTCACTCCACAGAAAAATCTTACATTTTGCCATAAACTTTAGTTGAGAGGATTATTTTCATAAAAAGTGAGTTCCAGGATAGTTATTTTTAAACGGTTGATCTGACATCTTTTTAGAATCAAGTTTTCCCATCCAAAAAAAAGCTACTTGTAAGTGCCTTGGATGTTCCCTTAGGTTTAGTGGTATAGGCACATATTTGTCAACTGTCCAAAGATTTCTCAGTATTCCACAGGAATAAACATATAAATATTCAGATGCTCCTGTTCTTGGCCAGCATCAGCAGCATAAGGCACCGAAGTCTGCTATGTGATCCAAACCTTATAGTCTTTAATTCAACACTAATGGCTGAGATATAAGAGCAAACACTTGTTCACGTTCCAGAGTCATCTGCTATGAAATCCACTTGGCAGGTCAAGTTGGAGAAATGTTGACACACAAAATGTTAAATAAAGGTTTGCTTTAAACCTCCATACCTCATAGGACTTAAGTTGTTTCTGGTTTATGAGTGAAAAATACTGCAGGATCAGATGTTATACAGACCCTCCCGTTGCTAGCAGGCAAATGTTGCAAGAGTCCAAAGAATATACTATAATGGAACCCTTTCCAGATGCAAAAATAGGGGATAGAATGTCAGAAACTAGATTATTTTGGTTTGGAAAATGCTATGTGTTAAATAATATTGTTCCAATTAACTAGTTCAGTAATTCAACAACTGAATACACACACACATACACCTTTATCCAAATCATTTGTATGCATGGAACAGGTAGCTTAATGTAATGCAATTCTGAAATATTAAGTGGTGAAAAAAGACATAATGAAAAAGAGAAGAAAGAATATTGTAATCTCTAATATCTGCTCATAGTTCCCTCAAAAAGAAATCTGTGATAACTCATGGGAAAAAGAAAACATCAGTCATATCTGCCAATCAAATTATATACCCAATCAGCAAAGTAAGAAGGAAAAAGAAGGAAACTTAATTTGAGTTATATGCCTACGGGCACATGCATCTGCACATATAAAAGGACTGAAAAATTATGGATGGTAGGGAAGGTGACAGATTACACTTCTACCTGAGACATGGGATGCTACATCTTCTGGCACCTGTGTCATAATCTAGGATCCAAGTCCAGATAAAACCTCATAGAGAATGACTCTATATTCATAAATAAAAATACACCTCTAGACTGAGAAGAGCAACACCATCTCCTTCAAGCTTTTTGTGAGGATGTTTAACATTCTGTTGAACCCAAATGGACTTTAGCAGTAGATATGGTGTCACCTAGAATAAATTTGAGTGTATTTAAGAAGCTGGGGGTGGGGGGAAAGCAAGACGAAACCATTACAGGCACAGCTATTTGTACCTCAAAGATCTTTTGGGATTACAAATGCTCTAGCTTCTTCTGACCCTCTCCCCTAAAATGTTTTTTTTTTCCCTAAAATGTTTAATCACACAAAAAACTATTTTCTTCTCATTAAGACTTATTACCACATTTGAAGACTTCTTAGGTTTCCAAAAATTCTCTCATATATTGCCTTGTTTTATTTTTCTGCTCTAAATTCATACCACTAAGCATGACTGTAAGGCTCCTCATGACCTCACTTCTACTTGATCCCTCTCTTGCCTTTCTCAACACTAATAGCACGTAATCCTCCATTCAACCTTTATTCTTTTCCAGTGTTTAAAACGTTCCTCTTTTTCACCTATCAACATGGGGCTTAAGGATTATAGAGGAAGAGAAATCAATGTCTCTAAAACAGGACTTCTAAAACTTGGCACTATTGACATTTGGGGCCAGTTAAATTTGTTTGTTTGGGTTGGGGGCTGTCTTGTGTGTTGTAAGATGTTTAGCAGCATTTCTGGCTTCTACCTACTTGATGCCAACAACAATCATTGCCACAATTAAATATGTCTGCAGACATTACATTATAGCCCTTTTGTCTCATCCACTTGCCTTGCAGTTATAATCTATACAGAAAGATTCAAAATCCAATTACAATCATTAAAAAGAATAGTATGCCATAAAAATGTAAACCCATTATATAAATAGTATGGTATAAAAATGTAAACCCATTATATAAAAATATAATCGTCAAAAGTTAATTATAAGGCTTTTAAATAATGTTAAAAAATTATCTTAAACCATGAAGAAAACAAAAATCATCTTTAAAAAAGACAAACTCAGAAGGTCCAACATCTCAGAGAGAACACAACAAAGAGATAATAAAAGAAGATAATGAACCAAGATATATTGTTTTAAAATTTCTCTTTTTCTAAAGATATTGTTTATTTGACATAAAGAGAGAGAGAGAGAGAGAGAGTGCAAGCAGGGGGAGGGACAGAGGGAGAGGCAGAAGCAGGGTGCCTGCTATAGGGCTCCATCCCAGGCCCCTGGTATTATGACCTGAGCACAAGGCACACGCTTAACCAACTGAGCCACCCAGGTCCCCCTGAAATTTCTGTACTCTAAAAATAGAAAGATACTCCCAAAAGTATCCTGAGAGAGAAAATCAAGTTTGTTACTAATGAAAACAGTATTTATTAAATTCCTCATCATCTATTCTATATGCACAAAGGCAATGGACAGATAACTGTATTTGGGAGGTCTGAGAAGAAAATGAAAGAGTGAGGAATGGATCAAAGAAGGAAGGAAAAGACATTTTCAGACACAAGTAAAAAGAAAATATCTCCTCTTTGTCCACTCTTTTATAGATGTAACATTCATAAAAACTAAAATCAGAAGACTACTTCTGTGGAGAAAAATGGATGGGAGAGAGATGTAGATACCATGAGTGTTCTTTTATTATTGACTGCATTGCAACCACTTAATTTATACCAGTGTGAAATGTACCTTAATTTAAGGAGATTAATCATTGAATTAATTTGATTAAAACAGACTTTACCTGAAAACTTTCAGCCCAACAGAAACCACTTATTTTAACTCTTATTTATGAAATGTAGATGAATTCTGATGGATCATTTGTGTTACTCTCTCCTAGTTGTCTCTAATCCCAGTCCTGTTGTGAAAGATTCAGAGTAGTTTGATTCATAATAAATCATTTTCTGGTTTGCCTTAAATCCTTCTTTGGGATCTAGTTTTTCTTGCGAAACTATCCTGAAGATAATTCTCTTCATTATGCCTAACATGTGACACCCATGGCTAGTATGACAAGACCACAAACGGAATATGCATAATAAAGCTTGTTAGAAAGAAATTTTATGGGACGCCTGAGTGGCTCAGTGGGTTAAGCCGCTGCCTTTGGCTCAGGTCATGATTCCAGGGTCCTGGGATCGAGTCCCACATCAGGCTCTCTGCTCAGCAGGGGGCCTGCTTCCCTTCCTCTCTCTCTGCCTGCCTCTCTGCCTACTTGTGATTTCTCTCTGTCAAATAAATAAATAAAATCTTTAAAAAAAAAGAAAGAAATTTTATTTGGAAAAGTATATTTTATCTTCACAGGTGGCTGGTTATTGCATCTTGTCATAAAATGTAAATGATTTGCTTGGTGTTAGAGTGTATTTGAAACAATAAAAGGACTTGTACAGCCATCAGATGCCATGTTTTGGTTCCTCGTTTAGCTGACTTCCAGACCTCACTGATAACAGTCTAAACAAACATGTTTTAATATGCTGTTGTTATATAAAAGTACGGCTAATGGAGTACAATTATAGTTTTGTTATTTAATCCTCGATAGGCCATCGGGATTATCTAATTCCATTAATTTATGCATCTCTTATCTAAACTATTGATTACACAATCAGACTTAGACCTTGGAAAAAGAGCATTAAGTACAATCCAGACTGAGCTAAAAACAACCAGCTTCATTGTGTGAACTGTGTGCAAGACATATATTGGTCCCCTGGATACAGCAGTGAACAAAGTAGATAAAGTACCCCCCCACACGGAGGTTTCAAATTCTAGAAATTTTGGTTTTGCAAAAGAACAAAAGCAAAGAGGGAGGAAAACAAGAGGGGAGTGCAAATTAGCCTGTGTTCAAAAACTAAGTACATCTCATTTGCATTTCTGAAGCACAGCATTAATCACATTAGAAAAAAATGAATCTCAATTTCTTATTTTACTTGAGAAACACATTCAGATTTTTCCTCCCAAAAGAAGAAATATACTTGGGACTATATAATTTCTCCGAAAGATGTCATCAGTTCAAAGTCTTCCCTTCCCTTTCCATAGGGAAAAGTAATTCATGAGAAATTCTCACCTTGTGTTTCTTTCCACTGCACCCAGAGATGGAAAAATGTGTAGCAAAGCTTGGAGAAGATGAAGAGTATGTCAGGAGGAAAAGAGATAAACAAAGAGGCCCTAAAGAGACGAAGGAAAGTAGGTCTAACAAGAAAAAGGCAAGACAAAGTATTTACTTTGGTATTCAAATTCAACTGGAAAACAACATGGAATTCTTGTAAATTCCTAAAGACCATGACAACTCACTTATCCTTGATGCCTTGAGGCTACATGTGCCTCATCATAACTATGAGTCTTAATCTCACTTTTCTTTCAGATGTTCTCTATTCCATTTATGATAAACAGATTCTTCCAATCATCAGGAAAATTTTGTGGAATTTCTTGCTGTGCCCTTTCTTCTGCTTGGAGCATCTTTAGCTGAGATTCCCACTTGTTGAAATCCCAAACATTCATCCGTCCCAAATCAAATTCCACTTCCTCTTTGACTGCGCCCCTGATCCTTCCAGCTGAAAGGTTTTGTCCTTCATCTCCACCTTACCTCTTGTCACTCACAGAAGATATTATCTCAGACAGTAAAATTTTGCAGTATTACTAACAACTGTTCATCTCTTTAAACCATCATCAAATTTCCCCGAAGTTCAGAAGTATGTTTTGTTCAAACTGAAACTCTATCAGGCCAGATAGAGTTTAATGAGCTTTAGACTATGAATCGTGACTGCCACTCACTATCTTTATGCTCATAGTTAAAGCCCTTAATGATCCTAAATCCCAATTTCCCATCTATAAAATGAAGGTGCTTCATCAAAATGATCCCATATCTAGTCTGAAGTGCCTAACATCATACTTTTAATATAGTAGGCTTTCATAAACATTTGTGGAATACTGAAAGAATTTACTTCTGAACTAAAAGATGCAGGATGATAAAATGGAAAGGACTGTGTAAAATATAGTCCCAGAGGAATGAGTTTCCAAGTCTGATGCTGAGACTAACAGGCTCTGTGAGTTTCATCAATTCCAAATGTATTTTTCTGTAAAGTGGGGGGCAAAAAAGACCTAATCCGCATTTTGTGTAAATCAAATAAAGTGATATGTAGTGGGATTATATTTTCAGATATATATGCTATTTATCTCTCTCTGTATATTACATTTGTCCACTCAATGAGCTTGTGCTTGTTGGTTTAGTAGGTGAATATACCTGAGAACAAACTTGAAAGAGTCAAAATGGCTACCTGGCTCTTTCTAAGCCTGGCTGAACAGAGGCGATGTACTACGCATAAACCAAGTGCTTGTCTCTAAAACAGAGACATAGCAAAAATGATGGGGAATGTTGAAAACAGATAATAGTAGGTCAAGGGTGGCGATTCAGAAAAGGTATAAAGACTTGAGGGTAAGTAAGTAGGGTAAGGGTAAGACTTGAGGGTAAGGGTAAGTAGTGAATAAAGATGGATAAAGGCAAAAGCCATAGATAATTCAGAAAACCGCAAGCCCTGATATTATGTCTTATTATTAACTGGTGCAGATGACTCACTGACACAGAGCCCATGGTTCATCTTGGCACTACTTAAGATTCCATACATTTCCAAAGCATATTTTAAGTTCGGAGAAACCTTGAAAAAAAACTGGGGTTAAATTTTCCAAATTCTTGGTGAGATTTAGATACAAATAATATAAAAAAGTATGTCACTTTTGTTTGTTTGCTTTTGGACATCAATGTACAGGGGCTGAGATTCACACTTTCAAAACATGTGAAAGATCTTTATAAACTGCAAATTGCTACTGAGCAAAAGTTACTCATTAAAACTATGATTGCATAGGTATATTGGATGTAATTAGACCAGTACCTGAAGTAAGGTATGTAATTTTATTGCCACCCTACTACCACTAGAGATAAACTGCAGATGGAGAGGCTGTGTATGCATAAGAAATGATAAAGAGAATTAAACATGGATTTCTGGTACATGCCCATGGAAAGCTAAATCATTGTATCACTGATTTGAATGTTATTTACTATTCTATCCTTATCTGCAAAGAACTAATGAGTCCTGGATTGTAACAAAGGTGGCAATAAAGTAGAAGCCAGGCAGTCTGGGGCAAATGGTAACCTGAACATCTTTTCTAGAGTAACTGTTAAGTTTACAGGGGTGAAAACCTATTCGAAGTTTGCATGAATAACATTCACAAAATGCCTTAAGAAGTGCTGTAGCTTCATTTGGGTACCCATCATGTCCACTCCAAGCTAACATTGGTAGAGACTAAAAGTTTCAGTGACAATGACATGCTGATTAATTTCATGTTTAATAACACTGACTTAACTCATGAAAGCATTTTCTATACAATATGGCACCCGACCGTTTAGTACAATTCATTTCCAAATTAAACACTGAATTTAACAATGTTACAGTCTAATAAATTCCTGGTTTTCATAAACTAAAATATGAAATTCTTCTGTTGAATTCTGTTAAATATATAACAAGGATTTATAACTTTTCACTCACCCACCTGTGTCCCATGAGGAATACCATTAGTGCATAAAAGCTTCTCCCAAGGCATTTTTTATTTTATTTTTATTTTTTCCCTTGTTACAGTGTTCTTCACATCAAAGGTTCCTAGCAATTCCTGCTCTTTAGAATATGAAGTTTTGCCATACAGATCTGTCAGTGGGATCTTTGGAACCTTGCTAATCTGAATTGCTTCTCCCCATGCCTAACACAACTCTGCGATATCTGAAAGCCTCCTGTCCATTCACTTATTCAATTCCTATTCCTTTTGTTGCATTTCTATCAGCAATCCTATAGAAAAGCAATGTTGAGATTTGTAGTCTATTCTTGGTAAATCATGCTTACTACTCATTGGATATCATTATAAAATATCACATTTGCATAGTGAATTCCTACTTAGTGTGTTTTAATAATGACTCATTATATATTTTAGCAAAGACGAAGCATTCTTTAATTTTAGTTTTGAGTACAGCCAGGCCTTAATAGTATTCCTAGTGACCACACCAGTGACATGAAGCATGATTCTACTGCTGGTGGTTGAAGCATGATTCTACTGCTGGTGGTTGACAGAGCTTGGTCAACCAGAAATTCTAAACTAGACTTTTATCCATAGATGCTAGGCTCTTTTTACTATATATTGTCCCTTAGAAACTATGGCTTTCCAACTTTCTGGTTTCTCATCACTGTTTCATTGTGCTTTTAAGAATGGCATATTCCAGGAGCCATCTAAAATATCCCCAATGGCCAAAGCCAGAATGATCTAATATTTTTTAAAGGTTTTATTTACTTATTTGTCAGAGAGAGAGAGAGAGAGAGAGAGAGTACAAGCAGGGGATGTGGCAGGGAGAGGGAGAAGCAGGCTCCCCATTGAACAAGGAGCCTAATGCAGGACTCTGACCTCAGAATTATGACCTGAGCTGAAGGTAGATGTTTAACTGACTGAACCACCCAGGCATCCCCAGAAAAATCTAACACTATAATCCAAATTATAACAAATATTCATGAGTCCATAATAAAATACATGAGGTAGTGATTTAATTATATTTAACAGATAGATAAATGAATCAATGAGTAAGGAGAATAAACACAGTTCCTGTGTAGAAGAATGTCAAAAAATTTTTGTAGATACTCTTCTCCCTCTACCTCAAGAAGTGGAACATAATGCTCTGCTCCTTAAATATGGGTTGTGTATAGTAACTTCTTTCCAAAGTGTACAGTGTGTAAAGGGGAAAAAACTAGCTTAACAGTAAAGAAACCTGACCGACATCACCTCAGTCAAGTGATCAAGGTCAACGTCAAAGAGATGTCATGTTGACACCTTTATCCTTGGGATGATGTGATGAGCATGGCATTTTTATCTATCTCAAAAATCTGGATCTCATTCTAATCATGTGGAAAACATTATATATATGTCAAATGAGTGATATTCTACAAAATACTTAATGACTGTTACTGAAAAATGTTAAGGTCATTAAATATAAGTCTGAGAAATACTCACAGTCAAGAGGCGCTTAAGAAAACATGACAACGAAGGGGTTCAGAACAGCCTCCCCTAGATTGTGTCACTTTGGCGTGTGCATTATTTTAAACTAAAAGCCCTTGAGACCCTATGGCTCAAGAGGAAATTCTGTCCCTCCTCAACCATACAGAAGAATCTAAATTTGTGGTCTTTTCCAGAATAAGGGTTATTAAGAAAGATAAACTTTATCTGAGTGACCATCTATATGATAGGGCTAACATCTAATTTACCAAACATCTGTTCTTTTTGTCACCCTGTGAAGTGCATTCCTTTCCTCTGAAATCCCAGACCCTGACCCCCTTTTCCTTAGGTCAGAAGGACATATATACCTCATTTTGCCTAAATCCCAGACCCTGACCCCCTTTTCCTTAGGTCAGAAGGACATATATACCTCATTTTGCCTATCTTTGGAATTTCCATGTCTATGTGAATTTTCCCATATGCATGCCTATTAAATTTGAGTTTTTCCTGTTAATTTGTCTCACGACAATTTGATTCTTAGTCCAGCTGGAAGGACCCTTGAGGGGACAAGAATTGTTACTCCTCCCCAACAACAAAGTGTAACATATCTTGCAACAGAAAAAGGACTCCAGATTAAAACCAAAGAAATCTGAATAAAACATAGACTTAAATTACTAATAATGTATCGATACAACTATATTAATCAAAACAAAGGTACCATCTTAATGTAAGATGTTAATAATAGGGGACATCGGGTGGGGGAGAAAAACCCTCTGTAAGAGTTTGTAATTTTTCTATAAATCTAAAACTATTACAAAATTTTAAAAAATTAAATAGTGGATATTTCTTTTGTGTAAGCATCTACATATCCCCCTTATACTATTATGTTTGCTTAGTGTCCTACATAACATTTACTAAATTTTTATTCTTACTTTACTTTTCCTTGTCCTTTTCTTGATTTTCTTTGGTCATTAGGTGCCACTAAATCCAAAGAATCAATTCATTTTTCAAAAGATGTTGATAATCTGAGGAAAAGATCTGAGGTCCATCTTGCTTTCCTTCCAAGAAGAAAAATGCCAGATCTTGACAGTCACCAAGTACAATGGTAACTCCCCAAAGACATAGCAAATTCTTTTAAAACTTTATAGATTTATTTACAAAGCAGAAACCCAAATCTTTTTCCTTCTAACTGCCCAAGCCACAGAGCAAGCCACAGAGCATTACCAACAGAGGGCTTAATCCCCTAACAATCCAATCAATTCCAAATTGAAAATTTCATTTTGCTTTTGAAAGATTAGCCCTGCCCAATTGTACTTTCTACCTACATAGATTTAAAAGAGATATATGTCCATGTCATTCAATTGATCATTAAATTAATCCATGTACAGAGCACAGGAAAGTGAGCTGAAATGTACTTTTTGCTTTTTAGTGGAAACTCTGGATATAAGATAAAAACAAAATCCTCAGAGATCTGAAAATGTATTCAACAGGGCACATAGTGACACAAAATATTATGATCTCAAGAAATAAGTACAGCCTCCTCTTTAACGCGTTTTGGTAATATACTTTTGCTTCTGGGAAGAAAAGTCTAGGTTGCAGTCAATGCTGTTCCCACCCTCCTTTCGAAAAGCAAATTCTGTGTGGAAGTGCAAAAGTAAATTGAGCGTCTTTAAGGATTTGATGGTCAGTGTCAAGTCACTAGCTGTTTTCCACAGTTTTGAGGTCCTTCCAATAAAGCACATGGGGGAGTAGGTTAGCAAAGACGTGGGCTGGGATGGCAGGGCTCCTAGCCCGTCAGCTAGCACAGCTCAGTCATGCATGAGGGAGTCTTTGAGATCCTCTCACAGGTTGGACCTCAAAGATTAACTGCCAGGGAGAAAATGTGCTTTAAAAGACAGCTCTCTAAACTTTTAAGAATATTGAAAAGAGGTGAAAGTTTAAGAGCTGCCGGTTTTCCTTTCCTCTGTACTAGTCTCCTTCAGTGTGCCATTTATGTAAAGCTGTAATAAACCAGGTTTCAGGGTTCTGTCTTTTGTCCATAGTCAATATGTTGACAGAGGATAAAATGGTGAGAAGAGTCAGCAGTACTGTGTCCTGGGCCAAACAGTCTCTACATAGACCCTGTAGGTTAGCTTTCTATAGCCTGGCTCAATCTCCAATTCAATGTGCACTGGGTATCTTCTTAACATGCAGATACCAATTCAATAAGCATAGGATGGGGCCCAAGAGTCTGCATTTCTAACAAGCTCCAAGGTGACACCAGTATTGATGGTTTACAAATCAACTTTGAGCGGCAAGGGTCTGGACAGCATATTTTTATTCATCAAACAAAGGTACAGTGGTTAATGTTCAAGGCTTGGCCATGTCTGAAGAGCATCCCTCATGGACAACTTGTTTTCTCTACCACACATAAAGTGTCTTATTTATGTGAACCTTCTCTCTTCTCCAGTCCATCAATTTTTTTAAAAAATCCTTCTTTCATCAATGCTGCTTTTTCTTCACATATCTCTAGCAGTTAACACATCACCAGCTTCTCCTTTTATCTTAGAAGAGTGCTTTCATTTCCTTTGAATTGTTAAAAAGGTAAGTAAAGGCCCAAAGTGGAGTCACTTGCCCTTCAGCCAGCATACCAAAGTTAATTTCAGTGAGTGGAACTTTATGCCAATCAATCTGGAATTTCTGCTCTGCACCAATGAAGTAAATCTGTCTCATAGGCTTTCTCTATCCCCCAAAGGAAAATGAGATAATGTGCTTGGTAAGATCTCCCCTATCTTTCCCCCTAGGGAAAGGTAACCTTGCCTGAAATAATCCTTTCTTTTCTTTCACTAATAACATTTTGTTCCATCCTCCTTTCTAAAACCTTCTGTATTGTACAGCTCCTCGAAGCTCCCCTCTATTTGCTACATAGGATGCTGAGTCCATGAATCACTTCGTAAAGCCAATTAGATCTTCAGATCTACTCAGCAGAATTTTTTAAAACAAATTGAATAGGTATGTTTAGAAACACCAGCATATGAATTTCATCTCTTTCCAGTAGTCCTCTCTAGATTTATTCAAAAGCTAAATGTCTTTTCTTTTTCTCCAGCCCCATCCTTAGTATAATTTTAGTAGTTGGCTATGTTAAAACGGTATCTATCTTCTACCTAATATTAAGTCTGTATTACAAAGCATCCTGCCATGAGTCTAACATTGGCAGGTGCCACTCCTAATTTTCCCTTCCCCCAACTACTAGAATGGCTATAGGAGCAACGCAGACATGGTAAGGAACTGAGAACTACACACACACACACACACACACACACACTTTCTAGAAAGCATTTATAAATAGGCGGCTAGGTAAGTTTAAAAAATTTTTTTGTTTAACATTAAAAAATTAAATCAATGGTCGTTGTGAGTGTGTACACATACAGAAGTAGGTGAGAAGAGATACACAAATTTTACTCTAAAATTATAATGAGTAATTTCCATAAAAATTATCTTAAGAAAGAAACATTTAAATTATTTTGCCCTATTATTTTGCTTTTTCAAATGAGAATAAGTGAATGGTAAGTAAATTTCCTATTCTTTTTTTTTTTTTTAAGATTTTATTTATTTACTTGACAGAGAGAGAGAGATCACAAGTAGGCAGAGAGGCAGGCAGAGAGAGGGGGAAGCAGGCTCACCCCTGAACAGAGAGCCCAATGCGGGGCTCGATCCCAGGACCCTGAGACCATGACCCGAGCCGAAGGCAGAGGCTTTAACCCACTGAGCCACCCAGGTGCCCCGTGAATATCCTATTCTTAATGGCCTATTCCTATTGTTCATAAGTGTATGGTATGGAAGATTTAAAATCATATGGAGGATATACACTTCTATATTCTAAATAATAAGATATAATCTCCCTCATAGGGTTTAAAAACTGAATGAGAAACCTCATCATTTTGTGAAATCTGCTTTCATGCATCTACTACCCATTAATAGTAAAAGAAAATTGCCAACCATAGCAATTTAGGTCTTATTTCCATCGTTATACGTGGTTCTTTAGGAAAGTTATTCAAATAATAAAAAGATCCCACCTACAGAATGGATTGCAGAACACCTGCTTGTTCTGCACTGTGAATGCAAGCAGACAGATCGATCACTGTGCAGAGGTTCCTCTTTCCCTGGAAAATTGGTCTCAAAAATGTAATAAAATCTGCATATTAACTTTATACATAAATTAAATTCACTAATCTGTTGTTAGATGGGATGCTATTTGATTTAGGTCCTGCTATTTAGTCAACTAACTCTTCATATGTGTGTTTAGTGTCGAGTTGTTTTATTTCTGTAATTACATATTGCAGCAGCTCTTCTGATGCTCACACTGCCTGCTGATGTAATCTAAGGAGGACTTCCCAGTTGCTTCAATTGGCTAGCACAATATTTCAGAAATTAGGAAAAGAAAAAAAAGGCTTTCAATGCCATGAGAAGGGATTTATTCTTTAGAGCATCCTGGTTTTTCCCACATGTCCCACTTTCTCACGTTCCCACATTTCTATTCCCCCATCCAATTCACTCATGTATATTACCTGAATTGGTTTTAAGGTATTTGAAGTTGCATCCCTGTTCTGGAGCTGGTCTCAGTAAAGAACTGGAGTAAACGCCAGTACATCTGCTAAATGGCATTGGCCGTTCTAACATAATGCACACCAGAGTTTTTAGATTTAACTGCTTTTCAGTATAAATGTCTCTTCTGCTTTTCAGGCAATTTGTTCATAGTGACATAGTAACTTTTCAATGGTAAAATGAATACCTGATACAAAATGTGATGATTTAGTTTGTTTGTTTTTTTTCTTTATTAAGTTAAAATGAAAACACATGCTTAATTAAAAGTATTCTGGGGGGACCTGGGTGGCCCAGGCACCAAAAGATTTGGCTTTGACTAGGGTTGTGATCTCAGGGGGGTAGGATCAAGCTCCTTTCCCCACCAAAATCAGGCTCTGCACTCAACAGGGAGTCTGCTTGAGATTCTCTCTCCTTCTCCTTCTGCCCCTCATGCTCATCCTCTCTCTCTAAAATAAGATTTAAACAAATCTTCTTCATATATCTTAAAATATAGGGCAAAATAAACCTCTGAAATATTCTAAAATAGAATTTGTTTAGCTTATCTCTCTTTTCATCCACATATGGATAAGTTAACCAAGATATACTTAAAGGGTAGCAAGTTCCACTTTATTTTGACAATTAGTTAAATAACAGTAATATTGTTCTTTCCTATTTATTTTTTTTAAAGATTTTATTTATTTACTTGACAGACAGAGATCACAAGTAGGCAGAGAGGCAGAGAGAGAGGAGGAAGCAGGCTCCCCACTGAGCAGAGAGCCGAATGTGGGGCTCGATCCCAGAACCCTGAGATCATGACCTGAGCCGAAAGCAGAGGCTTTAACCCACTGAGCCACCCAGGCACCCCGTCCTATTTATAATTTTTGACACAAGACTATTTCTCTCTAAAATTAAGCTATATCAGATTCATCTTAATAATTTTATAAAGTAATACAATATGACAGATTCCTCAAAGTTTTAGATTTTTAGGATAATTATTATAAATCTTTATCATATTTTATATGGGCAAATGAATTATGGATGATCATCAATCAGGAGAAGAAATATATGGTAGAAATTTCTACATCACATTTTATTTTCCAGTTGGCTAACATTCATTCAACAAATTCCTATTATCTGCTCTGTGAGATGTAGTGTGAGAAATTCTATTCAGCACTAATCTCCTTATGCTATGCTCTTGTTTGGTAGGTTTTTCTTATACTCATATTAGACAGTGACACCACACTCAGGCAAAGGAAAAGTGTAATCAGCTTCAAGAAGTGAGGTGAATAACTCATCTTTGCTTGGTATTCTGGAGATGGAATTCTGTTGAAATCCTGGTTCCAATACTTGTAGTACTATGCAAATGACTCAACATACACACATTTCTTCATCTGAAAAATGTAATAACCGTTTCATACCGTTTTATGGGCTGAATTGTATCCTCCCTCCCAAAAAATATATGCTGAAGTCTTAACCCACAGTACCATGGAATGTGACCTTATTTGGAAACAGGGTTGTTACAGAGTTAATCAGTTAATATGAGGTCATACCGGGGTAGGGTAGGCTCCTAACCCCAAATGACTAGTGTCCTTATAAAAAGATGCCTTAGGGAGACAAAAATACACAGACAGAACTCTGAGAGATGCTGAAGGTAGAGACTGGAGTTATACAGCTTTAAGAAATGCCAAGAATTAAATAGCTTCATTCAAAGCTATAAAGAACCAAGGAAGCATTCCCCAAAGGATTTCAGAGGGAACTCTGCCCAACTGACACCTTGATTTTGCACTTAAAGCTTCCAAAAACACGATACAATAAACTACTCTTGTTTTAAGTGGCCCAGTTTGTGCTACTTTGTTATACCAGTCCTAACTACCCAAATATGCAGTTAAACGAGATAACACAATACAAAAATTGCTCACTTTGTATTCATAATTATTTTTTCACACATGAAACATAATTAACCAGAGAGATATGTCTGAAGATTTGTGAAGAATGCACTTTGTAAGTATTAAAACAATCCATTTAAGAAAAGTAAACTTTCTGTTCAAAATATAATTGTGAGAAGAATGCAAAAAAGGAGTAAAAATAAACAGAAATGGCTTTTACTTTTTCTACAAAACATCATTAATTTCTCTGAAGAGAATCTACTTCTAAAGTGGACCAAGTGACTGAGTGCTGATTGATGGAATAAATGAATAGAGACGTCCGGGGTTCCTGTCTTTGGAAAAATCTCCTCTGTCCCATTTCATGTAATTAATGGCATTAGCTCTGCCTCACATACAGTCATGTCACCTAATCTGACTTTACAAGACATGAACATTCTTACACTAAGAACCATGCATGAGGTAGAGACAGCAGTGGTCACCTCCAACCACATGCAAAAAATTATTTATAAGAGAATGTAGTCAACGTGTGGACAGAAATGAGTCATAAAAGAAGATAAAACACTCGAACTTCATAATTGGAGTACCGGATCTAGTTAAGCCTGAAACCAAGTGGACATACAACTGGACATTTTAGTCATTATGGCACAAAATACAATTCAATTTCTAAAGTTAAATCAATGGTTGCTTTGGGTTGTGATTTGGGAAACTCCCTTAGTAATTCAAATATGCAACCAGATTAAGAATCACTAAGCTAGTTAAGGAGAGTTGGAATCACTAGGAACCTACCCAATCCTGAATAATTAAACAATTTAATAAACCACCAAATGTAATGTAGTAAAATGTAGTGAAATCATCAAATAACATGAACAGAATTTAAAAGATTTTAATCTTTATATACTCACCTACCCTTCTCCCCAAATAGCCCTGTTTACCACAAAAAATTGAATTCTACCAACAACTTTTGGTAAGGGGGCATTTAGAAGTTTTTAAAGAATGTAACAACTCTTGCCGTAAGACCTACTCAAATGTAATAGAATGTTTTAATGAAAATGCAAGGGGTTCAATAACCTAAATCACCTATAGGTTTTTTTTTTTTTCCTAAACTATATAAATATGCATGACCTTGTTACTATAACAGAATGAATAGCACACAAAAGGTGGGGAGGTAGAAGCGATAAAGAGAGATTGACAGGAAGAAGGGGAGGAGGGAGAGCAGAGGGGAGAGATGGGAAGAGAAGAGAGAAAGAAAGAAAGAAAGAAAACTGTTATCTTGGGAAAGTACGATGCCTGCATTTTGGCCAAATTTTTAAAGTTCAAGGTTCATGTTGTATTACGCTGACCTTTGAAAATTAGGCAAATGCAATCTTCTTTTTTGACTACATTTCTTTTTCATTTTCTTAACAACTGCATTTTTATGATTTATGATAATCCTTCATCGTAAATACACACGGTGCATTTCGCAACAACTCTAATCTGAATAGTACCTTTCATTTTTTCATAGATCCTTGCACAAGAAGCAAACTGTTTAGAACAGAAAAAAATGAAAAGTAATCACATTTTATTGTGGAAGATCAGAAAATGTACTATAAATCTGCTAAAACAACAGCTTTTGAAACAGGAGTCACGTATATATAGATGTATGTTGGAGGGAATTAATTCTTTTATTTTCTTTAGAGGAGGGGAGAAACAGAGGGAGAGGGAAAGAGAGAATCTTAAGTATGTTCCATGCACAGAATGGAGCCCAACACAAGGCTCAGTATCACAACTCTGAGATCATGACCTGACATGAAATTAAGAGTCAGACACTTAACCGACTGAGCCACCCAGGCACCCAGTATCTTTTGCTCATTTTTAACTGGATTGTTTGCTATTTGAAAGTTGAGTCCTGAGTATTGTCTATATTTTCTATATAGCCATCCATTGATATATGATTTGCAAATATTTTCTTTCCATCTCTGACTTTTCTTTCTGTCCTCTTAATAAGAACTTCTGCTAAGAAATTGTTTTTTAATTTATTTTACCTTTTATGGATAATTTTGGTATCAAATCTAAGAACTCTGCCTAGTTCTAGAGCCCCAATAATTTCTCCTATATGTTTTCTAAAAGTTTTATGAATTCACATTTATACTGAAGTCCATGATCCATTGTGAGTTAATTTTTGTAGAGTGTGAGACTTAGGTATTCTTTTATGTTTTTTAATTTTGTTTGTGAAAGTTCTATTTCTTGAGCATCATTTGTTGAAAAGGCTGTCTTTGTTCCATTGAACTACTTTGCACATTTGTATAAGATCAGTTGGATGTGTGAAGGTGAATCAGAGTCAGGGTTTTATGTCTGGTTCCATTGATCTATGTGTCTATCGCTCTGCAAATACCAAACCATCTTGATTAATCAGTCCTGAAATTGAGTAAACTACTTCCTCCCACTTTCTTCTTCTTTTACATAACTGTTTTGTTCATTTGTCTTTCCATATAGATTTTAAAATAATGTCTATATCTTCAGTTTTGCTGGGACTTTATAGGAATTTTGTTAAGTGACATATCCTTTGGGGAAAACTGAAGTCTTTCCTATGTTGACACTTTCAATTTAACAACACAAATTTTCTCCATTAGATTGTCTTTGATTACTTTAATAAGCATTGTGTAGTTTTCACATAAAAGTCCTGTATACATTTCATCAGATTTACTGATGAAACATTTACTGTTTATTTTATTATATTTTATATAAAATATATATAATATATAAATATAAAACAAATATATTACATTATATTTATTTTATTTTTATATATTACTATACTACTTTATTACAGATTTTCATATTATTTAATTTTTAATATATGTAAGTGATATTAAACTTCTAATTTTGATGTGCATTCTTTCAATGATTTTCTCTATTCTTTTTCTATCTTTAATTTCATATAGTTATTTTCTTCACTTTATTATTTCCTTCCTTCTGCTTGCTTTGGGTTAATTTTGCTTTTCTTTTTTTAGGTTGTTGTGTTTGTGATCTTAGATTATTGATATGAGACTTTTATTCTCTAAACATCAATGTTATTCCAACAAATTTTGATAATATTGTATTTTAATATTTATATAGTTCATTGTTTTGTTTTGTTTTGTTTTCTTCAATTTTCTTTTGCAACTTCCTCTTTAACCCAAGGATTATTTAGAAGTGTGTTGTTTTGTTTTCATATGTTCAGAGATTTTTCTTTTACTTTTCTGTTTGGGATTCCTATTTGGATTTCATTTTTCATCAGAGATCATTCTCTATGATTTTAATTCTTTTATATTTGTTGAGGCCTGTTTTATAGCCTCCCATATGGTTTATGGTATATGTTCCATGGACACTTGCAAAGAAACTATACATGACATGCTCTTGTTGGATTGAGTATTTCATACAGATCCTGTTGGTTGAAATTTTTGCTGAGTTTTCCTATACTGTTGTTAATTTTCCCTCTAATAGTTCTTTCAATTATTGAGAAGTCTCCAGTTATTATGCAAATTTATCTACTTTTCCTTTTAGTTCCATTGGTTTCTGAGTTACATATTTTGAGTTTTTATATATTCTGAGTTATATATTTTGCAGCTCTGTTTGATGCATATACTTTTTAGGTTGCTAGACCTTTTCTGTGGATTAACACATATATCACCCTTTCTGTCTAATAATTGCCTTTTCCCTATTTTGTCTGATATTAATTTAGCCACTCTTCTTTGATCAATGTTTGTATGGTAAGTAATACCCCATTCTTTTATGTTCAATACTTATATTACATTTTAAGTGATTTTCTTCTAGAGACACAGAGTTAACTGATGTTTTAAAACTGACTTTGCTCTTCTCTGCCTTTTAATTGGTATATTTAAACAATTCACATTTAATGTCATTATGGATACATTAGGGTTTATACCTGCCAGTTTGTTTATTTGTTTATTTTCACTTATTTATTTACTATTTTTAAATTAACATGTACTATACAATTTGTTTCAGGGGTACAGGTCTGTAATTTATCAGTTTTACACAATTCACAGCACTCACCACGCCACATACCTTCCCCAATGTCAATCACACAGCCACCCTGTCCCTCCCAACCCCCTACCCTCCAGCAACCTTCAGTTTGTTTCCTGAGATTAAGAGTCTCTTATGGTTTGTCACCATCTCTGGTTTCATCTTGTTTCATTTTTCACTCCCTTCCCCTATGAACCTCTGTCTTATTTCTCAAATTCTTCATATCAGTGAGATCATATGATTGCCTTTCTTTGATTGAGACTTATTACCCTTAGCATAATACCCTCTAGTTCCATCCACATCGTCGCAAATGGCAAGATGTCATTTTTTTGATAGCTGCATATATAGAGATATATTATCTCACACCTTCTTTATCCATTCATCTCTTGAAGGACATCTAGACTCTTTCTATAGTTTGGCTATTGTGGACATTGCTGCCATAAACATTTGGGTGCAAATGCCCCTTCAGATCACTGCATTAGGGTAAATACCCAGTAGTGTGATTGCTGGGTCATGGGTAGCTTTATTTTCAACATTTTGAGAAACCTCCATACTGTTTTCCAGAGTGGCTGCATCAGCTTGCAATTCCCACCAACAGTGTAGGAGGGCTTCCCTTTCTCTCCATCCTCACCAACATCTCTCGTTTCCTGACTTATTAATTTTAGCCATTCTGACTGGTGTGGGGGGGTATCTCACTGTGGTTTTGATTTGTATTTCCCTGATACCAAGTGATGTTGAGCACTTTTTCACGTGTCTGTTGGCCACTTGGAAGTCTTCTTTGGAGAAATGTCTGTTCATGTCTTCTGTCCTTTTCTTGATTGGATTATTTGTTCTTTGAATGTTGAATTTAATTAAGTTCTGTACGGATTATGGATACTAGCCCTTTATCTGATATGTCATTTGCAAATATCTTCTCCCATTCTGTCGGTTGTCTTTGGTTTTGTTGACTGTTTCCTTTGCTGTGCAAAAGCTTTTGATCTTGATGAAATCCCAATAGTACATTTTTGTCCTTGCTTCCCTTGCCTTTGGTGATGTTTCTAAGAAGAAGCTGCTGCAGCTCAGGTCGAAGAGGTTTGCCTGTGTTCTCAAGGATTTTGATGGATTCCTGTCTCACGTTGAGGTCTTTCATCCATTTTGAGTCTGTTTTTGTGTGTGGTGTAAGGAAATCCTCAGTTTCATTCTTCTGCATGTGGCTGTCCAATTTTCCCAACACTAGTTATTGAAGAGACTATCTTTTTTCCACTGGGCATTCTTTCCTATTTGTTGAAGATTAGTTGACCATAGAGCTGAGGGTCCATTTCTGGGCTCTCTATTCTGCTCTACTGATCTATATGTCTGTTTTTGTGCCAGTACCATATTGTCTTGATGATTATGGCTTTGTAATAGAGCTTGAAGTCTGGAATTGTGATGCCAACAACACTGGTTTTCTTTTTTAACACTCTTCTGGCTATTTGGGGTCTTTTCTGGTTCCATAAAAATTTTAGGATTATTTGTTCCATTTCTTTAAAAAAAGTTGATGGTATTTTGATAGAAATTGCATTAAATGTGTAGATTGCTTTAGGTAGCATAGACATTTTAATAATATTTATTCTTCCAATTCATGAGCATGGAACGTTTTTCCATTTGTGTCTTCCTCAGTTTCTTTCATGAGTACTCTATTGTTTTCTGAGTACAGGATCTTTGCATGTTTGGTTAGGTTTATTCCTACATATTCTATGGTTTTGGGTGCAGTTGTAAATGGGATCGAGTCCTTAGTTTCTCTTTCTTCTGTCTTGTTGTTAGTATATAGAAATACCACTGATTTCTGTGCTTTGATTTTATATCCTGACACTTTACTGAATTCCTGTATGAGTTCTGGCAGTTTTGGAGTGGAGTCTTTGGGTTTTCCACATAAAATATCATATCATCTGCAATGAGTGAGAGTTTGACTTCTTCTTTGCCAATTCAGATGACTTTTATTTCTTTTTTTTTTATCTGATTGCTGAGGATGGGCCTTCTAGTACTCCTCTGCCATCTTCCTCCTCTGCCAGCTTGTTTTTTCTTGTCTGTTTTTCTCTGTGTGTTTTGTTTCTCACTTTACTTTATACCTTCTCACTGGTAGGGGTAGCTCTGGGTTTTATGTTATTCATACATATTTATTACAGTCTACTATTGTAATTTTATAAGTTTGAGTGAAGTACAGAAACTTTCCATGTTTTTTTGGCCTTTTACTCTCATGTTTAAAACATTTGTCTCAAATATTTCTTTACATACATTTAGAATCACATCAGACAAATTTATAATATTTTTCTTTAATTATTAAATATATTTTAGAAAACCCAGAGGAGAAAGAAATCTTACTGTGTTTAAAATAATTTTGCTTACTATAGTCTTTCTGTTTTCCTGATGTCCCAAGTTTCCTTGCTTTATCACTTCCTTTTTGTTTAGATAATAACTCCCATTAGCCATTCTTTCATGGTTGGTCTGCAAGTAATAAAATAATTTTACTTCATCTGAAAATGTCTTGATTTCCCCTTTCATCATTAAGGGTATTTTTTTTTTTTAAGATTTTATTTATTTGTCAGAGAGAGCCAGCAAGAGCAAGCACAGGCAGACAGAGTGGAAGGCAGAGTCAGACGGAGAAGCAGGCTCCCTGCAGAGCAAGGAGCCCGATATGGGACTCGATCCCAGGATGCTGGGATCATGACCTGAGCCGAAGGCAGCTGCTTAACCAACTGAGCCACCCAGGCGTCACATCATTAAGGGTATTTTTAAAAGGTATGAAATTCTTGGTTGAAAGCCCTTTCTTTCAGTTTTTTAAATTACTGTGTCACTTATTTTTGGCTCCTGTGGTTTCTAAGAGAAATCTGTTGTTTTGTCCTGCTTTCTTCCTCAAAGCAAGGTGTCATTTTTCTCAGGATGCTTCCAGGACTCTTTTTCCTTGTCTTTAGTTATCAGTATGCTAAGTGTAATGTCTCTTGGCATGAATTTTTTGGGTTTATACTGCTTAAGTTTCACTCAGTGTTTATGTGTGTTTATAAAAATATTATTAGTGGTATTCTTATAATAGTTGGGGAAATATTTACTTCACTTGTCCAAGGAGTAATTATTTAACCAATTGAGAATAACTCTGTAATATTGTATATTATGGGCTCATGCAAATCAATAAAAAATTAAATGTCTATATACATGTCTATTTAAAGGGAAAAAGGGGGATATTTATGACCTAAGCAAGTCACAATAAAAGAAACACAAGTGGTAAATTAATCATATATAGCTCTGGCTTCTTAATGAGTGAAAAGTAGCAGCTACCATCCTTTATCAGCATTAGCCTTGAGTGATACAAACTTTAATTTTTTTTTAAGATTTTATTTATTTATTTTTTTGATAGAGAGAGATCACAAGTAGGCACAGAGGCAGGCAAAGAGAGAGGGGGAAGCAGGCTCCCCACTGAGCAGAGAGCTCGATGCGGGGCTCAATCCCAGGACCCTGAGTTCATGACCTGAGCCGAAGGCAGAGGCTTAAACCATTGAGTCACCCAGGTGCCCCTGATACAAACTTTAAATTAGGGCAGTCTTTCAGAAAGTCCCCTTAAACACACACACACACACACACACACACACACACACACAATAACAGATCTATTATAATATGGCCTCTGTGTTCCTACAAGTTGCAATAACTATACAAAGTAATGATATAGAGCTTATGGGAAACTTGGATTTTTGATATAATACTTATAAACTTTGTGAGATATGAAACAAAAATGTTAGCATACTTATGCATGTTAAATGGTTAAGAAACATATAATTACAAAAATAAATACATCGAAAAAATAAATAAATACTTCAAAAAACCCCTGAAGTTTGCTTGTGAATGTCAGAGGTTCTCAGCTTATGAGGAACTATGAACTGGTGGGGAAGGGATGATCTGAAAAGAGTACAGAATTGAAACACTAGATATGTACAGGAAAGCTCATAACACATGTGCTGAATTGAGACAGCTGGCAGATGTTTGAGGTATGCCCGTATTTATGTTGTATATATTCCCACAGATCTTCATTGAATCAGATGTTGTTTCATACATACACCTAGGGTTTCTCAAAGAAAGTAAAAGTAGCAAGTAGGAAAATACAGAATTTATGTTATGCCCAAATTGCCCCTTAGTATATCAGTAGTATTGAAACAAATTCATTTCTTTAAAATAACTGGTTTAGCAGAACTGACTGTACCTACTTTTCATAATAAGATATGTTTCTTTGCAAAGACCTACGTAGTGATAGACATTTCATAGTGTAATTTGAAATAATTCCTTTTAGGGGTGCCTGGGTGGGTCAGTCATTTAAATGTTCCATTCTTGATTTCAGCTCATAATCTCAGGTTCGTGAGATCAAGCCCTGGGCTGCATGGTGGGTAGTGGAGCCTGCTTAAGATTCTTTCTCTCCCACTCCCTCCACCACCCCCTCATGATCGCTTGCCTAAAAAAAAAAAAAGAAAAAGAAAAAGAAATCCCCCAAATTTTTAATTCTTTTGATCTAACATATTAATTTATGAAGACTTATGAAAGAGTTAAAACCAACTTATTTCAAATATACTTAGTGTGATGAAACAAAAAAGACATATTATGCTTATGGATTGGAGGAATTAATATTACTACAGTGTCTCTACCACCCAAAGTAATCTGAAGATTCAACGCAATCCCTATCAAAATACCAAAAGCAGTTTTTCACAGAAACAGAACAAATAATCCTAAAATTTATATGGAAACACAAAAGACCCCAAATTGCCAAAGCAACCTTGAAAAAGAAGAACAAAGTTAGAGGTATCACAATCCCAAATTTCAAGATATACTATGAAGCTATAATAATGAAATTAGTATGGTACTAGCACAAAAACAGATACAAAGATCAAGAAAATACCATAGAAAGCCAGAAATAAATTCATGCTTATATGATCAATTAATCTATGGCAAAGTAGAGAAGAATATATAATGGAGAAATGAAAGTCTCGTCAATAAATGGTGCTGGGAAAACTAGACTACTTTCTTACACCATATACAATAGTAAACTCCAAATGGATAAGGGATAAACATGAGACCTGAGATCATTAAGAAACAAAAACAAAAATAAACTACTGGATCTACACCAAAATAAAAGCCTTCTGCACCATGAAGGAAACCATCAACAAAACAAAAAGGCAACGTACTGAATGGGAAAAGATATTTGCAAATGATATATCTGATAAGGGGCTAGTATCTGTAATATATAAAGAACTCATACAACTCAACCCTCCCAAACCAATCTGATTAAAAATAGGCAGAGGATCTGAATAGACATTTTTGCAAAGAAGATAGGCAGATGGACAACAGACATACAAAAAGATATTCAACATCACTAATCATCAGGGAAATACAAATCAAAATCATAATGAGATACCACCTTATACCTGTCTGAATGGCTAGTATCAAAAAGACAAGAAACAGGGCGCCTGGGTGGCTCAGTGGATTAAAGCCACTGCCTTCGGCTCGGCTCATGATCTCAGGGTCCTGGGATCGAGCCCCACATCAGGTTCTCTGCTCAGCAGGGGGCCTGCTTCCCTTCCTCTCTCTCTGCCTGCTTCTCTGCCTACTTGTAATCTCTGTCTGTCAAATAAATAAATACAATATTTAAAAAAATAAAAAAGACAAGAAACAACAAGTGCTGGTGAGGATGTGGAGAAAAAGGAATACCCTTGCACTGTTGGTGAAAATGTGAATTGGCACGGCCATTGTGGAAAACAGTATGAATTTTCCTCAAAAATTAAAAAAATTGAAATACCATACAATCCAGTAATCACACTGCTGGTTATTTATCCAAAGGAAATGAAAACAGTAATTTGAAAAGATAAATTCATCCCTATGTTTATTGCAGCACTATGTACAATAGTCAAGATATGGAAGCAATCTAATTATCCATTAATAGATAAATAGATAAAGAAGTTGTGGCATCTATATGTATACAGCTGGATATTTCTCAGCCATAAAAAGAATGAGATTTTATCATTTGCAACAGTATGGATGCATGTAGAGAGTATTATGCTAAGTGAAATAAGTCAGGCAGATAAAGACAGATACCTTATGATTCCACTTATAAGTGAAATTTTTAAAAAAATGAACAAAGAAGCAAAAAAAGATCTATAAACACAGGGAACAAGTTGATGGTTCCAGGCAGGGGGGGAATGGGCAAAATAGGTGAAGGGGAGTGAAGATTAAGACTTCCAGTTATGCAATGAATAAATCATGGGGATGAAAGTTACAGCAGGGAATATAGTCCAGGAAACACAGTCAAGTAATAGTGCTGTATGGTGACAGATGATAGTTACACTTGTAGTTAGCATAGCATAATGTATACAGTTGTTGAATCACTCTGTTGTACACCTGAATATAATGCAACATTGTGTCAATGGTGTTTCTTTCTTTATTTCTTTCTATCTATCTATCTACCCATCATTAGTGTTAGTATAACTTAAATACACAAAAGTTAGATTCTCCTTTAATGTATAAGTATGTGGTTTAATAAATTATGGTAAACTCCTATAATTGACTGTGCAAATATGCATATGCAAATATGAAAATATTTTAAAAGCTTTGTAAAACTTTTCTGATTTGAAAAATATCCATGGCACACAAGAGGAAACTAAATTAAATAATATATATGGTGTAACATATAAGTTGATAATATACACAAAGATATGTAAAAGATATCAATAAATTATCTCTGGATGACTGGGATTATAATTTTTACTAAAGGTATTTGCTGTTATTGTTCCTTTTGTTTCTAAATATTTAATGATTGTTTTCATTTTGTAATCCATATATAGTGAGCAGAATAATAAAAAAACATATTATATATTATGATTTCAAAATATCCAGTCATATATTTTTATTAAGTGATTCACCCATGAACCCCAAATTTACCAGGTACAATACCTTTATTAGGCTCAGGCCTTATTACTCTACCTCTTTTCCCTCCATAGGTCAGCATATAACATGTCTCTACTTAGGTCCCTGACAGACATTGCTAACTGATCCCTAACTTATAACCTTTATCAACAAAGTGTTGATATAACAGTCCCTGAGCAATCAGAACTGGCACAGGCTTTCTCTTTATTTCACCACCCTGGCCAAGAGGACAAGTATAATATATTCCTATCTCAACACCCACTGTCAGAGTCAATTGTAAGAAATTTGGTTTGGTTATTTTTAGAGCTGGCTAAAGTGAGCTATATATTTGCTGCATTGTAGTATGTATGTTTTTGAGACGTATGTGTCCTACAGCAATATAAAGGAATGATCTATTTTTTTCCAGCATATAATACGTATATTGCTTGTATCCTCAGAGGATTCATTTTTAGATCCCACTCTTAGACAAAATATTGTGCTCTCCTTCACTGGTGACACTGAAATAAAACTGCTATGAACCAAAGAGTAGAGAAATAAATACAGTATGTTTTAAAGAAGCTAATTTGGCAGCAAATAGGGGGAAAACACTGCTGTGCCAATGTCAAAAACAGCCCTTCCTGAAATCCTATGCTTTTTGCAGTGCAGAACAACCTTCATGAGTTCTACTTTTCTCACAACCCAAAGCCAAACTTAAAAGTTTAATCCCACATGAGCTAGAATGAAATCCTTCATAAAAATAGCTCCTGGCCAAAAAGCTTTACTTAAAAAAAAAAAAAAAGTAGGCAGCAAATGGAATAATAAGCCAACTGAATTCTAGCACTGTAACCTTACTACCTAGCATACAAAGATTCTGGGCAGCCAGGTGTCAAGCTATGTTGAGAAGAATCACGAGTCTCTGGTGCTTACAAATTCAATTCCATTAAACAAGCATTTATTGAGTGTCTTCAATGTACTTGGTTATGTTTTAAACACCATGGAAGAAACAAAGGAAATATAAGACAGTTACTACCCTGAAGGTGTTTGCAATCTTGTTGAAGAGCTTCCTCTAAAAAACAATTTGCTGCTAATGAGTAAGAAATACACATGATTCAAAACACCCTGTGGACAGAAACCCATTCACATGTCATCCAGATGTCATTTTAGTGTAAGTTCAACCACCTCATTTTCAATTTACCAAAGGAATCAAACCAGAGCCCACATACATCTTTAGCTTTGTCCACATTTTAAGAAGATTATTCTGAGTAAACAAACTCACTTCCAGGCCCAGAATGCTCTGCGTGAGCTGTGCTTAAGCTGTCTGAATTTGCTCCTTGACCTTGTCTGTCAAGTATGATAGCCATTTTTTTCTGGGTAATGCATTATCACTGCATCCCATTTTGATGATGTATTATACTTACACATCATTGAAGAGGCAATTTGCTTTGATGATGTATGGACGTGCAATATATCACAGTGCTGAAAAAGGAAGAAGACAGTACCCTGGAGTCTATAATTCAAGTAGTGATGCCCTCTATGGAAGAACAGGGAGACGATTAATTTAAATTATCTGGACAGAAACTGGAGTGACAAAAAGACTTTTGACCCTTCCCTAAATGTAAAATATAAAAATATTTATATTAAAAATGCTATCACATGATTATAAAAAGAATAAGATCAGAAACCCTGTGTTTATGAACCTTTTCTATACATTGCCATGATGGTAGATACATAAACCTATACAGGTGACAATAATGTATAGAATTGAATACACAGAGGACAAATCAAACTGAACTAATCTGAACAAGATGAAGTATTTATCAATGGATTGTCAATGTTCTGATTGTAATATTATACAACAGTTTTATAAAATACTACCATTGAGAACCAGGTAAAATATTTATAGGATTTGTATTATTTCTTACAAATGATTCTATAATTTTCTCAAGAATTTTGATGAAAATATTTTTAAAATTTCTCTCAAAGGCAAGACTAACATTTTCATTTGTTTAAAGAACTGTGTTAAAAAAAGATCACTTACCTTTTTAAAAAAAATTGTATTCTAAAGGAAGTTGACAAATGTGTAATACCTAACTGTGACCCTTATATTCACATGAACAACTAACTAGTGTTCAATATATGGAAAAAGTTCTATTTAATAAAAGACTCTAATAGTGTTTAAAGGATTTCAGAAAGGTATGTTAGTATGCATGTATAAACACAGGAAATGTTAGTGATATCTTTTATTATAAAGCAAGCAGCTAATGGGAGCCAGGGCCATGAAGGCCAATTTAAATATAAGAAATTTATATGAAGGGCCACCTGGGTGGCTCAGTCAGTTAAGCAACTGCCTTCAGTTCAGGTCATGATTCAGGGTCCTGGGATGGAATCCCACATCAGGCTCCCTGCTCCGCTGGGGGCCTGCTTGTCCCTCTCCCTCTCTCCTTGCCTGTTCTCTCTCTCTGTGTCAAATAAATAAATAAAATGTTTTAAAAAATTTATATGAAGGGCTGAGAGTGAGATCCACATACAAGCTCTTCTGTAAGGAGGGATCTTTAGATACATAGTGTATCTCTTCAACATGAGAAATACCCTTCAGTGAGCAGATGTTTTCCTCATTAGTCATATTTAAATGCAATGGAATTTATTTTTGACTGAAACTGAAGAGGTGGTTACAGCTGTTAACCTGAGTGAATAGTTTGCCTGCTAGGAACAGAACATAGATGCACAAGTACAACAGGCAGAAATACAAAGTGAAAAGTGGAGAATGTAATGTGATCCAAATATAAAGAACGCTTCCTATGGGCGAATGCAGATGCTAAGCCTATGTGGAAAGGGAGCAAAGAAGTTAGTAGGAGACAGACTCTGACACATTCTCGGTAGTAGAAGACAAATTAGATCACATTTATGAACGAACCAGAATGTTCAGAGAACCAGCAGAAAACACAGAACAGATAAGAGTTGCTCACCAAAGAGACTTTGGGAGTTGGTAAACGGTAGTTAGGAAGATAGAGATGGGTGGACGTAGGTACCTAAGTTAGCTACACTATGCTGCTTCCCCAGCTGTCCTTGGTAGTAGAGATGTGCTCTCATTCACTGGGGCTAGAGTAATAACATATTCCAAAGAAACGCATCTACACATCTGAGGTAGGGACTCCTAGAGAGGGTGTTGTAACATGGAATAGAATCAATATCATTTTTACAATGAGTAAGGGAGGAATGTGACTGCTTACTCTCCACTTATACCACTAAAACTAGCAATTGCTAGTGCATGTTGACAATCTTGCTTTTTAGTAGAGGTAAAGGTCAGTATGTAAAGATAAAATCCACAATGGTTTCCTAAATTTGCTCAGCTATTCATTCCTAAATATAAATAGAGAACTAAGATACACAGTATGTTTGAAAAAAATAAAGGCTGACTGGAAGGCATAAACTTATAAAACTGAGTTTTGAGATTTAAAATCATCCATCCATACATACATCTAAAATTTATCTGGTGCTTTCTATGTTTTCGTTCCGGTAACTGGAGATTAAAAAAAAAAGTAGTACATGCTGTTACCATTAATGAGTATAAATATTAGATATATTTGAAACATCTCCCAAGGTTCTAAGAGGCACTACAGCATATAAAGAGAAGATATAGACTGTGGATAACTTGATCTGCATTCACAATGGGGCTTTCCTGAAGACCTTTAATATTTGCTTTAGTTTTCTGAAATGATAAGCATGAACACATCTTCTGCTTGACTCAAGGAAAAAAATGGAATTTAAATGTGTAAAACATGAGAAGATTAGATTAAAAACAAGATCACTTATAACATTAAATATTTTCAAAAATGTTATAAAGACTAGTTGGTCTAAATTCTGACTAGTGCTTTATTTGAATTGAGACCATTAACAGTAATAAGTAGAATATTCAAGTGGAAATAAATGTAATTAAATAGAAGATTCATTACAAAGTTGTTTGTACAATGTAAAGATGTGAGTACATAATAATGTGTCTATATGAATATGTGTAAGAAACAGTGATTCTGCATGTATACCAAATTTCATTTTGTACTGCTTTGGAGAAAATTATCAATGAAAGATGCAAAGAATCGCTCCTGAATCCAAATGCTATTGAAACTGACTGGAGTCAAATAGTGTTGCCATGGACTGTCAGAGGTAACATGGTAACAGAACAACTGAGAATTTTTTTTTCTTGGTTTACTAATAATCAAGAGGTCAAGTTTCTTGATTTTAGAAATTGTAATCAATTAACCAGGGAGAGAGATTAAAGGCAAAACAGGAAAGAAGAGTTAAGGAAAAAAGAGAAGAGGCCATTTCTACTAGAGGCTTATAGAGCAGTTCAAGGTTTCCATACAACATCAGAGGTACATTAAAAAAAAAAAAGAATAAAAATAAGAACACATAAAAGAGAGAAATACACATCTGGGATGGGTACGAAAGTGAACAAAACTGACAGATCATATAAGGATACTTGTGATTTATCAAGAACTCTGAGAAGGTCCAAACCTAGAGACAAATTAATCAGTTCTTTCATCTATTCCCCAATGGAAAAACTCATCAGAGTCTCTTAACTTAAGTTTACTTGGACTCTGCATATTTCTTTCTCACTCTTTGTTGTTGCTGTTGCTTATTTCTTGCTCTTTTCCTCATTCAGTTTCATTTGCAGATTAAATACACAGAGGTACTTGGATATATGTGGCTTTTCTTAAAAATTTTTAAGTAAATTTCACATCTTATGATAAAGATAGTGGCACCAACCCATGAAGACTAATGAATTCTGAGAAGTAGTAAAGGGATAGTTTTAGGATGATAGAGATTTGTTCATTGTAGTAAATACTATTTGATTTTGGAAACCAACCTAAAACTTTTTTAAAAGAACTTCTGTTCTAGGTAAGTTTTAAATTTTGTGTTTAGGGGGACCTGCGTGGCTCAGTCATTGAGTGCCTGCCTTCAGCTTAGGTCATGATCCCAGCCTGTTTCTCTCTTTCTCACTCACTCTGCTTTGTTCCCTCTCTCGCTGTCTCCCTCTCTCTGTCAAATAAATAAATAAAATCTTTAAAAATAAATAACTAAAAGTTTATGTTTACTTTTCGATTATACTGATATAATTAGGGATTTTATTCCAACAATTATTGTCTAATAAAGAACTTGGTAGTATTGTATTAATATTTAAATGACATATAGCAGAAAAAAAGAGAATTATTAGAGTCAGAGTATGTGATATAGAACTTGGTATTGCCCTTTAGAAATTCAAAAGCAGCTGGACAAGTTTTCAGTTCTAGTTTTGCAAATCTGGTTATTACTAGAATAATAATGGGATTTTTAGGATAATGAATATAGTAGCTTTTCCAATGAGAGAATCAATATGAATTGTAGGTGAGATGGCTGAATCAACACTCCCGTGTTCTAAAGAAGGAAATGGTTCTAGGTCTAACTAGAATCTACCAGCTAAAGCAGTCCTAATTTACTGCTGCTTAATTCAATCTGCCTTATACTCTCACTTTCTTTTTAGTTTTCATAATTTGGAAATATTTTTGCTCCTAATTGTGATTCACTATTTTGTCACTGACATGCATGATAAATGTCAAGGCCAGGAAAGCTCATCTTTTTCAAAATGAAGAAGATAAAGGCGAGTTTTCTTAGACCTATGATAAAATATACAACAGGTTTCCAGAAGGGCCTATTTATTTATTTGTATTATTTTTTTTATGTCAACATGACTGTTCTGAGTGAAAAATTTAAAGTACTTTCATGTAATATTAGTTTATCTTCTGGAGATAAAGGCACAGCATCTACAGAGAATGAAAAACAAAACAAAACAAAAAACAAAAAAAAACAAAAAAAGAAACCTTTCTTTTTTTGCTAGCCAAAAGTGTTTCTTTAAATAATGTCCTTTTAAAAGTCCGGTGACAGCAGCATTTATTCTATTCTCAAGACACTCATTAATTAAAAGAACAAAGGTCCCTATTTGTTGTTTCAGTAGTTTAACACAACAAAGTATAGCACTATTTTAATAAAGCAAAGTAGGATTCTTTCACTGTTGCCTCAAAATTAATTAATTCAAGCACTAAAACTCCCAAGGGGTTTTAGTGACCCCGTACTAGGGGTCATTTTTCAATGAAAACATAAACTGGGGTGCCTGGGTGGCTCAGTGTGTTAAAGCCTCTGCCCTCAGCTCAGTTCATGATCTCATGGTCCTGGGATCGAGCCCCACACCAGGCCTGCTCACTGGGGAGCCTGCTTCCCTTCCTCTCTCCCTGCGGGCCTCTCTGCCTACTTGTGATCTCTGTCAAATAAATAAATAAAATCTTCAAAAAAAAAATTAACTATGTTTTTTGTTTTTGTTATTTTTTCTTTTTTTTTTTAAATTTATTTTCAGCATAACAGTATTCATTATTTTTTTCACCACACCCAGTGCTCCATGCAATCCGTGCCCTCTCCAATACCCACCACCTGGTTCCCCCAACCTCCCACCCCCCGCCACTTCAAACCCCTCAGATTGTTTTTCAGAGTCCATAGTCTCTCGTGGTTCACCTCCCCTTCCAATTTCTCCCAATTCCCTTCTTCTCTCTAACTCCCCATGTCCTCCATGTTATTTGTTATGCTCCACAAATAAGAGAAACCATATGATAAGTGAATCTCTCTGCTTGACTTATTTCACTCAGCATAATCTTTTTAAGATAATCTACATTTAACAAATAAGTCAAATATTACATACTCTCAGAAAAGCAGAAATTAAAAAACACAAGTATCCATTTTACTATAGATTTAACATTATTTTTATAATGTTCCCCAATGAAAAAAACTGCTAAGTCATAAAAGAATTATATTATGATGTGAATTCATACATATGTTACTGTTTTGTCATTGACACTTGAATTCTCAAATTTATTTGGAAGTTAATCATACCTCAGTGATTCTAGGATACTGAGAATTAACATATTTAAGAAAATTCTTAAGTTTATATCTCTTTGGAAAAAATAAAAATGGATTGTACTCCAAGATTCATATCATGTGAGTAAAGCAATAGACAATTATACATGTTTTGGGTTGGGGATTAATCCTGAGTGTGTAAACAACAGAATGGTGTCTATCTGGATTGAGTTTAGTAGGAGTAATCACAGGTAGTCAGATCACTCGGGGCTTTTTGTTTTTGTTTTCAGAGCACCACAAGCTAAAGAAACTGATTACTGAAATTCATGTATCTTGAAAAATGTAATACTATATATAGAAATAATAGCGTCACAAGTACCTATATTATTCATACCAATTTTAAGCATGACAATTTTAAAGACATTAAGACAAAATGGAAAAATTTTCATGGTGATAATTAAGACAAGAGGATTTAGAGCCATGACATATTAGTGACTGCTGAAGGAACTCCATTTTTAACCTAGCATACAGATGACTCTGGACTATACACCAGTAATGTACATAGCACTAAAGAATGCAAATGGGCCAAATAGAAGGCAGCATGAGGAACTTTTGGTCCTCTACAAATATGTGGATACTGTGCAAAGATGTCATAGACTTCTCTGGAATAGATTGAATTTGCTTTTTTTTCCCCTTCATTTTATTTATTTATTTGAGAGAGTGAGAACAGGGGGAGGGGCAGAGGGAGATAGAGAGAATCTCAAGCAGACCCCATGTGGAGCTTGATTCAGGGCTTGACATCATGACCTTGATATCATGCCCTGAGCAGAAATCAAGAGTCAAACATTTAACCAATTGAGCCACCCAGGCGGCCCAAAGTTTGCTTAACTTTTTAAGTTAGAGGAATTTAAAAAGCTGCGAGATAACAATTGGCAAGAAATAGTCCTTATAATTCTTTATATCCATGACTCTGAATAAAAATAAAACTAAATGATACCAAGTATAGGACTGATTATATTAAGACAATGTGGTATCAAAATACAACTTGGCTTTATGTAAAATTATTTATAATTACATTTTCACAGATTTCACCTAATATACCTAAATATAAATATCTAATGAAGATTTATACTGGATTCAATGCAGTATACCACATATTTAAGCACAGTGAAGAGTTGTACAAGTATTCTTTTTGTTGTTAGTATTAATAATAAAATAAATGCAATATTTACTAACTAATGCTAATGTGCTATGTTCTAAACACTTTCATTCTATAATTTATTGAATCATTTGAATTAAAGTATTAAAGTGAGGCAATTGTTTAAAAGGCATCCAGTAGGGGCACCTGGGTGGCTCAGTTCAGTTAAGCATCTGCCTTTGGCTCAGGTCATGATCCCAGGGTCCTCGGATGGAGCCCACACTGGGCTCCCTGATGGAAAGCCTGCTTCTCCTCCTCCCTCTGCTGCTCCACCTACTTGTGTGTTCTCTTTCTCTCTCTCTCTCTACAAATAAATAAATATTAAAAAAAAAAGTCATCCAGGAAATTGTAAATGAAAACCCAAGCTTCAGTTTGTCTAAAATGCACAAAATACTTCTCTATGATTTAATCACTTCAACCATATTTGTGTTTTATTTCACTTACACCACTCGGGCAACTATTTATTTATTTATTTATTTATTTATTTATTTTAATTGTGAATTAAATTCAGTTAGTTAACATATAGTGTATTATTAGTTTCAGAGGTAGAGTGCAGTGATTCATCATTCTTACATAGTACCCAGTGCTCATTACATCTCGTGCCCTCCTTAATGCCCATCACCCGGGTACTCCATTCCTCAACCCCCCCCCCCACCCCTCCAACAACTCTCAGTTCATTTCCAATAACTATTTTATCTTATATTCTTATTTTAAAAATTTAATTTATTTATTGGTGAGAGAGAGAGCACAAGCAGGGGGAGAGCAGAGGCAGAGGGAGAAGCAGACTCCCTCCTGAGCAGGGAGCCAGACCTGCGGCTGGATCCCAGGACTCTGAGATCATGACCTGAGCCCAAGGCAAGCACTTAACCAACTGAACCACCCAGGTGCCCCCTCCAATAATTATTTTAATATCTACTTTGCTCCATATGAAGGAATTTAGCATATATATATATAAATACAGATTAATATATAATATAAAATAAATTATACATATATAATTTATGTATTATTGAAATGGCATAACTAAAGTAAAACATGTCTAGAACACAAAGACTATAAGACAACCACTTATTTTGTTTTTATAATAAAACAATAACTGTTGAATAATTTTAGTCAAATATTATTGAGTCACATGTATCTATTTTGTTGGTATTTTGGTCTTCCTTCATGCTTGAATGGGGCCCATTTCAATCACAGATTTTCAGCAAGGTCTATGATGCTTCAACTGGCATGATGAGCTCTTTTTTTTTTTTTTTTTCAAAGTTTGCACCATTTATTTATTTATTTATTTTTAATTTTTATTTTTTATAAACATATATTTTTATCCCCAGGGATACAGGTCTGTGAATCGCCAGGTTTACACACTTCACAGCACTCTCCAAAGCACATACCCTCCCCAATGTCCATAACCCCACCCCCTTTCTCCCAACCCCTCTCCCCCCAGCAATCCTCAGTTTGTTTTGTGAGATTAAGAGTCACTTATGGTTTGTCTCCCTCCCAATCTTTGAAGATCGGAAACAACTGCCTCTGACTTTAGCCCCAGGAACATCTAAGCCCTGATATTGTGTGCCTTTTATAGGAAATCAGCTTTTACTTTGAGAACTTTGACCCCAGATAATTTTATTTGCTTGATTTTCTTTGTTCCCTAGAGAACTAAATCTCTCTCAATCAAAAAGTTAAAGATCATACATGATTTGACAAGTTTGTTATAGTTTCATATAGGTATTGGATGATCCATATAATATAATTTCTTTTGTCTGCATCTCCACACATGAAGTGAAAAGGGGATAATTGAGATCATTATCTAGGTAACTCAGGCAAGAAGTTTTATTTGCAACCATTAGGGCTCTGTGTGAGTTAATAAAACATACTTAAAAGTGATGATTAACACTGATCAGCAGATCATTTAACTATCAGAGTTGCATAGTCATAATCTCTCTCTCTCTCTTTTTTTTTTTTTTTTGGCTTTCTACTCCATAGATTAAACTACATAATTTTGACACAAAAATGCGAATAACAAAGAAAATAAATCAAGAAAATTTTAAAAAAAGAATAATAAGAAAAGTGCTGAGGGTTCTGAAGAATTATTTACTAGCTAGCAAGAAAGTTGCAGAGGATCATAAGAAAAGTTACAGTTTCCTGCAAGGAGAACTAGAGACAGTCAAAGAGCTGAAACATGCACCGCCTAGGCAGCTGAGTAGCATTAGGGCCATATCCTGTCTATGTGATTTCCCTGAATTGGAATTCCCCAGGAATAGTAGCTCAGTGATGTGCTGTTCATGGAGACAGATGCATATGTTTGTTCTACCCTTTTAAATTTTTTCTGCCTGAGGCCAACCATAAATACTATAATGAAGGCAGTTTGAGAAATATGAACCTAGAAAAGTAAAAACAGAGGACTTGCACAGGTGGGGAAATGCCCATAAGGTTGTACTCCAGGAATGTGCAGCATGACAGCTCAATGTATTGGATCTTAGCCATCTGAGCACCTCTGCACTTGACGAAACACTGCAGCCATACTAAATGAGGCTGTTTCTAAGTAATGCTGAAAGCTTGTAACTTTTGATAAGAAATGGATTTTGAGGTCTCATTTCATCATTTAAAAGTGGCTCAGAAATGAAGATATCCCCAGCATCAGGAATAATTTTTAATTAACTTTTCATGTTTGCAACTTATCTTTAACTCTTTATCAGGATGGCCTAGAAAAGCACCACCGGTTAAAATGATAGAGTTCTCTTCCATATGCTTTCTCTGTCCTACCTATGTGTTGAAATAAAACAAAGAAACAATTTCATACTTTGTAAAAAGTTATGATGGATCCACTGTATGTATACAAACATGACTAGTGTTCAATTGGCTAGTGTTTAATAGTTTCTCCCAAGTCTTTGAGTGAACCTTGCATTATCTATACTGCTATAAAGTAAAAACATTATTTGAGTGTCTGCCTACTTTTAAACCAAGTATTTTCATCAACAGTTAGTATTTTTTTTTTTAAGATTTTATTTATTTATCAGAGAGAGAGAGAGAGCACAGACAGACAGAATGGCAGGCAGAGGCAGAGGGAGAAGCAGGCTCCCTGACGAGCAAGGAGCCCGATGTGGAACTCGATCCCAGGACGCTGGGATCATGACCTGAGCCGAAGGCAGATGCTTAACCTACTGAGCCACCTAAGTGCACCAGGCTGTCCCTACAGTTAGCATTTTTTTATGTCACGTCAATTCTTTGAGTAAAGGAAAGCATTTATTTATTTATTTTTAATTTTTTAGGCCCCCTAAAGGAAAGTATTTAATAAATGGTTTTGAAACTAGTGGATAACTGTATTAGAAAATAAGTATTATTGTATAATTGTATATTATATAACTGTATTAGAAAAATAAGTATTAGAAAATAATGACTTTTACCTCACTCAAAAATTCCACAAAAAAATGTTTGCCAAAAATGATTTGGGTCAAATCATGTATCAACATGTAAAAATTTAAACCATAAACCTTTTACAAAATACCATAAAAGAATAGCTTACTGACATTGAGGTAGGCAAATTTCATAAGACATGAAACACTGATCCTAGGGGCACATAGTCAAACATTCATAGCTAAACTTTATGACCAAGAATTCCAGTCAGTTTATCTACCCAAATAAAAATAACACATATGTCCAAAAATAGGCTTACATAAAAATGTTCATAGCAGCCTTAATTTTAGCAGACAAAAACCAGAAGCAACTCAAAATCTCTTTTAGTTACAATGAATATGTAAATACACTTTGGTATATTTCTAAAATGGTATATTATTTAGTAATAAAAATGAACAAACTAATGATACATGAAACAATATGCACAGATCTTAAAAATATTACACTGAATGAAAGAAGCTGGACATAATTCTACACATTGTGTGATTCCATTTACAAGAATCCAAGAACAGGGGTGCCTGGGTGGCTCAGTCAGTTAAGTGTCTGACTTTGGCTGGGATCATGATCCCAGGATCCTGGGATGGAATTCTGCATCGGGCTCCCTGCTGAGTTGGGAACCTGCTTCTCCCCTGCCTGCCATTCCCCTTGATTGCACTCTCTCTCTCTGTGTCAAATAAATAAATAAAATCTTAAAGGAAAAAAAAAAAAAGAATCCAAGAACAGGCAAAACAAACTGATTTTAGTGGAAATCAGAAAGTGGAAAATTTTAAGTGGAAACTGAATAGAAAGGCATATGAGGGAACTCTTTAGGGTGATGAAAATCTTTTATATCTTGCCTAGATTCTTGGTTACATGGATATATAATTTGTTATGACTCATCAAAATGAACACATAGGATATGAGCAATTTTTGAAAGAAAATGACAAGGCTAAAAAGATGTTTTTAAAGTATACATGTTCAAAAATTCTTTTCTTGACAAAACTGCAAGATTTTCATTTTTCTTCTATAGGTATCAATGCTTCCTAAAGGTAGTACAAATTTCATTATATTCCCTCTGTGTAAGGACAACCACCATCACCATCAAAAAACTTTATAAATTGTTGAATACACGTGTATAAATAGTCTATCTTCCTTTTTCTTAATTCCTTCTCTCCCTTTTACTTGATAAGTAACTATGAGAGTAAGCTATCGTACCCAACAGTAAAATGAGAAATGTTTTTCCTCTATTGTAATATATCACAGAAGCCCCATAGCTAAATATTTTTATTATAGTCAATTATAACAATATTTCAGTTCTGATATAAAATTCCTTGCTTCTTTGATTGATGATTTTATGTTAAATTAAAAAAGACATGCTATAGACCTAGAATTAATCAATCTTAATCCCTATTCTCTGTATCTATTTAACTAACAGCTATCTTTCTATGCATTTATATGGAAGCATAGGGTACTTTATGCCTGTATTTTTATATTTTCACTAGATTTTCTATTAGTTTCTCTTAAAATATCCCTTTGAGTACTCTATTTATTAATCAGAATTACTTGTTTTAAATAAAGGAACACATTAATAAGAATCATACTAACTGTTCCCTTGATCCTTGTTGAAAACAATCAAACACTCAAAGGGATTTTGTTTCTCTTTAACCCACCATGTTCTTCTTACATTCAAATTCCATGGCATTTTGTTCACCAAGGCAGGCAGCTGACATATTCATGTTCATCATTTCAATCAAACCAAAGCAAACATTGCAGTTCTCCAAGAAGTCTTATTTTGAATACTGATAAAGGTAAAAGTGAAGTGCAGGCTTTACGTACAACCTCTATTTAACTCAAAACTGTCAAAGTAACAGTGGCTTTTACTTGTGCTTCAACAAGCTACTCTAGCTAATAGTGCCTTCATTGATTCTGAAACTGTCTTTCAAAGATGACTCTGTACCATCTGTATAAATCCACAGAGCTGAATTGCTTTCCAAATTATATCCACTTGTTCCTGCAGATTTAATTAAGACAATCAAAAATTGAGTAATAAAAGCAAAAAAAAATGCTTTGAACATTTTCACCAAGGGGGAAGCTATGCTTGATGCAGTTGCCCTAATTATGAGTATAAGGAAGATCACTTAATTGATAGTAAGACTGATCCTAATATAATGCAAGAGAGTCTGACAGAAAAGGGAAGGTAGATGGGTAAGGAAATATCACTACTACTGATGCCTCTTGCATCTTTTAGACTGAAGAAGTATGGTCTACATTTTCCTGGGGGAGCTGCACATGTTTTTCAGATGGCCCAAACTATTGTTTGTTAACAACCAGCACTGCGGCCATAGTGTTATTTTATTCACAAATGATATAATAATTATTCAAATTATTTGCACTAATTTTGGTGATTTTATCAGAAACTGAAAAACTGCAAAGTTAAAGAAAACTAGATCTCAGATATTTTATACTTTTTTGTTTTGTTTTATTTTAAGATCTTATTTATTTATTTATTTGACAGAGAGAGAGAGAGAGAGAACACAAGCAGGGGAGAGACAGAGGAAAGGAAGAACCAGGCTCCCCACAAAGCAGGAGACGCCCGATATGGGACTTGATCCCAGGACTCTGGGATCATGACCTGAACCAAAGGCATTGGATTAACCAACTGAGCCACCCAGGTGCCCTGATATTTTATACTTTTATAGTGGTCCAGAGACATAAAAAAATGATACATACTATAATATTGACACCAAAACATACAGATCTTTACAAATGTAACTTTGAATCCAATCCAACATTTATAGCAAACAAAATGTCTCTCATTGTTCCTAATATTATTATATATCATAGGAAAAATAATTTAAAAGTATTGTTGCAGGAAAAATGTACAAAGTATTTACCAACTTCTGTGTGTCCCTCCAGTTTCCTCTAATCAGATGATGCTACTTTGGCTAACTATTTAAAGTGAATTAATAATCACTCAAATTCACCTGTGATTGGAAAGATTCAGCCTGCCTGAAAAAGCAATCTCTTGGGTTATGAAATGTGTAGATGTAACTGATCCAGCTCAAGAATTAATTACCATTCAAGGGTAGATTTCCCAGCTGGTACTAGTGAGGCCAAAATCCTGGTTTTCAATCTGTGCAGGTTTTGTTGTTTGCCTTAAGATTCTGTACTGTGAATTTAAATTACCTCATTCTTAAGAGCCCATTAATCAAAGACATTGTCCATGCCATTATCATGATATTTCCTATACTGGCCATCTTTTTAATGAGGGCCTCAACTGCCAGAGAAATAAAAAAAGGAAAATCTGGATAGATCAGTGAAACCCTCCACCATTAATAGAAAAAAAGATAACAAAGACTGCTCTCTAGGCTGGGTCCAAAATATCATGTTCATCCACAAAGGGCATTGCATGTTTAACAATAAATAGTATAAGGCATCATTATCACTTATCTACAAAACTGAAATAGTCTTTTCTCTGGCCTACATAGCTATAACTTTTCACCCTCTAAAATTATCATCTTTCCCACAACTCATGCTCACTCTAATAAATAAGTATAAGAATGTAACTGCCTTGAATAATAAAAATAGGAAGAATAATCCCTCCATATCACTGAATGCTAGGAACCTCTACTCCTTTGCTTACAAACATAAGGGAATTTTAATCGGACATTACCTTTCCTCCTCATCAATATTTTCATAAGTATGTGTTCTATCATGGACAACTCTAAAATACCCTTTTGTAAGTATGGTGTATTTGCTTCTTAGGACTACCCTAGCAAATTACCACCAACTGGGTTGCTTAAAAAGCACAGATTTGTTCTTTCAAAATTTGGAGGCTTGAAGTCTAAAATCTAGGTGTCTGCCTGGTTGGTTTCTTCTTGGGGGCAATAAGAGAATCTGTCTCATGTCCCTCTTAACTTCGGGTGTGTGCTGGCAAGCTCTGATGTTTTCTGGCTGTCAGAAGCAGTCTCTACCTCTGTCATCACATGACCATCTCCCTTCTGTGTGTGTCTTCATGTGGTGTTGTGTGTATGTTTTTTTCTGTCTCTGTGTCTCTCTCCCTTTCATAGGTCATATTGCAGGTACTTGGAGTCAGGTGTCAATTTATTTGAGAGTGAGGTGGACACAATTCAACCCACATCAAGCAGGATATACATTTATGACTCCCTGATATTTTCATTACTCTTTCTACCATGTCCTGTCCCATCCTACTTGGAAAGGCTTCTACTAATTTTAAAACGTTAAGTTCGTACATCCATTCCCTCCACAGATGTCCATACCCTTCTTGAGGTAGACTCACTATTTACGCATAGTAATTTTCACAGAAGTCTTTGGACGAGGGTTACAGAACCTTGTCTAGTACATGGCATGTCCTAAATAAATGGTTTTTAAATGAATAAGTGGAACTTAAGTTTTATTACATTTATAATAATCTCCTAAGTTAGAAATCTTTAAGCATATGAAACTATGTATTATACATAAACTCATGATAGTTCTTGATAATATTTATCCATTTGAATTGAATAGTTTTGTAAGAAAAATAAACAATCATTTAGCTGGATATTAAATATTTGTGAATCACTTAGTCTATTCCTTTCTTTTCTAGAAACAGATCAAAATCACCTCTCACAAATAAAAACACATGATTTCTAAGATCTCTCCCTTTCTCATCTCTTTCAGTTCAATATATTTGTCTGCAGATACAGAATGAACGTAACGTTCACTGCAATAGAACATAAAGTGGAAAAACACAAAATATTTTATAAGTATTTGTAATATATGACAAACAGTATGATTACTATTAAACATAAAAAAATATTAGAAGGGCATCAACAACAAAATATTATTTGGAAGCCATTATGGTCATTCTCTGGGTGTATAATCCATGGACCAAATCTATTATAAACAGGGCATTAGATATTTAGCAATTTACAAGGGAAGATGAGAAGGTCTTATTCAATGATTCTGTAAAAAATTTAAGTTCCACCAGGCTTACATTTACAGAAATACCTTCTCTGACTGGTCTACATGTTGCCATAAAATCAACTGGTCCTACCTACATCGTGTGGAGAGTGTAAAGGCCTTAAATAACAAATTGTAATGTTTGTTATTTTTCTTTTAAGAATTATTATATTGGATATAAAAAATAGGTGGTAATGTTTCTGACATTAGTCTAATTTGCATGAATTCCGCTCCCAGTATCTTAGCCAGTTTTTCAAAAATGTAGACAATAAAGGCACCTAGGTGACTTAGTCAGTTAAGCATCCTTTCGGCTCAGGTCACAATCTCAGGAGTGTGAGTCAGACTTGCCTTGGGGTGGGTGGGTCTGGGCTCAGCAGGGAGTCTGCTTCTCTCCCACTCCATCTGCCCCTCCCCACCACAGACACATTCTCTCTCTCTAAAATTAATTAATTTAAAATAAAAAGGTAGGCAACAGCACTGGCCATATTTTCAATCTACCAGTATTCTACATACTAATAAATATAGATACATTATACTATAATAGTATAAACTCTGACATTATGTAATTATATTATAGTTACATAAAAGTTCCAAGGTTACTTTGGTGGCTACACTTGCCAGAAATATAGTTTTATATTTATATTGCAACTGAAGATTCAAGGAACAGATTACTCCGAACTTACCAATTATAATCAAGTCGTTTCCTCTCATTTAAATTAATAGCACTCACACACACAACATATATATGTAACATATATGTATATGTTGTGTGTGTGCTATATGCTTTATATAGCACACACACACATACATGCATACATATATATGGTATGTGTACTTTCTATGTGTGTGTATACATATATACACACATACACATATATATGTATACATACACACACATAGAGAGAGAAAGAGTATATAGAGTACACATACCATATGTATGTGTGTGTGTGCTATATATAGTGTACATGCGCGTGTGTGTACACACACACACACATGTATCTGTGTCTGTATGTGTGCATTTTTTCCTGAGAATAATATCTATCTCTTTCTAAAACCTACTGCTGACAATTCATTGTCTTAAAAGAGCATAAAACTTTACTTGGTATGTAAGGTCTAGGCTCCACAATTCAATTTCTCTTATCATCACCTATTCTCAGAATTGCACTCCATACTTTAAACAAAAGTAATCCTTATTCTCATCTCCTTCACTTTGTATTCAAATCCACCAAGTTTAACTCTTCCTCAATGGACCAGTGCCAATGTTCCCTCTCCCCTGAAATTTTTATTAATCATCCTAATTAGGATCATTTTTTTTTCCTTTAAGTGTTCTCAGTGCTTTAATCTCACTTAGTGCATGTAGAACAGTGTCTGCCTTACATTGTATTAATTACCGGAGTAGACACATCTCAGCTTTGAAATTATAAACTTCAGGATAGCAATTTTCCTACTCATCTTTATGCTCCATATGGTAGCATATGTCTGGTCCAGAATGGATGTTGGATATTCAAAAATATTTGTTGGATTGAACTGGATAGAAGTATTTAAGGCAAATTCTGAAGTTAGTACTTATTAGCAAGAAGCTATGTCACAGAGAATCTGCCTTGAGCTAATCAGATATAATTTAATTTTTTAATTTTTATTTTTAATTTTTTTATTTTTTATTAACATATAATGTATTTTTAGCCCCAGAGGTACAGGTCTATGAATCACCAGGTTTACACACTTCACAGCACTCACCATAGCACATACTGTCCCCAATGTCCATAACCCAATCAGATACAATTTTATACATTAGTCTCATATTGAAAACAAAAATTGCAATGGAGGAGAGGGGTTGGGAGAAGGGGGTGGGATTATGGACATTGGGGAGGGTATGTGCTTTGGTGAGTGCTGTGAAGTGTGTAAACCTGGTGATTCACAGACCTGTACCCCTGGGGATAAAAATATATGTTTATAAAAAATAAAAAATTTAAAAAATAAATAAATAAAATAAAATAAAATATTTAAAAAAAAGAAAAAAAAAGAAATTAAAACAGTATTTAATAAAGTGTAACAGAATATCATATGTATCTTTCCCTAATTTACCAGAGAGTACAAAAATCAATATTTTATATTCTGGGTTCTAAAATTTTTTTGTTATAATAGACAAATGTAGGCTCATATGGGCTACATTCATGGTACTGGGGAAGTTTCACAGAGAAGAAAGCAACACCAAGTCTCAGATGCTAGATTTTCATAAAAATATTATGTCTTAGATTATAGCTCTACTTGCTCACCTACTACTCCCTTAAAGTTAATTACTAAATACTAAATCCAGAGACCTCAGAAAGGCACTTCTGATATATTTTTATTTTAGCAATAACAGCAAAAAATAGACCACAGCTTTAGGATTTAACAAAGGCATAAAATCTGTGATAAACCTATGGAAAATAGATATAGTCGTAGTTTTCTTTCATGGCAGAATTAACCATTCTAAAAATTCAGACTATTTTTTAAATCAAAACAGATTATAATATTAATGAGGAATCCAAAGAGAGCAACAAATCTGAAAAAATACTTCCTCCTCATTTAGCAGAAACAATAGATGTTTTACTAAGCTCATGTTAACACATTAGAGATACTTAGGTAATTAAGTATCTAAAGCCTCTGGAGAAAACAAAATCAACCAAGAACTTGAACAACATGTAATAAAATAAAGGTATTAATACCTATAATGACAACTCACTAATAGTCAATCATAATTCAAACAAAATTGAATAACTGAAGCTATGCAAAGAAAGTATTCAGCTGTATGTTTTTCTTTGCAGATTTTTTGTGAATGGCTAACAATACTGTATATTAATTGTATTAATATAATACAATTATATACAATTGTATATATGCATATATATGTATATACATATATAGAATATGGAGTATAGAATATATAATTAATATAATTGTATGGTATAATACAATCATCTACCTGTTTTCTGTTCTTAATAGTTTTACCTTTGTCATGTCTATGTCTACCAGAAAACTTCTAAGTATTGGAATTACATTAAATCTAAAAACAAATCTGGAGAAAATTGCATCTCATATATTAAGTCTTCCAATGCAAAAATATGGTCTCTCTCTCCAATGGTTTATGTTTCCTTTGAATTTTTTCATCATTTTGTGACTTTTGTCATATAGATCTTATACAAAATTTGTTATATTTATATTTAAAGACTTCATTTTTGAGGGACCCTGCTAAATGGTACCTTTCAAAATTTTGGTTTTAAATATAGAAAAAATATTTTTCTATGTTAATCTTGCATCCAGCAAACATGCTAAATTCACTCTAAGAATGTTTTGTAGATTTCTTGAGATTTTCTACATAAATACATCCTGTCTATCACTAAGGATATTTTTATTGCTTGCTTTTGAAATTCTGTGTCATTTATATGTTTTCCTTGCCTTACTACACTTGCTAGATCTAAAAACAGTATGATACTGAAAAATAAGTAGTAAGAGTACATATCCTTTACTTGTTCTAATACGGGTAAGGCATTCAGTATTTGCCCAATAAGTATGATGTTGCACTTTTTTCTAATGGATTAATTTTCAGACTGAGAATGTCACCTTCTATTCCTAGTTTGCTGAGTTTTTTTTTTCTTTTAATCATGAATGGTGCTGACTTTGTTTAATGCATTTTCTTCCCTTATTGATATAATTAAATTTTATGTTTTCTTTTTCTTTAGTCTGATAATGCAATGGATTACCTTGATTTTTAAAAGTTGAATCAGCTTTGCTTGCCCCAGAATGTAGCCTATTTGGTAAGTACTGCATGTGTGATTAAAATGTGTTTGTACTGCCAGGTGGAGCGTTCTATAAATATCAGTTAGATCAAACTGATTGATAGTGTTAAGACATCTACATTTTTGCTGATTTTTCCATTTGTTTGTTCTATCAATTGTTAGAAGAAATGGCTGCAGTTCCCAATAATAATTGTGTATTTATATATTTCTACTTTTAGTTCCATCAGCTTTTGCATCACGAACTTGAAAGCTCAGTTGTTAGATGAGTACACATTTAATTACTATGGAAAAAAATTTAAAAAGAAGAATCAAACTGGAGGATTCACACTAAATTATTTCAAGATTGACTAGCAAAAGTAAAGTCAAGTATATTAAGTGGTGCTGAATAGAGATCTAAGAATAGGCCCATCCTGTTATAACCAATTTGACAAAGATACAAAGAAAAGTGAGTGGAAAAAAGACAGTCCTCAACATTTGGTGCTGAAACAACTGTTCATCCAAATACAAAAAAAAAAAAAAAAAAAAAAGGAAGAAACAAAGGGAGGAAGGAAAGAAAGAAAAAGAAAAGAACTTGCCCTATATCTCACATTATATACCAAAATTAAGTCAAATAGATTGTAAATTTAAATGTAAAAAAGGCAAAGATTATGTAACTTCTAAGAGAAGACTTAGAGAAAAATTATTGTGACTTCATGTCTGGCAAATAATTCTTTAACATTACATGAAGAATATGATTTATAAAAGAAAATCCTGTTCTTTGTCTTCATTAAAATTTAAACTTTCACAAGTTATTTTAAAATATTTATTTATTTGAGAGAGAGAGAGAGCACATGAAGGAGGGGAATGGGAAGGTTAGAGGCAGAGAATCTCAAGCTGACGTCCTGCTGAGTGCAGAACCTGAGGCAGGGCTCAATCTCACAAACCTTAGATCATGACCTGAGCTGAAATCAAGACTGAGTTACCCAACCAACTGAGCCACCCAAGTGCCCCTAAACTTTCACCTTCTATTTTTTATTTTATTATTATTTTTAAAAGATTTTATTTGTTTATTTGACAGAGAGAGAGAGAAAGAGAGAGAGCACATGTGCACACACACAAGCAGGGAGAACTGCGGGCAGAGCCAGAGGGAGAAGCAGGCTCCCTGCTGAGCAAGGAGCCCGACTTGGGACTCAATCCCAGGATTCTGGGATCATGACCTGATCCGAAGGCATATGCTTAACCAACTGAGCCACCCAGGCACCCAACTTTCATCTTTTAAATGACTCGGTTTAAAAAAAGATGATAAGTCACAAAAGAAAACTGTATTCAAAAATTCACAGCTGATAAAAGGCTTCTATCAGTCATATTCAAAGAATTTTCAAAAATAATAAAAATATAAATAACCCAATTAAAAATGGGCAAAATACTGGATTGAGAAATGAGGAGTTTGAGAAACAGAAAACAGAAAAGCCTATTTTGATTTTTATTTTGGAAGTTCTGGGGAACCACTTGGAAGATCTAAGGAGTAGTTAAATGAGTAGAGATGTGCTGAGTAATGGTTTCTCTATTTGAAGCATGCAGAATGGATCATTCCATAGATTAAAGGGCATGTCTGTTACAATTTTCCTGTGGTGCTGTTGCTAAGGAAACATCATGCCTGATGAACCTATTTATTTTTCTGTTCTCAAAGACACAAAGGGGTACTCATCAAGGAATGGATCTCTCAACTATCTATTTTAGTTTGTATCATTTATAATTTAGCAAATAAGGAAGGAGCATTATTTATTTTTATTTATACTTTAAATTACTCTATAAAATTTAAAATGTAACACTATAGTGTATCATTATTATAATTATACCTACTTATCTAGAAATACAACCATCTAACAGATATTTTAAGAATTCAGGTCATGATGGGAGGTAACATGACTTATTGGAAAAATTATGAGCAATGGAGAAAAATGAGAGGTTAAGTAAGAGCTCTGTTGTGTACTATTGATTGATCTCATGTAACTACATGTAGCTTACGTGTACCATCCACTAAATAAATTAATAATGATAATAATGTTAATAAATTTCCATCTAATGGGTTTGTTCTATTTTATCCACAAAACAAACCCAAATGGAGCATTATTATTATATACTAAACATATATGTATATCAATAGAGAGATACATGGAGAAATTATTCAATATACTATTTATCATATATTACTTATTACATGTCAATTCTTCCCCCATTTCCTATTCCTTTTTGCTAACCAGGATAAGCGACATAGTTTAATCCTATTATGCATTCTCAAAAATCACATATTTGACTGAATGAAATGCAAAAAAGGAAATTGTAATTGAAGTCTACATACTATGTTCCATATTTTTAGGAATTACATCTTTATCTTGATTTTAATACATTAATTTACAGTATAACTTACAATCATAGACATCTATAATTGTATATCCAATAAGTTCCAAATACAACTCAACACCAGAAAACCCCCAAATAATCCAATTTTAAAAATGGGCAGAGGACCCAACTTTTTTTTCCAAAGAAGACATCCAGATAGACAACAGATACATGAAAAGATGCTCAAACACATTAATCATCAAGGAAATACATATCCAAACCACAGTGAGATATCACTTTATACCTGTCAGAATGTATAGTATGAAAAAGACAAGAAATACCAAGTATTGGCAAAGATGTGGAGAATAAGGGACCCTTCTGCACTATTGATGGAAATGTAGCTGGTGCAGCCACCATGGAAAACCATATGGAGGTTCCTCAAAAAATTAAAAATAGAAATACCATATAATCCAGTAATTCCACTGCTGGGTATTTACTCAAAGAAAACAAAAACACTAATTTAAAAAGGTACATATACCCCTATGTTTACTGCAGCATTATTTACAATAACCAAGATATGAAAGCAACCTAAATGTCTATTGATAGATGAATGGATAAAGAATGTGTGGTATATATACAAGATAATATTTCTCAGTCATAACAAAAAAAAAAAAGAATGTGATCTTGCCATTTGCTTCAACATGGATGGACTTAGAAGATATTATGCTAAGTGAAATAAGTCAGAGAAAGACAACTACCATATGCTTTCATTTATATGTGCAATCTAAAACAAAATAAAATGAACAAACAAAAACAGAAACAAACCCATAAATACAGAGAACAAAGTAATGGTTGCTATAGAGGAGGGAGATGGGCAAAATGGGTGAAGAAGAGTGGGAGATACAGGCTTCCAGTTATGGAATGAGTAAGTCATAGGGATGAAAGGTATAATATAAAGAATATGGTCAATGTACTGTAATAGAACTTGTATGCTGACAGATGGCAGCTACATTTATGGTGAGCATAGCATAACACATGGAGCTGTCAAATCACTATATTGTACACCTGACACCCATGTAACAATTTGTATCAACTATACCCCAATTTTAAAAAAGTATATATATATACATATATGTATGTATGTATGTATATTACACACACACACACACACACACACACACACACACACAAAGATAGATGAACTAGGTAGATGTTTCCTTTAAATGGAAACTAAACAAAATCTGTAGCTGCTAGGGTTTAGGAAATTACTAATGATCCAGAGATTTTGGTGCCATATCCAAATTTCGATCCTAAATAATGATTTCACCATTATCAGCTGTCTCATCTGTATACTAAGAATACTGGCTATGTTGCAATGTTACTGGATTTGGCCTTTCAGTTTACAATTTTCTTTTTTCTAGTATTTTTATAAATTTCCTTCAGAAAAACACTCACCTCCTATTCTTAATATGTCTGTATGTGTAGCTGGACTCAAAACTTGGGTCCAGGCAATCTGAGCATGATCACATGTCCCTAGTGACAAGTATAGGGATGAGCATGTGGCCCTCATAGGCAACAAGATAAACAATAGAAACTTTTTCCAAGACTTTTAAAAGTGAGATGTAAAGTCTACTACACTAAGCTGCATAGGTTATGGGTAGCCATCTCCCATAATTTGGAATGCTGAAATTAAGACAACATAGAGGAAAACAGAACTCAGACATAATAAAAACTAGGTCATGATGACATTTTTAAGCCCTCAAAGATAGCCATGCCTAAAGATATTTTACCTATGAACTGTGAAGTTATACAATATATATGTTATATATGTTTTAATTATATACACACACATATAGTGTAATTATATATATATCCTCATATATATATGTATACTTTTTCCTTAGGTTAATGTAGTATAATATTATGGAAGTATGTATATGTGCATATTTATCATTCATAGCCAAAAGTCCAGATTTACAGTTTTGGATCAGACAATCATCCAGGATCTTTCTCACTCTAAAATTCTCTATATTTTCTAAAATTTTCAATGAAATCCATCAATTAATAACCACACACTTACATGTTTTAAATGAGAAGATGGAATATGTGGCTTTAAGTGGCTAAGTTACCTAATGTATTTAAAAATTTGTACAGAGAAAGAATAGCTTCCCTTTGCAAACTTGACAACTAAAAAAGTAGGCTAGACATCTCACCAAGGAAGATATGCAGAAGGCATACAAGCATATGAAAATATGTTCCACATTACATGTCATCAGGGAAATGCAAATTAAAACAACAATGGGATATCACTACACACCTATCAAAATGGCCAAAATTCAGAACCCTGACAACACCAAATGCTAGTGAGGCTTTCAAACAACAGGAATTCTCATTTATTGCTAGTGAGACTATGAAATGATAGTTACTTTAGAAGACAGTCGGACAGTTCCTTATAAAACATACTCTTACTATAAAACCCAGCAATCATGCTCCTTGATATCTGCCCAAAATTGTTAGAAATTTATGTCCACACACACACAAAAATCTGTACACCATATTTTGTGGCAGATTTTTTCATAAATGTCCAAACTTGAAAGCAACCAAGATGTTCTTCAGTAGGTGAATGGATAAACTGTGGCATATACAGACAATGAATATTTTTCAGCACTGAAAATAAATGAGCTATCATGTCATGAAAAGACATGAAAAAACTTTAAATTCACATTACTGAGTACAAGAAGCAAATTTAAAAGGCATACTGTATTAGTCCAACTATATGACATTCCAGAAAAGGCAAAATTATGGAAACAGGAAAGAGATCAGTGGGGTGGGGAGGAAGATGGATAGGGAGAACACAGAGGTTTTGGGGGGCTGTGAAAATGTTCTGCATGATATTATAATGATAGATACATGCCATTATACATTTGTCCAACTGCATTAAATGTAAAACACCAAGAAAAAAATCCTAATATAAAGCACAGTTTGGGTGACTATGATGTGTCAATGTAGGTTCAATCTTCATAAAAAATGTACCATTTTGGTGAGTGATGTTGATAAGAAGGGAGAATGTGTGTGCAGGGGCAAGAAATAACATGGGAAATTTCTCTACTTTCCATGATTTTATTGTAAATCTAAAACTGCTTTATAAAAAGTTTTTCATTTAAAAAATAGACAAAAACATGTACCCTTTAATTTACACCATTAGTGTTTTTAAAGGTGTTAATCATATATGATTACAAAATTTGAATCTCCAATACTTTCTGAATTTAACAAGTCTTTCATCACTGCTGGGAAACATGACTGTATGTATTAAACATAGGACTTGGGCGCCTGGGTGGCTCAGTGGGTTAAGCCGCTGCCTTTGGCTCGGGTCATGATCTCAGGGTCCTGGGATCAAGTCCCCCATTGGGCTCTCTGCTAGCAGGGATCCTGCTTCCTCCTCTCTCTCTCTCTGCCTGCCTCTCTGCCTACTTGTAATCTCTCTCTGTCAAATAAATAAATAAAATCTTAAAAAAAAAAAAACATAGGACTTAAATCAGTAATCTGCTAAGGCATAACTGTGGACTCTTTAATCTTTAAAGATCAGGAGGTGTGATCTACTATCAGATTTTATGTCAACTTTTACTCTCCCTCTATCCATAATTTGGAGACAAGTTGCAAGATTTGAGGGTGGAGGGGTGGTGGTCAAAGCCAGGATTACTCACAAAGGCCATTCTGAAAATACTACAATTATTACTTTTGGAAAACTTAAGAAAATGAAATAATATGGTATATCTTCTACTCTCAATAAGCCTTTGACATATTTAATCTATATCTCCCTAGTGAGTGGGATAGGAACTAAGAGTAATGGATCATGTATGAGTCTGTACATACATACATGCACAGTTGTTATTTCATATCCCAGAATAGATATTTTGTGCTGAATTACTTGACTCTGTTGCCTGGCTGGCTCGATTTGTTGTATAATCTTAAATTCATTTCCTTAGACAATGTTTAAATTATACTCTTATAAAGTCTGATTGATTACAATGCTAAGCTCACAAGATGGGCTTAATAAATACATACCCAATTGAATAAATACTGACCTGCATAGCCCTATTGATAGGATAGTGATCTACACTATGCAGTTCATTAGGATAGTAGCGTGAGCAACCCTCCAATGATGCAAGGGCCAGCAAACCATGGCCCCAAAATACAAATCCACATCTTGCTTATTTTTATAAATACAAACTTATTGGAATAGTCACATACTTACACACATTTGTTTATATATTGTCTGTGGCTGTTTTTACCCTGTAACACTCGAGTTGAATAGTTGCAATAAAGACCATATAGCCCACAGAGTTGATAATACTTACTGTCTGTCCTATTACAGGAAAAAAGGTATTGCTATCCCTGCCTCCATAAATTTATTTTCCATATTGTCTATCATAATGAAAATGTAACATCAGTCTTTATGCATATAAGCTTCACCTTTAAAAGATCAGGACATAAGGACTAAGATTCAAGTGATGGAGTAAATTACACAAATGTTATTAAATATCTGAGAACAGCATGAATTATATTCTGTTATTTTCTATAATCAGATAAAATTGTAAGTAACATACTTTAGTTTAGACAGATACCAAATGTAACAAAAGTGATCAACATTTTTAAAAAAGTAGGAAATTCTATGTTTTTATTTTTTAACCTTAAAATCACATTATATTTTAAAATATTAATAGTATTTAAAGTATTAATATCTAGTGGATGATACAGGATTTATTTTTAATTTAAGCATCTGTTTGCCTAAGCATTAAAGTAATGATACCATGTTTAAAATATAGGTAACAATGGAATGAGCCACATATATTTAAAGAATTCTCTGTGGCTGGTGATAGTCAAGCCCAGTTAGATGTAGAATGACTATTATTGAAACTGTGCCCCATAGGGTTACTGAGGTTGAAATGAGGAGAAAGTTTAAAGCTTGTTTTTCAGAGAATGCTTCCTCCTAATTAGCTATCGTGTCTTTTCAGACCTAATAAATCCACCAACTCTTCTGCAGAAGACTAGACTCAAGGGTTAACTGAAAGTCTGTGGCCTGTGAACAAAGGCCTGACATTCCTTATCCAAGAGAAGTATAAGGAGCCCAAGACCCTATCCAGTTTGTACTGACTTTAGGGTATACTCATAGCCCCTTCTTCCTGTCCTAAGATTACCTCCTGATATCAGGGGCTAAATTTTGTCTTGTTCTGGTGTTAAGTCTCCACCCCAAAATGAACATGGGATGTATGGTACATAATATGTACAATGTGCATGCTCCATCTTTCTTCATGAATAAGTTCCCCTGCCCTTTGTTATCAATATATATGTGATCTCAATCCCTATGATTATTAAAAAACTTGTTCTCTCTGTGTTTGGGTAGGTGGATTGGAGGCTTGTCCTCCCACCTCCACCTTTGGCTGCCTTCTTAGTAAACCCTTTTTTTGCTGCAAGTCTGATGTCTCAGTGATTGGCTTTGCTATGTATCAGGCAAACAGACTTGGTTTCATTTACATTATGAGAAGATTCAACACAATAAAAGTATTCTCTAAATTGCTTTCAGTTGGGATTTGATGTTGCTTTGGTGAAATAAATATGACTGAAGAGCCACCACTTAAAAGCTTGTGTTTGTGCATGTGTGTGTGTGTGTGTGTGTGTGTACATGCCTGTGCATTTGAATATGATCTGGAGACTTCCTTTGTAAACCTCTGACTATTTACCAAACCACTCTTCTACACTATGGGAAATATAAAGTGTCATAAGATATGGATCCTGCCCTCAAGGACCCTAGATTTGGTTTCAAGAGTTGTGAGAAGACCGGGATGCCTGGATGGCTCAGTCAGTTAAGCACCTGCCTTTGGCTCAGGTCATAATCCTGGGGTCCTGATACCCAGCCCAGCATCAGGCTCCTTGCTCAGCAGGAATCCTGCTTCTCCCTTTGTCTGCTGCTCCCCCTACTTGTGCTTTCTCTCCCTCTCTCTCTCTTTCCCTCTCTGAAAATAAATAAATAAAATCTTAAAAAGAAAGAACTGTGAGGAGGGAGACATTGTTCACATTAGCTGATATATTTAAAAATTTAGGCATGAGGGCAACAAAATCTGCTTAAAAGAATTAAGATTTACATAGAAAGAAATGGCATGGTCGGGGGGGGGAGTACAGTAAGTGTTTAGAAGAAAACAATTTGACTACTTTGGCAGAAATCAAAATAAGTGAACATCAGCCATATGGGACAACTGGAAACCTACCATGTAGTAATAACCAGTATTCATATCTTGTTATATGAACTTCTGGTCTTTTTATGTATCTGTACATTTCCATAAAATCAGGGTAAACTGAACATACAATTATGTAACTTTCTTTTTCCACTTAGCAAAATAAAATTGCCATTTCCCCTATTAGTAGATATTCTTTTTAGCTTCATACTGTTCTTATACAGTTGAATCCCCAGTTTTTGTCATTTCCATTATGATGGTCAAAGAGGAGCACGATTTAAACAAATTCATATCGACAACAGATGAATTTGATATTTGAAATTTAGACTGTTATTGACAAATTCTGCAATGGCAAAAGACAAGTGGCCATGTTATTTTTGAGACACTGATATTGCCTTATAAATTTATATAGTGGGTTTGATTAAAGAAACAAAGGAAGAGGATCTATAGACAGTATACTATGCCTTGTTTTACATTCAAATAGTCACTTTACATGCATTACGTTTGTTAAAAGGCTGTGATGGAATTTAGTTGTTTTTTTACTGATGTGTGTTGGAAGAGATGGAAGAGTCCATTAGTATCTGTGCTTCTTCTGACTGTTTGTGGATACTGAGAGGATAGTACACTTTTGCATTTCCTTATGCCGTTAATATTATTTTTGTCTGACGAGAAGGAAAATGAGTTGTATGCCTGTAACTTTCTCCAAGCTTTTCTCCTAAGTGCTATTACTGGCTTCTCAGTTTTCCTTTCTCTTTTGTACTTTTCTGCAAAGATTTCATATCCTGGGCATCAGGAGAATAATATCTCCGGAAAGGGTGTTTTATCTCTATTTTGTATAAAGAAATAAAAGATGGGTTCTGTGTTGCTTAAAATATATACCATTAACTTAATGGGGAATTGATACAAATAGGAGAAGTGATCAAGATAAATGTACTTTGTAAAAAGTGTGGTTGTCCTCCAAAGAAGAAAATTCAGTTAAAAAAAAAAAAAACACATTTTTTTATTGAGTCTATCTCTGTAGCACTTTTGTGTTCTTTAATCTCTTTTCTATTCTTTTTTATCACTTGGATTTTGAAAACTTAATTCTCTGTGCTATACTTCAGACAGTAAAAAGTATATCCAGAATGAGAAAACTTCTTAAATTTTGGTTTTTATTAGAGCAAAGATCACTGAATGGAACAAGAGAGAAACAAACCCTATAAGATTGATGGAAAGAGAAAGAGAATGAGAAGTTGAAGAAACAGAGGTGCTAATAATGAGGATTTGTTTGGTCCCAAACTACAAAGCATTCTACCAGGCAAGCACAAATACCTCATCCTCTTGTGCTAAGTCAAAGAGGCTCCTCTTAATACTACTATTGGTTCTTGGCAGTTATAAATATAATTTTCTATCAATAAATGGGGAAACTATTAAATTACAAGTGAAATGCCTGATCAGTTTTCTGGAACTCAAAAAGATACTCCTGACACATGACTTCTTAGTAAATTAATAATATGCAATCTTAATTTGTTTTCTGATATAACTTACCATTTATGTGATGATTTGGCTTCAAGTCAGTTAAAAAAAAAAAAAGGAGTAGGTTGGCAATTATTTAGATAAATTTCACAGGACAGTAATGTCCCAAACCCAAATCAATGTTTACTAAGAATCACCATGCATTTGTTTGGTGAACTATAAGATAGGAAAGCCATGCTTGAAGACATTCTCTTCCAAATATAACATTTTGGTTCAGTGTGAGTTCTACTTAGAATAAATCACTGATAGTCAATATGATTTATTTAGTGAATTGGCCTATCTATTTGTTAACAGGATTTTTCTTTTCTAAGCACACAGAATGGATTCTGAAAAGTACTCCTCTTTCTGGGGCCTCCTGTGCTCTGTTCTATCCACAGTGCTATGTCAGGGGCTATGGAGAGCAGAAGGATAATTCAGACCAGATATTAAGGACTTAATGCGTAAATTATGTGATTATTTAACATAGTGTTTTTGTAAATAGATTTGATTTCTTATTAAGTACATAAATCATAATTATTAGGCTAGTGCTAGAGGAGATACTGTAGCTTTGGGGCTTAGGAACTTAGATTCAGATTTTAAACCTATGTTTGCTGGTGAAGAGTTATGTTTTTTTGGGTAAGTCACTAACATCTTCAATACTTCATGACTCATTCATAAAGTGGAAATAATAATATCTAATGTATACAGTTGCTGTTAGGAGGAAATAAGAGAATACCATTAAGTAAATTATACTATAGTAGTTCAATGCATAAAAAGTTTCAAAATCCTCTCCTAAAAGCTCCTCAAGGCTAGAGATTTTATCATACTCCTTTAGCAACTTCTCTGTATGGTATCATACAGATTATGGACAAATAGGCTAATGTCTCTGTATGAATGCAAAAGTAATTGGGAAGATAAATATTTAGTCACTTCAACTTCTGTTCATTTTCAAATCCTTAGTTTTATTTTAAATCCTTTTAGATTTTATTTACGTGAGGCCTCAGAGCTGTTATCTTAGGTAGTTCTGCAAAAACTTTTAAAAACATTATTAAATTTAGAAACAGTCACAAATCGTGCTTTGCCAAAACTTTTTTCCTTCCTTCCTTCCTTCCTTTTCCTCATAAAAATGTAGTATATCCAAATGGATAGTGTTTCTTTTTCTTAATCTTTTTCTGGTATAAAATGTGTTCAGGTAAGCAGAAAAAATATATATGATTTTCATCTATCACTTCTAAGTATCTGAGAAATTGCAGGATATGGCACTTAAGTCATACTTGAGATTTTCACACAAAAAAATATAAAGCCATATATATTATTACTAATAAATCATAAATTAAAATAAACTCTGATCTGGAGAGTAGTCATCTTATGTGTCAAATATATTTAAAGGTTAAAGAGACTAATGAAAGAGTTTATCTCCATATGCTTATTAATTTGTTTTCTCTTGTATTACAGAACACTGAAGCAGCTTTTAAAACATATCTTGTCTAATACACATGCTCAAAATTGTGATTAGCCAGTCAGATTATCTGTGCTTTAGTAAGCATGGACATCCAGCTAGCACTGAAAGAAATCCTGGTGTAAACTTTAAATCTTGGGAAAACCATGTCAAAAATATTAGATTATTTTTGATATGTGCTTCTGTCTATGGATAATTTTCAAAAAAAATTTAGCAAATTTAAAAAGTGGTGGTAAGCTAATAAACGTAGACGATAATCCTTGTCCAAATTCCAGTCTACAGTGGGCTACAAAGTTTCATCTCTTTCCTAGGAAGCAGAATTCTAACAGAAGAAAGTGAAAAATTATTTTAGGTCAAGTTGATCAATCTGGCTTCTCTGCCATAGGTTGTGTTTGGAATGCTCTATATTTTAGGTATTTGCTGACTGTGTGATTTGTAGAAATCTCATTACTGATGTGTTCAACCAAGAGTTCCAGTTCAGACGGGTCCATATCAACTAAACCATAACTTTGCAATATCCGACTAATATTAAAACTTATAAAAACTCTTGGGCATTAGTACAATGCCTCTGGATTCTTGATTCCCAACTTTTGATTAAGGATTGTATTGGAGAAGAGGAAATTCCTTTGATATGACCTGGCTACCAATTGTCCCAACTCCAGTAGAAAATTAGTTGCATGACCCATGCTTCCTTTACCAGCAACAACAATATAGTAAATATCAGTTAAATTTCCTGATCATCATGGCAGCCACCCCTGTGGCTACCCTCTTAAATTATATTCTTGCCTGAGGGAGAAAGAGACTGCAGGTGTGAAGTATACTTTGAATAATATCCAGACTCCTTGTAAGACTGCATGGCCTGACCCTTAGCACTCTCTACAACTTCATTTGATACCACTTTTCCTCTTATTCAAACTCTCTCTGCAGTGTTCTCTCAGGTTCCTGGAAAAAACAGCCAGTTCTTGCCTTAAGACGTTGTACATAATGTTAACAGAGAAGAAATCAGCAAGAGTGCCATTTCAGATCAAGGCCTTGGAAGGTAGCTTCACACTGATCTCACAGGATCCAAGGACTGCATACTCCCACGACTCTCAACCACTGGCTAGGGGCCTCAGGTGACAGGGGATGTCAACTCTCAAGCACTCCGTTCTCCATGTCTACAGGAGAAGTGTCTGCAACAGCCCCTGGTAGAGTCTGCCAAAGAAGACTTGCAGGTGCAGGAGATTGAAATCAAAGGCACACTGAAGCTGGAGGAGGCAACTCAGAAATGAGAAAAAAGAATCTGGGCAGTGCACCAAAAGGTCTTATGGCATTCATCTCATAAAGAGTGTTTTATCTCTAATAATGATCTACTCCTCCTTTGTGTTTTGATTCTTCTAATCCATACTCACAACTCTGGGGCTAATTGCTAAAAGGAAAAGTGTTACACATCAGTGAATTGTCCAAGTAGTACTGGCAATTGGCCTGAGTTCTAAGTACAGAGTAGAAGATAAAGGATTCAAATACAAAGGATAAATCAAAACATTTTCAATTTCAACAATAACAGCAAAAGATGATATAAATAACTGTGGAAGTAAAGTTCCTTTAAACCTGGGTGATGGACATTGGGGAGGGTATGTGCTATGGTAAGTGCTGTGAATTGTGTGAGTACTGATGAATCACAGACTTGTACCCCTGAAACAAATAATACATAATACAATAATTTTTTAAAAAATCAAGGATATAAGAAAATAGAACTGATGGCAGTCAATGGAAGACTGGCATATTAAAACAGGTTCCTGGTTTAGCAGACCTTTTCCTCTGCTAGAAGGAAAACTCCTTAAGCATCTTCATAGTCCTGCTAGGCAAGAGAGATATGCGATTGGATGCCTGGCCCAGTTGTCTAAGACTGAACAACCACCTTATTTCATAAATTAAAAAAAAAAAAAGAAGAAGAAGTCTCTATAAGCAAGAAGAGAAACAACACTCTATTATATATTCAAACTAAGAACTCCTTAGAATGTAAAAGAGAATTTGTAAGATACACTGAAAAAAGGTAGAGCCCCAGGTTAAGTAAATGGTTGGGTGATTTGTTTTGCTATTCCACATTCATTCTGCCTTCTTTTGGTGACAGCACAGTAATTTCTTGTTAAAGAATTACTACTCTTCCATTGTAAGCAATATGGTGGAACTGTCAGGCAAAGTGCACTTTTCTTAGCCAAGGAGTGAATATGTGATGCATAGTAGGTCAATCCAACATTCTCTCCAATCTCCTGCTGGTCTTTGAATCAAGCAGAGGAACACAAGAATGAGAAACAATTGAAGTCCATACATTCTAGTGTCAATATTCAAGTAAGATGGAATCCTGGTAGCGGGGTGATTTGAACAGCTATTGTTTCTGTCTCAACTATGGTATCCCAGTCATTTCTTTGATTCTGTGATAAATGCAGATTTACAATAAACTTAATTGGTATGAATACCAGAGAGAATTGGTGGTTAGTTAGCCCACCTCCTCTCTGCTAAGGTATAAACTTCAATATCAAAGTTCTTTATTATTTGAAGCAATTTAATTCTAAATGGCTGGGATTCTAGTTTTACTTCCAGAATATTTGTCACTGGAAGTATGCTTAATGAGGGCATTACTCTGTATCCAGAGCCTTCCAGACACCTGTTACTTAGCAGGTGTTTAATAAGCATCATATTTACAATAGCAAATTGTGAAGAGAAATAAAATTTATAGGAGTTATATTGAATAAGTCATTTAATGCTTTGAATCTTTTTTCTTTCAGCAGTGAGATAAAAAGACTGGATATCAAGCTGTAGAAACCTATGCTTCTTTAAAATTTTTTCCTCTCCTCCAATGTAACCAATAATTACTGCTTACTGTGTACTGGCTTCTAATCTTAATTCTTTATACACACTATTTCATCTAATTTTTATGATAACCCTATGAGAAAGACATTAGTATAAGTTGAGAATTCATGTGGCCACAAGTGGCAGAAAACCACTTACACTGACTGACTTAGACCCATTAATTTATTTACTTCACACATACACAAAATCTAAGCTTAGGCAGCTGATGTTTTGTTGATGTCAAAGCTAGAACTTCTGAAAGAAATTCTCTTGGCTTTTCCTCACATATTACAAGATTGCATACCCAGCTCCTTGCACTATGTCCCTGTTTGAGGCAAGTAAAACAGAGAAAGGTGGGAATGTCCAGAACTCAGATCTCTTTTCTTTCCCCATCAAGAAAGAACATGCTTTCCTCACAACCAACAGTCAACTTCTCCTTACATCATCTTAGCTAGAACTGTTATGCGGCAACCCTTAGCTTTAAGTGAACTAGATAAAATTTTTAGCTAGAAATATTTCCAGACCTCAAAGTACGGTTCTACTGGCAATGAAAACGGGAAGAATAAATGTTTGGATGACAAATGATATTGTCATATGCAGTACTTTCCCCCCTTTTTAATTTTTTTTATTTCTTAATTTCTGTTGAGGTATAATTGACATATAATATTGTATTAGTTTCAGGTGTATTATATCATAACTCAATATTTGTACATATTGCAAAATTATTGGCACACTAAGTTTAGTTTACAACTATTTTTAAAATTTTTTTTTCTGATGAGAACTTTCAGGATCTACTAATTTATCAATTTTCAAATATGCAATACTGTGTTATAAACTATAGTCACCATGTTGTACATTATTTATTTTATGACTGGATGTTTTGTACCTTTCGATCCCCTTCATCCATACTTGTGCAGTACCTTTTTAATTTCTATTTTATGCTTGAGGAATGAGGGCATCAAAAGAAGAATAACAATCTCTCACAGATAGTAAATGGGGAAAAGAGGAATTGGAAGCTAAGCAGTCTGATAGAGAATCCAGACTCCAAACAATAGTAGGATCAATGCAATACAGAACCACAGAGAGGCAGCCAAAGCTCTGTAGAATGTCCACCTGCAGTAATTAAGTGTGCAGAAACCAACTGGATCAATGGGGCGAGATTTTTTAAAGATAACTTGTATATCTGGTGTTAATATATTGCAAAAACTATTTTTGTCATCTCATTGTGTATACTGGGTCTTACATTTCCATTTAAGGAATCTGAATTAAATCTTTCAGGTTTCTAGGGGTGCCTGGGTGGCTCAGTGGGTTAAAGCCTCTCCCTCAGCATAGGTCATGATCCCAGGGTCATGGGACCAAGCCCCGCATTGGGCTTTCTGCTCGGCAGGGAACCTGCTTCCTCCTCTCTCTTTGCCTGCCTCTCTGCCTACTTGTGATCTCTATCTGTCAAATAAATAAATAAAATGTTAAAAAAAAAACCTTACATGTTTCTATATTTCAAGATCATATGCCACATTCTATCATATAAATATATAATAAGCTTTTAAAGAGAATGTGAGGTGATATAAATAGGCTCATTTCAGGAAACCAAATCCTAGACTTAAAGCATGACCCAACATTATTTAAACTTCTGTTAGTTAATAAATTACAATGAGATTGTTTATTTATACATAAAAATAAATGATAGTAGATAAACCATTTTTCAGAGCAGATTAAACGCACATAAAATTTTTAGCAGAGTACATGGACACACTGTAGACAATGAATGGCAAATTATTTTAATTATTTATGAGTATTTCTGAGATTTTCTCATTACCAGAAGTACATATACATTATACTAAATGTTTTAAAAATAAAAGTAAAATCAAGAAAATACAATAAAGATCAATGTGATTCTTACATATTGTATCACATTTTCCCTATCTGAATAGTTCCTGGAGTAATACATGTCCCCCATAACTAATCAAATTGAATAGAAAAACACAGTATAAAAAAGCCACAATTTACAGTCCCACTCCTCTTCAAACCTAGTTCCACTCTTTAAGGAAAACTCCCAGACTTTAGGTAATATAAATCTATAACTATTTCTTGATCTATCAACTACAGAAAATATCTATTGACTCCCCAATGTGAATAATAAAGATTAAACTAAAACTACTTATACTATACTTTTCATTTTCTCCTTTAGTACTATACAATAATTCTTCTATTGATTATATTTTCAACCTTAAATAATATACTTAAACCTCAATTTCTTGTTCCATTAACATTCAGCTGTATTTTCTGACATTTTAAGATTAGAATTTTAGTTCCCTTAACTCTCTCTTCCACTCTTCTCTGTTCTCTCTCTCTTCCAGGTCAACATACTACCTTTTGTAAATTATGCTTTAATTTTCACACTATTGACATTTTTAGTATTAACATTTTATATTGCACGTTCAACCAAGTCTATCACACATTGTCCTTAGGTTGATGTTAAAAAATAGTTTCACATTTTATGATTATATAAATATGTTTTGGTTATCCAAAAAGTACCGTGGAAAGACTGTTTCAAATCTTTAAGTATAAACTAGGTTATTTTAAGTTCTCTTCTGTTCTCCAAGTTACTTACATTGCTCTTAGAATAGACTTTATATCTGAGTTTCTTTATTTTTCAACTCTGCTAGGTCTCCTCAGAGACTATTATTTAAGTCTATTTAAGAAAGAGTAATGTGGGTAATGGGTTCTTCCTTTGTAACTGATCATCCGTACAGTTTCCTTTTGAGTTTGCCCACTGATAAGGAACTTTGACCAGAATGTCTACATAGGGTAGAATAAGGCCCAACCTGTTAGCTGGCTGGCCATTGAGTTTCCTCCACCAAATGCCAAAATGACCATGATCCTGTTACTAACACTGACAGTCACATTTGGAGCCTTAACTTTTATCAAACTGTTGCTTGACAGAAAAACCCCACTTGGGAGTTTTATCTCAGAAAACTATCAGATGCCTATGGTCTAAGACTAGGCATAGGAATGCTACTTGGTTTAGTTCTGCACCATGACCATTCGGGTTCCCATTTGCCCTTTGCCCTTAACTGTGGTTACTGCCCCTGACTCCATAGCCTCTAGGGAACCCAGAGAACAGACCGGTGCCAAAATTCTCACCCTTGGATGTTCTGGGATGTGTGGCTTTCTTCACAGTCATCCGTAACCCACTCCCATGTGATTTCTAGCTCTTATTCAGTTATTAATCACCTCCAGTTATCCTTCTTGTTAGTATATAATCATTTTGTATTAATTTGAAACATAGGAAATAGCCAGTGTTGAACCATTTTCAACTAAAAAACAGTTTTAAATGGTTCAATCAACGTACTACATTCTGTAAGCTCTGCTTTTCACTATTTTTATGTCAGTCAGTTCTCAAAGAGGACAAGAGGCATAATTATACTAAAGCTATCCATCCTGAATTGGAAGCTTATAGTATTTTTAATGGGAATATTAACAGGGATGTAAATTGAGCCCTGCTAGATTATGGGACCAGACAAAGCCAGTTCTTTCTAGCCTAGGAAGGTTAAAATGGTTTATCATAAGGAAGAGAACTTTTTTTTTTTTAAACTCAGTATTTTTCCACCTAATACCCTGAACATTTTGCAAATCTTAATTAAAATGATAATGGGAAATTTTGGCCTAGTAATCCTCCCTCACTGAAAACAAAACAAAAAAAGCCCTTAAAATACAACTAACAAAACCTTTGTATACCTCAAATACATGCTTTTTCCACAAAAACTTTAGATTAGATAAAGTCTGAGGGTACAAAGTACAGACTTTCTTCCTTGACAAAGAAGTGTAAACTTAGCCGATGGCTATCTTGAAAAGACACAAATAGGAAAACACACCAGGCTGTAATCACATGGTTGGAGGCCAGGAAGGCAAAGCAGACGGTCCCTGTTTCACTTCCCTTTCCCACACGCTGGACAAGCTGCAAATGTGGTGAGCCCAACACTGACAGGCCAGAGTGTCAGATTTAGGACTCCCACACAAGGCTGCCCTGCCATCATCTCCAGATTGCTGTACAAGATCTGCAGCTCTGCTCTGCTTTCTGCTGCCAATAAGAGAGACATCAGGGCAGCAGCTCGGAAGAAGACAGAATGTGTTTGCATGTTTACAACTTTAGATACTGCAGTAGCCTCTCCGACGGCACAGTAACAAGGCGCTCATACTCCTTAGTATTCTCAGTATTTGTGCCCTGGGAGTCTAAGGAGGTGTCTGAAAGAATGCAACCTGGCCCACATGCCAGGAAAATGCTTAGATCCTGTGTACACATTAATGCTTCACTCATGGACCAATTAATGATTCTGTATAGAGCTGATATTTCAACTACTTTCAAATACATTCTGCAAAGATCAACTAAACTTCTCTGTTCTACTTGAAAGTGCTTAAAATCTCAGATTAACCTTTATTCTGCCACGCTGTCTTAAGCTGATTAAGTTCCTAAAGTAGAAATGGGTATCATATTCTGATTTTTTTAAAAGGGGTGGGGTGGGCTGGAAATATTGATCTAACTTAGATTATAGCTGTATTGTGGATTGAATAACCTTTGTAATAAACAATTTTTTAAACTGCTAACTTTTACAATAGAAATGTGTTGCTTTTGCCAATCTACATCAATTTTCCTGTATTCTGGTAACAACTTCCAACTTTACATTGATGTGCTGGTTTTTTAGTGCAATTGTCCATCATGGTCTCTTGAAAGGATACACACATAATTCACATTTTTCCTCTCCCACTCTCTAGAGAATCTAAACCATGAGCATGGTGAACAAATACTGAAGATAGTTTCAGCTGATTCATTCCAGGGGTAAGTAATGCCCTGAAAAATTTGATCAAAATTTTCTGTTCTCCAGACCCCTGGACCTCTCTCTGTTTTGTCCATTGCCAGCCTTATTCTTCAAATACTTCTTCCATTTTCTGAGCTATCCTTTTTACATCAGTAAATTTATTTATTTATTCTGCTTAAAAAAAGCAGAGTCAGTTCCTAAGAAACTATTAGAAAAAATGTAATGATCTATTAGAATGAGGAGATGCAAAAATATCCAGAAACCATGATGGAGAACCTGGTGTACAAGTCTTATAATTAATGGCAGCTTTTCTTAGCCACCCATAACACTGTAAATGAACCATGCAGTTCAACATTGCTAATTCAGTATCAATTCTGCCCTAAGAAACAGCCCATTCTTACTGAATTGTGCCTCATCCAACTCAAATGCAACAGATTCAAATAAACCTATGACATGATTTTTATGTCACATATGAGGTCAGGTAGGTACAAGGTCAAGAGGAAAAGTCAGAACAAGAAAAAATAAGACTCTAGAATAATGTTATCCAATTTTTTGTTCCCTAACTCCTTGCATAAAAACATTAGGGTGATAATGACAGTAAAAAATGACATCATTATGCAGAAGCTGCAGCTGAGGAAGCAACAATAATTTTAAAGAAGGGCAGAGCTGAAGTAAGTGCATGTATGTTCAAGAGATGGGGAAGGAAAAGAACACATGCTTCTCCTGGGACTGAGAGTGCATGTAATTTAAAACAGATCTTTAAAAAGAAACTAAGACCTGTCCATCAGCTTTGGTTTCAGCAGAGGGATCCTCTCTGAAGAGTATTTTCTCTTGTAGGAGAATAGTTAGGATACCAGGCGCTACACAGACAAAAGGAATAGTGTACAGATTCATCACTTATTTGAGGTAGGAAACTAAGATGGGTTGAACACTATGAAACATATAAGTGCATTATGAAAATCATCTGAGGACCTGACATTAATGAAATAGGGAAAAACGTTTTATTTAGTGAATTTTTAAAAATTAAAATCTATTAATAAAATTTCATTGAGCTACCTAAATCATTTTCTTCAGTGACAAACATATATTAATATACACATGAATATGTATATATAATACATACATATTAATATAATGTATACCATGTATATTAATACCCATAAAATGTATACTGCTTACAACTGTGTGACTTTGGCTAAATAATGTAACTGTTCTGATTCTTTGCCTGCAAAATAAATATAATACCTACCACATCTAGTTATCATGAGGATTAAATAGGGTAACATATAGAAAGTACTTAGAAAAATATACATGTTATTATATGAATGATAAATCTCATTTTACTTTGATAATAAACATCTCTGATCCCCTTATTATCCCTACAGTACTGTGTCATTAATTAGTGACAGGAAAATAGTTATTATCCCATTGAAACTTTTCTGGGTTTAAAACTTGAAACTTTGTATTATACAACTTTTTTTATACTAATAGACTGGCCTGATATATGCCGTCAATCACTCAAATAAATAATTTTAAGTAAATACTTTGTGGCCAATCCTGTGCTCTGTAAAACAGATGCAAAGGTGAAAACAAGTGTTCTGCTACAGATTCTCATGATTATGTCCCAGTAGTTGAGAAGAAAGCTCAAATAATAGAATTTAGATGAAACCCTCTGTACGCTGTGTGAATATAATTCATGTGTGTGACTTGGTTTGTATGACATGTTAACAATGAACAAATCAAGCTATCTAACCCAGGAAAAGCTTCGGTTCTGTAGGATAGACTTATTGCCTCTTTCTTTGTACCACTGTTAAATTTTTTATGTTAAGAATTAGCATTAGGGCACCTGGGTGGCTCAATGGGTTAAAGCCTCTGCCTTCAGTTCAGGTCATGTTCCCAGGGTCCTCGGATCGAGCCCTGCATTGGGCTCTCTGCTCAGCGGGGAGCCTGCTTCCTCCTCTCTCTCTCTCTGCCTGCCTCTGTGCCTACTTGTGATATCTGTCTGTCAAATAAATAAATAAAATTAAAAAAAAAAAAAGACTTAGCATTAAAAATAAAGCTTGAGGAGTGCCTGGGTGGCTCAGGCAGTTAAGTGTCTGCCTTCAGCTCAGTGTCCTGGGATCAAGCCCATGTCGGGCTCCCTGCTCAGCAGGGAACCTGCTCCTACCTCTCCTCCCACCTTGGGCTCTCTCTCCCTATCTGTCAACCTGTTTCTCTCCCAAATAAATAAATAAAATCGCTTAAAAAAAAATACTGTTTAAAAAATTAAAAAAAAAAAAAAAGTAAGCTTGTCTATGTAAGTCAAATGAAGAATCATGGCATTAGGTTCCCAAAACATTATAGGTTAAGTTGTACAGAAGTTGAAATAAAGTGGGTCCATGGGTATTAACATTCTACAAAGCAAAAGCATTTGTATTGTCTTCCAAAAATACATTCTTTGAGCTTGTTAACCACCCTTCCCCTCTACCAGCTAAAGGATACTTCATTTTTCCTGTTGTCAGTGACTTCCTTTTAGATTTGCTTTCCACCCCTAGAAAATTGCTCACTACAACAAAAGGAGATCTAACAATAATCTGAAGCCCAAAGGGTTCAATAGATAAGAGCTTACTATTTTGATAAGCATAAGGCTTTGAGTTCTCCAGATGGGTTATTTATAATAACCACATTAAATCCTTAACCAGTCAAATTATATAAACCATAATACCATACCTTCAGTATTTTAAGGGATATTTATTAGGTCTAGTTGTTGCTGGATACAACCTTCCTCATTTCTTGTCACCCCAATAAAAAGTATATTCTCTCTTTCTTCTTTGGAGGATCACCAAACATTTTTAAAGACTTGGTAAAAAGTTGAGTTCACTGAGGTAAAAATATGACATACCAGTTCACTGCCCATTCCCTGAGCCACACTCTCCAGGCTTCCAGAGCATATATTGTTTGGTCACAAATAATAAAAATATGACTGATATTGAATGGAACAAAAATTTTCTAAATCCTCACTATGAGCTAGGAACTGTTCAGATTCTTTGGAGGCATACTAATGACAACAACTAACAATACTTGATTCACTATTTCTAAAAATTGTTCATTTCCACAGTACATATACTAAAATGACATGAACTTACTCTACGTCATCACAAAATGATTATATATGATTTTTTAAAAATTCCCTTATCATCAGGCACAACAAAAACTTTTCTTTCTTTCCAAATGGCTGAGACCATACCAAGCTTTGCCCAAGCTGCACTAATGAGGAAGGGAATTTTTTTCCCCCACACAATAGCCTAAAGCACATTCCCTTATTAATAATGTTATAAGTTTTTTTAGTCTTTACAGCAAATTTCCATTTATGGTTCTGCTTTAACAGACAGCTGGGAAATTTTTGTAAGAGTTCATCATTTTTCCATCTTTTCTGTGCCATTCAGTTATTCTGAAAAGTTAAAATAAAGTACACCCTTGGGGTTACTGCACAAATATATACCTACAGGATTAGATGTGAAACAATTCTGTGCTGCTTATGTTTTACATTTGTTACTCATTTCCAGAGCTGATAAACATTTTTTACTTTCAGTTGAAAGTAAAGGAGCTAAAAGAAAGCTAGTCTCATTCGGGGGATGTTATAGTCACAGCTCCTTAATGTTCCAATGCCTTTCTTCACACCTAGAAATGTGTGAAGCTACCTTGAGAGCGTGCTACAGGGTTTCAGTTACTTATTAGTATTCTTAACCATGAATCTTACAGTCAATAAGAAAATGAATTTTGCTTGGAAATCACTGATAAAATGGAAGTCTCCTCCTAATCACCTCTTGGGTTAAAGCAAGTCAGAGCTGAGATTACAGAAAGATGGTGATTTCTTCTTATGGGTTTGTTTTGTTTTTGTTTTTTGTTTTTTTAATTCAGCTTCTTTTCAAAGGATTTTGGAATTAGGACTTAGGTAACCTCTTCAAATTCAGAATATAATTTCAAGTAGGGAGAAACCAAATCAAGTACCTGGAAGGGAGAAAATACAATTTGTCCCTCAACGTCAGGCCATTAAGTCCCAACAGCTCAATCCATGTTCTCCTTAAGCAATTATTTTCCAGTGATGGAGGAGCACGCTGAGAACAGACTGAGAGGCAGTCTTGGAGAGTCCCAATATTTTTGCAACTGTAGTACTAGATGTAGAAAAACCAAAGGCTGTCCAAGAAAATTCCAAATTACATTTGGAACATGTTTATAAATGGTATCATTCACTTTGTGGTGCTATTTAACATTTGCACTTAATCACAGTTCGTTTTGCAGTGAATCTACGATTTTAGAAGGAAAAGAAAAGCCTCCCAAGAAAGCAAGAGTGAAGAGAGAAAATATTTACAGTAAACGGTTTGAGGGATAAAGATCTTTGCAATATACAGAAATGAAGATTAAAATGGCTACAAATCTCCAAATCACCCACAACCCACCGCAGTACAAAACCAGTCCAGAGTCAGCAGAGGTATCAAGCTAGAGCTCAATTTTTATCTAATGTCAACTTGATAGGATGGGGAACATGTGATATTTAGAATTAACATAATTCTTGGGGTACCTGGGTGGCTTAGTTGCTTAAGCAGCCAATTCTTGGTTTTGGCTCAGGTCATGATCGCATAGTCGTGGGATCAACTCCCACATTGGGCTCTACACTCATTGTGGAGTCAGCTTCAGATTCCTTCTCCCTCCCTCAAATATAAATAAAATCTTTAATAAGAAGAAAGAATTAATATGATTCTTTATGACCATAAGATCACACAGTGAAGAACTAATAGCAAATTTCTCCACAGTGAAAAATACCATTTTGCTGATCAGTTCTAGAGTTGGGGCAGTTCATCCTTTGAGCTGAAAATAAATTTTTCATTCTCCTAATTAGAAGATGATCATCACCAAAAATAAATGTTTGAGTCCAAAACAAGTTTACTTAAATAATTTCAAGACATCATCACATAATACAGAATGTAAGTTAAAGAGATCCTACAGGGGCACCTGGGTGGTTCAGTGGGTTAAGCCTCTGCCTTCGGCTCAGGTCATGATCCCAGGGTCCTGAGATTGAGCCCTGCATCAGGCTCTCTGCTCAGCAGGGAGTCAGCTTTCTCCTCCCCCCTGCCTGCCTCTCTGCCCACTTGTGATCTGTCAAATAAATAAATAAAACATCTTTAAAAAAAAAAAAGATGTATCTTTTTTACATCTCCACTATAATAATGGGATATCAATTTAAAAATTAAAAAGTCTTGGGACACCTGGGTGTCTCATCGGTTAAGCATCTGCCTTCGGCTCAGGTCATAATCCCAGGGTCCTGGGATTGAGTCCTGCATCCAAATCCTTGTTTAGTGGGGAGTCTGCTTCTCCTTCTGCCTGTTGCTTCCCTGCTTATGGGCTCTCTTTCTCTCTCTGACAAATAAATAAAACCTTAAAAAATAAGTAAAAATTAAAATTAAAAAGGCTAACATCATCAAGTTTTAGAGAGAGTCTAAAGAAAATGTCAGCCTCATTCTGGAAATAAGAATCAAGTAATCTCATGATTTTAGAATGTTTGCCATTTTTTTACCCTATGATCCAGCAGTTCTATAACTCAATATATAATGAAAAGAAATATGTATGTATATGCATCAAAAGACATGCACCAAAAAAAATTCATGGTAGTATGATTTGTAATAGCCCCAAACTAACAAAATCCAAAAGATTCACCAGTAGTTGAATGGATTTTAAAAAGCACAGTAATTTATATAATTATAATTATAATGGATTTTTAAAAGCACAGTAATTATATATTGGATTATATAGTAATTATATATATAATTATAGTAATTATATATATAATATATATTGTATAGTTATATATATTATATATTATATAGTAATTATATATAATTATATATATAATAATGAATTATAATGGATTTTTAAAAGCACAGTAATTTATATAATATAGTAGTGAAAATGAAAACAGAGCTCACAAAATAAAATATATATTCATGTTTTTATTTATAAAATGTTCAAATTGAATAAAAAATTGGTTGGCTTAAAGCAAATTTATTAACTAACAGTTTTGGAAGCTAGAAGTCCAAAATTAAAGTGTCTTATGGACCATGTTCCCTCTAATAATCCTAGAATAGAATCCTTTGCCTTTCCTGATATATGCCAGGATTTCAATATACCTATTCTTTAAAAACAGATTTTATTTATTTGAGGGAGTAAAAGAGAGAATGAATGGGGGCAGGGGAAGAGGGAGAAGGAGAAGCGGATTCCTTGCTGTGTGGGGAGCCCAATGCAGGGCTAGATCATCAGGACCCTGAGATTATGACCTGAACTGAAATCAGAGGCTTAATCAACTGAGCCACCTGGGTGCCCCTCTACATATCTTTTTGGAGGGAAACAAACTCAGAACACACTAGAAATTCTTGGTGTAAAAGCAGACTGAAAAACAGCTGAGATTGGATACAAAGCTTTAAGCGTTCCTACGTAATATATATAATATATACGTAATATATACCAACAGCCTTTATGATGCCGTGTTAGTCAATAATAACTGAGAAGCCAGCATTCAACATAGTTTCTTTGAATACAACCATACTTGACTTTCCTACTATCAACACTAGTGTATATAAAGACAACACTGCCCAGGTCTTTAAGATATATATATATATTCCTGGTTCAAGTTCAAACAATACACAGTCAAGCCATGTTTTTTTCTGTCACAGGACTGATCAGTGATTCTATGATATTAAGAGTGAAGCATCAAGTCATGGAAATGTTAATCTAATGCAGGGATAACACATATGTAGGTTCTGTAAACCATTACAGTCTACATCCAAGGTCATCACAGACCTTAATAAGGGAAGCAGAATACACTCCAACACAGACTTCACACTCTATCTCAATACCACATTACAGGCAAACATTCTTAATTACCTAGAGTTGGTATATGAGATGAAACTTATGATCAGTGCATACTAAACACGGCAAAACCAGCCCTACATTACATGATCAGGTCAGGCAAGTTTGATCTCTGCCACATCCTTCACTTCTTCCATTTGGCCCCTTTTTCCTCCCTTCATATTCTCAGGATTATCTGGATATCTCTGACAATCCGTGACTCAATGGTTTGTAGTCTCAAAACAGATTGCTCACCTTGGTAATTAGCCACAATATTTCTGAACATGGCTCTACTTTCAACTGTTACCTTTGATCACTTCTGGACTCAATTTTTCTGGTTAAATAATAGTGTGTTTATTATAACTATAATGTTACGGGGTAATTTATAACTGGAACTATTGAAAAATACCTTGACCCCAAGGCATGTACTTAATTTTGGTAATAAAGATGATACATTGTAATGGTTATGGGCTTTGACTCTTGATTTAATTGGTGAGTTCAAATGCTGACTGGCCACTCATTCACTTTGGGCAAATAACCTTTCTGGTCTGTGCCTTTGTTTCCACCTTTGTATAATGCAGATAAATAAAAGTCCCTACCCTCACAGGGTTGTTGAAATGAATGAATGATTTAATACAGAAATGTCTTAAGACATTTTTTGGCATACAGAAAGCATTTCACACTAGTTAGTTATTTTAATTGTATAATTTTGCAAATAAGAGTTCTAGGTATGATGATTAAAATTTAAAGGCTAAAAACAACAAGAATTTTTATTTGGTTTTCATCTATATGTTGGTACTGTATTAGATTCTGGAGATAAAGAGTTGTGTCTTGAAAGAAAATTTAATGAAAGAGAAAGACAAATAGAAATTAAAATGGAATATGGTAGCTGCTATAATGACTTTATTTAGCATTTGTTATAAGAACATGCTGACATGATGCAGTTTTATTTATTTTTTAAATGATATACAAGTATGTTATTTTTGTTGTTTTGTTTTGTTTTGTTTTGCTATACAGGAGAGAAACTGTCCAGTTAAATCAAAGAAGTGCTTTTTACAAATGTCTGATTAACATGTCTTCCTGTCTCCTCCCTCTCCCAATCTCTCTTACTCTATGATTTTCTAGCCCAGATTATTATATATTCTTGGACTAATATACTTTACATATGAGTGAAATTCTTTAATATTTGATATTCGGTTTCTAATAAACTTCCCTGTAATTCAAAGTTAGGTTTGTTGGTGAGAATTTATGAGGTTGTTCTACATTAATTCATTTATACTTTGGGAAAAAAATGTGTGTATGAATATACATATAAGAATATATATAATTTTAATTTTGGCTTACAAAAAAGGACATCTAACTAGACACAGCAGGTAATTTATTACAAACATGACATATTTTTTCTCATGCTTTAACTCTGCAATTCTACTTTTCATAGTTCCTAAACAAAAAAAAATATGGTCAATATTCAAAGATTGTTTTTAACTTGAAATTGCTTTCTAGTCTGTAAAGCAAATAAGAAGAAAAACATCATAAAGGTGTTTTCCTATTTCAACTTGATTTTTTAACATAATAATGAAATACATGCATCTTTAAATATCACTTGATAGTCACCAAATAAACAGGGCCAGGTAGGATACCATGTCTTGGGCTCTAACATTATGCTATTTCACATACATCTTACCATTCATAAATAAATATCAGAGCACCCAATTGTTTGCACATTCTGAAATAGAAATATGTTTAAAGTTTAAAGTCCACACTTAATTGCTTTAGGCATTAGCTAGAATTCTATGATGATAAAGAAGTGTAAAATATTGACGCTATATGCTAGTGTTCAGAAACATTTTCAAAATACTCCATGAGACCTAAAACTATGTAAAAACTTTGACTACAGGGGTGCCTGGGTGGCTCAGTGGGTTAAAGCCTCTGCCTTTGGCTCAGGTCATGATCCCAGGCTCCTGGGATGGAGCCCTGCGTTGGGCTTTCTGCTCAGCAGGGAGCCTGCTTCCTCCTCTCTCTCTGCCTGCTTCTCTGCCTAGTTGTGATCTCGGTCTCTCAAATAAATAAATAAGATCTTAAAAAAAAAAAAAAAAAACTTCGATTACATTTTTTTTCCATTTTATTTTATTTTATTTCTTTTCAGTGTTCCAGCATTCATTGATTACAATTTCTTAACAAAAGATCTATCTCTGTGGTAAATGTCAAAAGAACTCTAAATTTGCCATTTGCTTTCTTAATAATGGAATGTCTTGAATGAAACCCTTCCCAGCATACTGAAAGAGGACATGCTGGAGCCATGAATCTCTAAGTCACTTTAGTTTCATCCTATTGACAAAATTATTTATGCAAATAGAGAATGAGTTTAATACAATTCTTCCAAATTCACTATTATAATCTCTTTAGAATTTTCCCCATGCTTTTCTAAATTCTTTAGCTACCTATAAACTTAACTCTCTATAAACTTCTTTATGCATAGTTCCAACAACAGATGTTGCCCTTTGAAATATGCTTTGAAATCACTTCCAAGATGTAACCAAAAGTAAGCAAGTTGGGGAAGAAGGGCTGACCTTAGTTTGCTTTTTATATTGCAATAGCATCAGCCTATTATAAAAGCACATTTTCCTACCCCTGTTTTGTTTGAGACACTGAACTCTCTGTAGCAATTAAAGCAAGAGTGTGTGGTTTCTGTTGGGTAGAGTTTTAAATTTACTCTTTATGTGTGTTTGCTGGGTAGTGTCAGGCCTGGCCTGTGCTATTCTCATTTTATTTCAAGTTAATTTAAGAAGGTCTTCAGTCAACCTTCAGAAATATGAATGTGTTGTCATAAGCAGCAAAGGATGGTACTCAATAACCATTAGGAAGGAAGAATAACATTGGAAGAAATGTATTAACATTGAGCACAAATACAGTTTGTGAATAAAGGCTGTTGTTTTTATAATCCTTTGGAATGAAAGTAAGAATGTTATTATGTTCAAAATAATAAAGAGTTTTTTTATACTGAAAATATTTGAGTCCACCTTGGATTCACCTAAGCTTAGTTTATACTGTTGTCATCATTGAAGCCATGATTTAAAATCAACCAAAAATTGCAGAGTATCAAATAATATTTAAACTTAAATACTATTTTTCATCACTAGTTAGTAATCTTCAGACTAAATAATATTTATTTCAGAAATTATTAATTTATCATGAATCAATAGTTTGGCAGGGCTACTTTGGTCAAATATTTTATTTATTTATTTATTTATTTTCATTTTATTTTTAGATTTTATTTATTTATTTGACAGAGAGAGAGATCACAAGGCAGGCAGAGAGAGAGGAGGAAGCAGGCTCCCTGCTGAGCAGAGAGCCCAACGCAGGACTCAATCCCAGGACCCTGAGATTATAACCTGAGCCAAAGGCAGAGGCTTTAACTCACGGAGCCACCCAGGTTCCCCTGGTCAAAGAATTTAAATATCCCAAAATTTTCTGGCAAATACAGTAGTAACTCAATATAATAAAAATTTTAACAAATAACAATAGCACAAATTGTAGGGCTATTTATATAATACATTATTCTGTATGTATTCTTAATACATCTATTTTGTATGAGGTGACTTTTTAATTTTCTATTTGGATCACTCTTTATGCAAAAGGGAAATAAAAGATTTTTGTTTGTTTTGGGATTTTTTTTTGTTTTCGTGATTTCCATAAATGACTTTCCTTTATACAACTTTTAAATACCATCAGAAAACAAAATACACACAGAAGAAATCCAGAGAGCAATCTTTTTAAAGGTCTCACACTACATAAGCTGTACAGAAATTTGAGAATGTTTGGTCAACAATAAAAAAGAGAAAGGTATAGCAAGAGATGAGTTATCTTCAAAACTAAAACCTGCAAGAAGAGATTAGATTCATTCCAGGTGCCAAAAGAGTTGCAGAACTGGGAATGAAATAGATCTAGGAATCTTGTGATCATTAAAGCTCTCTGGAAATGCTCAGTGTTACCTCAGTAGGTAATGAGCCCTTGTGACTCTAGGTATTCAAGTAAGTTTGGATGGCAGTGATTAAAACGACATGATTTTCAAGGAGTCTTCTACCTCTGATGTCCTAGGTTTCTATAAGCTGAGTCTAAGATATATAGTTTAATTTTTATAATTTTTCCAGTTTTATTGAGTTCTAAATGATATATAGCATTGTATTAGGTGTATAAGGTACATAACATAATAATTTGATATATGTATAGTTTGTGAAATGATTACCACAGGAAGTTTAGATAAGATCCATCACCTCACATAGTTACAATTTCTTTCTCAACATGAGCATTTTTAAGATCTACCATTAAGTAGAAGCTGTACTTACTTCACTGATCTTTGTTTCACTTTGAGGGAAGGAGCCATACCTGTTTCACTCAACAATACCTAAATCTAAGACAGTTCCTGGCATATTGCACACATAGACAATTTTTTTGCAATTTTTAATATTTTTCTCCAGGTTCAATGAGATATTGATATTGAGCACATGTAAATTCAAAGCATACAATGTGATGAAAAGATACATGTATATATTGCAAAATGATTACCACAATAAGGTTAGTTCATGTCTCCAATTTGTCACACAATTATAATTGTGTATTTGTGCATGTGGTAGCAACATTTAAGGTCCATCTATACTTTTAAAAACTTCCAAGTATATAATACAGTATTATCAATTATAACCACCACACTGTGCACTAGATCTTACTTACTAGATCTTAGTTTGTTTCTATTAACCAACTTCCCTCCCATTTCTCTCACTCCCTAGTTCCTGGTAACCACCACTCTACTTTGTTTCTGTAAGTTTGGCTTACATAATTTAATAGATTCCACATGTGTGAGAACTGACAGTATTTGTCTTTCACACTCTGACTTATTTTATTTAGCATAATATCCATGAGGCTCATCCATGTTCTCGCCAAAAAAAACCCAACCAACTTAAGACAATGGCCAAATTTCATTAAATTCATTAAAACTGAACTTTTTAAGTTAAACTTTTTAAAACATCATCCCATTTTGGTATCAGAAAGACCCGAAAGAGTAAAGCAACATTTCTTGTCTTCCTCTATCTCTTCTTCATCTCTGTGGAAAGGGAAAAGAGAAAAATTTAGGTCCATTGAGCAAAAAAAAAACCTGATTCCCACAATGTCTAAAGGCAATCCAAGACCCATTGTCTAGCAGTTTTAAGCAAGAGAATTATTTAGAAGCTTATCTTATCTTTTGCTTCTCTTTGTGAGTGTAGACACAGCCTTAGGAAATATAAGTTGCTCAACCTGACCTCCAGTTGAGAGAAGTCTGCCTTCCATAAGTGAGCACCAATAAAAAAGTGGCCTGTATTCATATGCTTTCATTAGTGGGATATCTAAGAATTAAATTAAGGCTTTCATACTGAGACCATCCTCCCACACACAAAAAGCACTTAAATATTATCCATTAGGTTTTACTTCTGGTCTCTGTGAAGACCTAATGTGTGACAATTACACCGTATTGTATAGAAATCTATGAGGAGAATTTTGGCATTATTTATTTTCATGTCTTTTTGTGTTTGTTTTTTTTTTAAGGATCTAATCTAAACAATAGTGGAGCAAAAAACCCAGCAAAACCACCAAAAGACAATAATTCATTTCATGGAATGAATGATGAATAGAGTTCTTTTATCTCCTGACTTTTTAAAATGTTGTTCTGTTCTCTACTGGCAATTCTTTGAAATTTCCAACCTCTTCAGATCCTCTCTGAGATATTTTTCATCAAGTAGAAAAGAAATAAAGAGAGAAAACAGAAAGGATTAAGCTAAAAAAAATTTAGAGCCGACATAGTCTCATGTTTGTGTGTATTTACTATATTTAAAAACAATAATGAGGTTCTTTCAAAGTATTTCAAGGAATTCTCTATATTCTAAGATTAATGACTATCTAGGCAGGAGCTAATATATTTGTTAACCAATAATGTGCTTTATTGTGTTATGGGTTTAAACATGGTGTTTAATTTTTTTTTAATGACAACATTGTTTCAAGAATCACAATTAAAAAGCCCTTCAAAACACGACAAAGAATTCATTAGTCTAGTAGAGTATATTTTGTGTAATTGATGATAACTGTGTAATGATGTGGTAAGCTGGCAATTAGGCATAATTTGCTTATGCAAGTGAGTTTTAAAAAATGGGGATCAATATTCAATTTACACCTTTGTGAAAAGCAATTAGTTTAATTGATGGGGGGAAAACCCTCAACAATGGCTAATTATTCCAAAATGACCTGAAACACTCATGTAAATTATTAGAATTAATTATACATGAATGATTAGATTCTATAAATCATTTCTAAAACCTTGAAGTTTCTACAGTTAGTCATTCATAAAATGTAGTAGAAAAGGTGATTTCATAATATAATGGATGCAATTTAGAGAATAATCATCAGGTTTTCCCTACATATACTGGCACGAAGCCACCTCAAAACAGACAATAATGGATATAAACAAAACAGGTGCCACTATTTCTCACTCAGGTGTAATAGTTCAACAAAGAAACACCAGTAAAACACCATTTTGTATAATTATTATTTCTCTCTCAAGTCCTACTGAGTGTCTACCTGAATTCCTGAGATACCTGTAACATTTTATATTATTTTCAAAGGTAAAACTCAAATACCTTGATTTACTTATCATCAGCCCTGGTTTTTGTTTATGAAATAGACGAAAATTTACTCTTATTCTGCGTTCTGTTCTTCACATAACCTTTCCATTCTCATCATTTCTATGAAAGAAGGAGAGCTTCATGAATATCAGAAAACAGCACATTTTCTGTCCATCTGAAATTACTTTTAATTTAGGACTGAGTCTAATTATCAGTATGTCAATCTATTATTGGAATGCCTATAAATTCACTGCTTGCCTTTACTGAACTCCAAGTGGCATGACTGAATTTAAATTCAGCGCAGTCACAAACAACAGTGACTACTTGGGTCTGATTTCATTCTTCAGTGTCAAGTTATAAAATTGAAGTTCTGTTGATAGGAGAAGTTTGTTTCAGGTTAAGGTGTTTCTAGCTTACAAAGGTAGTATTTTTTAGGAAGGAAAACACACACACATATGGAAGATAGGTGATGTTTAATTAGGCTGCCAATTTTAGTAGACATTCCATATTTTAGAATATATAGACTTATTGCATTACTTTTCCCTAAAGACAGTAAATAAATCCCATCACACAAAGGTTAGTTTTCTTTTAAGCTTGCCTGAACAATGCCACTTGAGTTCATTCTAAGATAGAGTTGGATGTTTTCACTGTTTTTAATTTTTATCCATTACTCTATCCCCAACTCAAAACTTAAAACCTGGTTTTAAAATTTTCAATTCTAGTCTTCATTTTTGCCTTCAACATCACAGCATTATCCTTACGTAAGTTGAACTATGGAGCTGCACAGTGGCATAATACATTGTTATTAGCATGCTATAAGGACTCTGCACACATTCTCACAAATTATAGAAAGGCATTAAGCATGAATCTCGGAATGCCCAAGTGCATTTTATAATGGCTCTGATAACACTCTGAACTATATTACATTTTTGTTCTGAACAGGAGCCCCTCAGAGAGGAGGTAAAAAGTTATCTGCTGTCAAAAAGCCTTGATGTGTTTCCAGTCATGGAAGTTTCACACTTGAGAACTGAACACAGCTTTGTATAGAATATTCTAACCTTCTCTAGAGAATGAACAAGTCTGAACACAAATAATAGAAACTGTTGGGCTCTAAGCTCTGCCACTGGCTCCTGATCATGGTAGGCCTTTTCATAGCTGGTTATTGAACCTATAAAACTTTCAGTTATCAACCTTGTGATTCACCAGGACATGTAATCTGGACCTTGGAGGGTAACAAGGGGTAAAAGTTTCTTACCTAAGCATTGCAATAAGAATTTCAAATTTATGATCACCTTTCTGAATTTGAAGTGTAAGTCATTAGGTTTTTTAAATAAGCCCTTTTATGGCTTATTATAGATTTGTATTTTTGTATAAACTACAACTATATGACATGAGTACAACAATGTATGTATATGCTGTTGAGTCATAAATGGAAAAAGAAAATGAGAACTAGAATGAGAAAATGACTTTCTTGGGTTACAGAGAACATTGATCCTAGAACTAGGATTAATCTACAATATTTTTTTTCTGGGTGTGAATGTTCTGTATTCGACTGGGCTGCACACCTAAAGAGTTGGTATGATTTGCTCTCTTCAGCAAGCAGAATTCCACAACTAATGTTCCTGCATCAATCCCAGGTCCCCAGTATATAGCTTACACACAATATATTGAACCTCACGAAATGTTAGGACAACTGACTTCAGAATTTTAAGTCTGAGAATTTATGAAACAGGAGAGATTTTAGAGAATACCTAAATAATCTTAGTTGTGTATTAAAATCCCCTGGGAAGATACAAATACTTACACCTGGGTTCCAGCTGCAGCTAGTTTGATAACTAATTTTGAGGTTCGGCATTGAGATTTTTAAAATTTCTCTACAATATTCTTCTGTATAGCCAAGGTTGAAACCAATGATCTAGAGGTAATATTGATATAAATTTATATACCTATAGGGGGCTAAAATTTACATCCATGGGAAGTTGGGCAGTTATGAGAAAAATAACGAAGTCTCTTAGACCATTGCTTAGTTTTTCCATTCTTGATTGAACAATGGGTAAGAGATAACTGCCACTTATACTTTGCGTGGCAGGTCACAAGAAGTATCAGGTTTATGTTTAAGTAGAGAATGCATGACCATGTAAAGGGGCAAATGCTCTTAAACTGCAGCTGACTTTGGGCCTAGAGTTTCAGGATCTACTGATTTTGTCAATAGTATAAAATTTAGTTTTTTTTTTTAAATTTAAAACTGTTTCATGTTTTAAAAGTTGGCATAATTAATTAATTTAAAATTAAAACAGGAGAGCTTTATGGTCAAAGTGTGGAAGGAAGACAAAGGAAGTGAGCAACTGCTCCAGTCTGTTCTTTTTTTTAAACCGCCGGGTTGGGGTGGAAGTCTAGGTTCCATGTGTGGTCTCCACAGATTCTGCAGTAGGAGAAGGGAGCTCATTACTGCCTGACATGGATGAGAGATTGTTTCTCACTTTGCGTTCTCTGACACCACCCTGGTGGGAGGTTAGAACATCTCATTTCTACCTAGTAAATGTGGCCTAGGCTCCTCATTTGGCTGTTGCTGGTGGAGTGGGACTATAGTCTTTTCAGGGGTGTTTGGCTGGAGTAAAGCAGTATTATCCAAAAGTTTTCCTTCTTGTGAGACTCTTTTTTTTTTTTCACTCTTTTGGCTAGAGAGAGCAAGCTTTTGTTGAGCCATTTTTGTCTTCACTCATTGACCTTTCTGGATTGCTGACTCTTTACCGCTAAGTCTGGGCTGTGAGACTCAAAAAGAAAACCCAAGGAATTCACCATCATGTTCTCTCTTAGTCCCAAGATCTTTAGCCAGTACACCTCCTTCCCTTCACCTTCAAAGTCTTATATCCATTTTGTATAAAATGTCCAGGGTTTGGGATTTACTTAGCAGGGAGTAAAGGTGGGAAAGTATGTCAATTCCATTTTTCTAGAAATGAAAGTCTGTTACAATATGATTTTCAAAAGAAGATTCTACAATATCATTTAGTAACTCTTGTAATGTCTACTACCTCTGTTAATAAAAATACCTTTCTTCATAAACAAGTTGTGTTTTTTTTCCATTAAAAAATATATTATCATCTCCTGCTATTGGATAGCACCTGGGACTTATAAAATGTAATCCTTTTCAGTGCTTTGCTTTCAGTTCTATAGCATGAATCTAGGAACCCCACCTCACTACTACAGTCCCTGAAAAGCTGGTATATGCTACAGTATATACCAGCTTGTGTTTACAAAGCTCATGGACAACATTTGCCTGGCTGCATTGGGTTGGATTACATGAAAAGCTCTGCATTTCTATGACATTCTCACCATTTCCCTTCCATTGACATCTAAAATTTCACACAGCAAATAATCCGGATGAGAATCAATCAAGCAAGTAAAATATAAATTAAAGTCTAATCATTGAATTCAAACCCTAGAAAATCTGGCAAATGCAACATGTCACTGGTATTTATAAAGCTATAAAAATTATACACTATTGTGTGTGTGGATGTAACAATCTCATAAAACTTTTATAATCATTATTGTAAAATGAATTTTCAAATCAATAAAATAGATTAGATACAAAATTATTTCAAACTCCCAAATCAGCATATTGTGCCTTACTTATGGTCATTGTACAACATTAATAGAATAAGCTTGTGATTATGCCACTGCCTAAAATTGTGCATGTAGTGTACCCAAAACATGACCCGACTCAAAACAAGGGATCAATAAATGCCTGTTGATTGAATGCTGAATGAATTAAACATGTGCTTTCACCCCACCCCAAGGTTCTCATTCTGGTACTTGGGAACTGTCCCCAAAATGTCCCCAAGTTTCTAGAAGAGTACTACTCCGATTCTCATAACTGTAACAGCTGACAAATGCTTTTGAATGCCCAATATACATGCATATATACTACTTAACTTACAGAATTCCCATTTTACTTTCCTGTCTCAATTTAATATCACTGTGGGTATGTCAGTTCCTTAAGAAGATACATTCCTCACATGTGATTTGACTTTCCTCTGATCTTATATTTTATGAGCCTATGGATCAACATCTGTACTCATCAGTTTTAATTACCATGCTGACTGTCAAGATTATTTCATTCAGCCATTCCCATGTGTCAGTGTGGGTCAAGAAGTATACTACTTCAGAAGACTACCAAACTTTTTTTATTAAATCTACAACTTCCATGTCAGGGGACAGCAGGACCAAATCTCTCACAATATGTAAAAGCACAACAATCAAGACTCTCCTGATATTGCAAGGGCACAAAGAATTAAAAAAACAAAAACAAAACAAACAAACAACAACAACAACAAAAAAAAACAAGCACAATCCCATCTTAAGAAAGTCAATGATAACCTGATGCTAAGCAACTTTAAATAAAATGGTATTCTTCAGCTTCATGAGGTGACTCCACTTACAAAAACACACAAAAGTGTGTTTTATCATAAATATTTAAAGGATTCTCTTGTGCAAGAGGAAAGAGACTCAGGTTAAATGTTAACAAGGGAAGAGTATGTGTCAACATTTAGAAACTCAGGTGGACAGACTGAGTGTCCATACGAGAAGTAGCTGACCAAGTTGATTTGCTGTAGAAAGTATTCTCTCGGAAGATAATGAGTTCTACCACTCAAGCTACTTAAGTTCAGAGGAGGCATCAAACTCTGGAGTAAAAATGACTCAATTCAAAGGGAAATTCTCAACAGGAATTGACAAGGTTAGGTTAAAATTCCTCCTAACACAAGCATTCTAGGGTTCTATCAAAGATGAGCTCAGATTGTACTGTTTGCCTGCAAAGTCTCACAGAAAGAAAGAAACTAAGAAAAAAAAAAAGTCAAAGCATAAATAACTGAAAATAGATGCTAACATAGAAGTAACACCTACTCTACAACTAATTGCTGGTGTGATTTCCTCTAATTGCATGGCTGTGAATGTGTATTTTCTTTTGAAATCTTCTGCCAAGATGGCTAAACTCAAGCATAGTTTACAGCAGCTCTAATAGGGGGATATATTTTGGAGTAGAATTTGTTGAGCTCCCATCACAAAACCTGTCATTATTCTATTTCATCTGCTAGACTTCAGTAGCATTCTCAGGTGACAGTTTCCAGATTAATGAGTGGATTGTTCACAGAGAGGAAAGTAAAATAAACACTTTTCTCTTAATGTAATGCATTAAAGAATTAACTTTATGTCTGCCCATTTTATAGAAGTGGTATTTCTAACCCCTGTTAAAATTGTTTTATAGGCTTCCTAACTGCTGTAACACATTAGGGGGTAATCACATTAGATGTTGCCTGCTGAGTCTGGCAAGACTTGGTCAGTAGTTTAAATGAACTCTTCCAATAATACAGTCAGCTCACTAGTAGCTGGGTGACTCTAATTGAAATAACTGGACTGCACCATTAGTCCAAATAAGCACTTCACTTCCATTTATGCTTCATTTGAAACCAAGATTAAGAAGATGCCACTTATAAAAATGATCTTCATTATAATATTGCCCTCAAAGGTCACAGTAGTGAGACTGTATTATAGGTGAAACCTCATACTGATACATATTTTTAAATCATTTGTCTGTTAGTTTTGATTACAAGTACCAATTAGCTACTTAATCAAATCGCAGAGATCTCTATGATATAATAAATCTCAATATATTCATTTCAACTGACCACTGTTAGATGAGGATAAAGCCGACTTTATGTTGATATTCTTGACAAAACCCACTCAGGGTTGATGGAGATCATCCTTTAATAATTGCTCCAAGATTCCCCCGCCCCACTATCCATGATCCCCACCCCTTGCTTCCAGACCCTTATGGAATCATCTTTCACACTATACCAGGGTTGGTCTGTGTAATTATAAAATATAGCATAGGTGATAGTATGTCATTTTAAAAATTAGGTTGAGTTGCTTCTCTTGGTTCATTCTTCCTGAGGGAAGCCAGCTGCCATGTTGTGAGGATACTCTGAGACTACTGAGAGGGCTATATGGCAAGGAAGTCAGTTATCCAAATGCAGCAAACTAATAAATGTTTGCTGTTTCAAGCTCCTAAATTTATGACCATTTTTTATGCAGTAACAGGTAACTAAATTTCAGCACTTAAGAAATGGGATGTTACAGTAACAATTCTAGAATAGGAGAATGATTTTGGAACTGAGGAGAATGTTGGTAAAAGCTTAAAGTGTCTGGAACACAAGGACTTGAAGGAAGTTGAAGAAAATGTTATAGAAAAATCGAGCTTACCAATATGGTTGCCTATAGTAGTGTATAAGACAAAAAATGTGCTGAAATAACAGGCTGATTTTGCCTAAAGATTTTCCATACGAAGTATTAAAAGTGTCCTTTGGTTTCTCCTTGCTGTATATGAGAAAATATAAGGGTAAGATAAACTAAAAAGAAAAATTGTTACATGAAAAGAGGTCATTATCATCGCTAATAATACTGTAATGAATAGAGATGATAAGACAATTTCAATAAAATACTCAAAATATATAAGTTTTTAACAGATTAACACATAGTAAATTGAAATTATAGTTAAAAACATATTTTTGGTTGAAGGATTCCACTCCACCCTACATTAAAAAATAATACAATTAGGGGTGCCTGGTGGCTCAGTTGGTTAAGCATCCAACTAGATTTCAGCTCAGGTCAGGATCTCAGGGTAATGAAATCAAGTCCATCAGGCTCCTTGCTGGGTATGGAACCTGCTTAAGATTCTCTCTCTCCCCCTTCCTCTGCCCCTCTCCTATCTTGCTAAAGAAAAAAATAATAATAATTCCAAATAGATTTACAGGTGAAAATTATCAAACCATCCAGGATAACTTATGCTTATTCCTCCTAGGGCTACTATAATGAAATACTACAAAATAGGTGGCTCAAAACAAGAGAAATTTATCCTTTCCAAGTTCTAGAGCTAGAAGGCCAACATCAAGATGTTGACAAGGCCATGATCCTCTTCTAGCTACTGGAAGATTATTTTTTTTTCTTAACAAACCTTATATTTAGAGCAGTTTTAGATTCATAGCAAAACTGAATGGAAGGTATAGAGATTTCTCATAAACTGCCTGCCCCCGAACAAGTAAAGCCACCCCCATTATCAGCACCCCCACCAAAGAGATGCATTTATTACAACTGATGAACCTACATTCATAACATCATTATCAACTAAAGTCCAGAGTTTACATTAGGGTATACTTCCGATTTGGGGCATTCTATGGGCTCAGACAAATACACATGACATGTATCTACCATTATTTTATATTATATTATATTATACAGAGTAGTTTCAGTGAAGTTCAGTGAAGTTTTAATAATCTTTGTCTATTTATCCTTCCCTCTTCCCTAACCTCTGGCGACCACTGATCATTTTACTGCCTCCATAGTTTTGCCTTACCCAGAAAGTCATACAGTTAGTATCACACAGTAAGTAGTCCTTTCAGATTGGTTTCTTTTACATAGTAATATGCATTTAACTTTCTTCCACATCTTTTTATGGCTTGATAGCTCATTTTTTAGTGCTGAATAATATTCTATTTTCTTGACGTACCTAGGTTATTTATCCATTCACCTACAAGGTTGCTTACCAGTTTGACAATTATGAATAGAAAAGCTATAAACAACCACACACAGGTTTTTGTATGGATATACATTTTCAACTTCTTTTAGCAAATACCAACCAGTAGGACTGCTGGATCATATGGTAACAATATGTTTAGTTTTGTATGAAACCACCAAATTGTCTTCCATAGTGGCTGTATCATTTTGCATTCCCAACAATTATGAATGTGAGTTCCTATTACTTCATAACCTTGCCAGTGTTTGGTATTGTCAGTGTTCTGGATTTTGGCCATTCTAATATGTGTGTAGTGGTACCTCATAGGTACCTCATAGGTGTTTATCGTGCATTTCTTAATGAAAATGTGGACATCTTTTCTTATACTTATTTGCCGTCTATATATCTCTTTTGGTGAGAAACCCTTTAAGGTCTGTGGCACATTTTTATATCAAGTTGTTTATTTTCTTATTGTTGAATTTCAAGAATTTTTGTGTATTATGGATAATGATTTTTTTTAAGATTTTTATTTATTTATTTGACAGAGAGATCACAGTAGGCAGAGAGGCAGGCAGAGAGAGGAGGAAGCAGGCTCCCACTGAGCAGAGAGCCTGATGTGGGACTCGATCCCAGGACCCTGAGATCACAACCTGAGCTAAAGGCAGAGGCTTAACCCACTGAGCCACCCAGGCGCCCGATAATGATTCTTTATTAGACATACCCTTTGGAAATATTTCTCCCCAGTCTGTAATATGTCTTTTAACTCTCTAGACAATGTATTTTGCAGAGCAGAAATTTTTAATTTCATTGAATTTCAGTTTATCAATTTTTTTCCTTCATGAATTGTGCTTTTATTCTTGTGTTTAAAAAAATCATTATCTAACTCAAGGTCATCTACATTTTCTTATATGTTATCTTCTAGGATTTTTATGGTTCTGTATTTTATACTTAGGTCTTTAATCCATTTTGAATTAATTTTTATGAAAAGTCCTGCCTTTTCCAGTGGCTCCTCCTCTTCTGAGATCCTTTCATATGTTTGTTTGTTTGTTTGTTTGTTTCCTGAAAATCCATCGGAGCTGTTTCAGTCCCTACAATTCTTGGCCATGGTGGTATGGAGACTGGCAGCAGTGAAGTTCTATCACTGTAGGACCAGTCCAAGTCCCTACTGTCGCAAATGGCTATTCCTCTGAGATAGATGAGATCACACTAAATCAAGTGCTTCCCTTAGAAGCTTTCAGGGTCAAGGAGACCAATGCTATATCTGTTGCCGGAGCATTTATTAAAGGAAAATTATTTCTGAAAGAGTTCATGTTAAAAATACATGTACAACCAGGAATCAGTTGATTGAATTGGACATGATAGTGATCACTAACTAGTTTTTCAAAGAGAGGTCTCAATGAAAGAACACAATTTAGACACGCAGTTATCTTCCTTTTCAATAAGTCTTTGGTGTTATTGATGGACACTCAGGGAACATTTGACAGACAGTTTGAGAGATTCAGCTACAATATTTGTCCTTGGCAAAATGATAAGCTTAATATAGATATATGACCTATATATTCCTATCCCAAAATGTCCAAGAGGATGATGATCAGAATCTTCAGCTCTTTGCTGAGTGTGGCTAGCTGGCAGGAGGTAAATATTCCTAAATCCATTTCAAAGCCTGAAATTTTTTCACTGAGAACTGAAGTTACCCAAATGAATCTGGGGAAGCTGATGGTGGCACCAAATTTTTGGGAAACTTCCTAAAGTTTTCAGAGAACCAACATAAGGAACTACAAAATGTTTGAGAAAAAATACATCTTTTCCTATTTCACCAAAATATACTGTTTTCTGCTACCTCATCATGACTTAAAAGGAGCTATCATTCTGTATTTTGATGGAAAATTTAAAGAAATAGATGATGAATTCACCAAAACTTGAAAATACTGATTCCTTGGATTCCTTAGTCCTGAGAGCCTAGATAATAAAAAGATCAGAGAATAAAATCACTTGTCAAAGTCTGGTGGACTACTCCAAGACATATAAAAATCTGTCAAGATGAAGAATTACCATATCCCCAACCCATGTGCAGGCCACAGCAATAGGCAACAATTTGGTGGCCATAACAACTGTTAAAGACACATGTAGCAAAAAGATGAAAAACATCTGTGGTTGTAACAAAACACTTCTATTCCCAAATTACTTGGAGGCCAAATACCTAGAGCTTAAGGAAGACTTTGTAAAGCTATTCTGCGGGGTGACAGAGATGCATGGGTAAAAATTTGGCTAGTGTTAGCAGCAGCATTTGGGAAGTAAACGAGATGTACAAACAGTACCTCTAGGATATTAAGCACAATAATGCAAAAATATCTTCCATGAAACGTATAGCCCTGCCACACTGTTTTTTGTAATCTTTATCATGTAAGTGATTGTTGGTAATAACTAGAATCATTAGTTTGGACATTATAGCTCAACTATGCAATATGATAATAGAATTGACCTATATCACCCTGTACTCCTGGGTACATGTTTGGTAGTCAGTCCGGAGAACAGGATGCTGTAATAGCTCATAAAGGTGCTACCTTGGCAGACTCAGCCTTTATACAAGCTTTATAGTACAGCACCAACCCACAAAAATCTGTATCATCAAGTTTTTCCTGCTCTAAAGTCTGCCAAACTATCAGAAAGGAAGGAAATTTAATCCAATTTCAAAAAAAAAATACAGATGTGTAATCAATTTTCGATTAAATATTGACTTTGTCTCTATGCAAGCATTCAAAGTGCTTTCACCAGAACAGAGTAAAATACCAAACACCTCTGAAGACTGAAAAATGGTTTAATTATTTTACTTCAGTGTTTGATAAGCAGGTTTATATATACATAGTTAAATCATTTTGTTAGTATGTAGCTTCCTGATTTTGTGTTCAAATACACTGTCATAGTTGTCTGTTTATAATGATGGAACTTATATTCTCCTCAAATTCTACCACTGGGTTTTAATTAGACCATATACTGACATTTTAAAAAGTTGTGAAAGGTGTTAAGTCTGTGTCTAAATTCTTGTTTTGCATTTGGATGACCAATTGTTCCAGTATTTAAAAGATGGTGCTTGCTCTATTGTCTTTTCTTGATTCCTTTGTCAAAGATCAGTTGACTCTAACTTAAGCGGGTCTATTTCTGGGCTCTCTATTGTGTTCCATTGATCTAGTAATCTTTTATTTTGCCAATATCAAACTGCCTTGATTACTATCACTTAGAATAAATCGCGAAATTGGACAGTATTAGTATTCCAACTTCGTTTTCCTTCATTACTGCATTGGCTATTCTGGCTCTTTATATAAACTTTAGTAGTAAATCATTCTGGCTCTTCACATAAACTTTAGTAGTAAATCATCAATATTGACCAAATAACTTGCTGGGATTTGGGGTGAAAATGTATTGAAACTGCATAGCAAGTTGGGAAGTTATGGCATCCATGAACATAGAATACCTTTCTATAAAGTTCTTCTTTGATATCTTTCATCAGAGTTTTGCAGTTTTCCTCATATAAATTTTATACATCTTTTGTTACATTTACACCAAATTATATCATTTTTGTACATTAATATAAATGATAGGTTTTTTCATTTCAAATGCCACTTGTTCATTGCCATTTTGTAGAAAAGCAATTAACTTTGGCATATTAACCTTCTGTCCTGCAACCATTTTATAATTACTTATTATCCCAAGAGATGTTCTGCATATTTTTTGGATTTTCTATACAGATGATCAAGTTATTTGCAAAGAAACATAGCTTTGTTTCTTCCTTTAAATCCTGTATACATTTTACTTGCTTTTCTTGTCTTACTGCATTAAGTAGGACTTCTAATTATAATATTGAAAAGCAGTGGAGAAAGGGAACATCCTTACCTTGTTCCTGGTCTTACTGGGAAAGCTTCAGGTTTCTCGCAATTAAGTATACTAGCTGTAGGGTTTTGTGTGTGTGTGTTTAAAGATATTATTTATTTATTTGACAGAGAGAGAGATCACAAGTAGGCAGAGCAGCAGGCAGAGAGTGAGAAGGATGCAGGCTCCCTGCTGAGCAGAGAGCCTGATGCAGGGCTTGACCCCAGGACCCTGAGACATGACCTGAGCCAAAGGTGGAGGCTTAACCCACTGAGCCACTCAGACACCCCGCTTTTTTTTCAATAGGTTTTTTGGGGTTGGGGGGGTTTTATTTTTTACTTGAGGAAGTTCTCTTCTATTCCAAACATAAAACAGTATTGGATTTTGGAAAATGCTTTTTCTGTGTCTATTGATATGATCATGTTATTTTTCTCTTTGGAGTGCAATGTGATGGATTACATTAATCTTCAAATGTTGAAATACCCTTGTACATCTGGGATCCCAGTTGTTGGTAGTGTATAATTCTCATACATTGTTGGATATGATTTACTAACATTTCACGTATTTTTCCATCTATATTCATGAGAGATACTGGTTTGTAGTTTTCTTGTAACACCTTTGTCTGGTTTGGCTATTTGAGTAATAGTGTTCTTATAAAATGAGTTAGGAAGTATCTCCTTTGTTCTATCCTCTGAATGAGATTACAGAAAACTTATATAACATTTTTCTTAAATGTTTGGTAGAATTCACCAGGGAACCCATCTGGGCCTGGGGTTTTCTGTTTTACAAGATTATTAGTTAATATTTCCAATTCTTTAATAATTGTACAGCTCTATTCACATTGTATATTATTTTTCTGGGACTTTTGGTAAATTGTATCTTTGAAGGAATTGGTCTTTCTCATAGGATATCAAATTTGTGGCCATAGACTTGTTCACTTGTTCACTATTCTCATTATCTTTTTAATGTCCATGGAGTATGTAGTGCTGCCTTCTCCTTCATCTCTGATAGTAACCGTTTGTTTTCCCTCTCTTTTTTTCTTAACTTGCCAGGTTAGACTCATTGAAATTATTAATCTTTTCAAACAAACAGGGTTGGGTATTGTTTTCTTTTTCTATTGATTTCCTGTTTTCAATTTCATTGATTTCTGCTCCAGTTTTTACTACTCATTTTCCTCTATTTTAGAAAACTACTTTCCTAAGGTGGAAGCTTAGATTACTTACTTTTTATCTTTCTTGTTTTCTCTTATATATATCTGATGCTAAAAATTTCCCTTTAAGCATGACTTTCACTGCATCCCACAAATTTTGAAAAGCTGTGTTTTCATTTTCATTTAGTTCAAATATTTTATTTTTTTTTTAAGATTTTATTTATTTATTTGACAGACAGAGATCACAAGTAGATGGAGAGGCAGGCGGAGAGAGAGAGGGGGAACAGGCTCCCTGCTGAGCAGAGAGCCCGATTCAGGACTCGATCCCAGGACCCTGAGATCATGACCTGAGCCAAAGGCAGAGGCTTAACCCACTGAGCCACCCAGGCGCCCCTTTATTTTATTTTTTAAAAGATTTTATTTATTTATTTGAGAGAGAGAGAGAACATAAGGGGAGAGTTCAGGGGGAGAAGCAGATTCCCCACCAAGCAGGGAGCTCCATGTGGGACTCAATTCCAAGACTCCAGGATCATGACCTGAGCTAAAGGCAGTTGCTTAACCAAAAGAGCCACCCAGGCACCAAAGTTCAAATATTTTAAAATTTATCTTGTAATATCTTCTTTGACCCATGTGTCATTTTAAGTGTGTTATTTAATCTTTGCATATCTGAGGACTCTCCAGTTTTCATTCTGTTACTGATTTCTAGTTCAATTCCACTGTAGTCTGAGAGGAGACACTGCATGATTTGTATTTTTTCAGATTTGTTAAGATGTGTTCCATGTTTCTGAATGTTCCATGTGCTGGGGAACTTTGGGGTGACACAAACCAGACCCTAACCTTTCAACCCACCTATATTCTACATTTATCCCATTCTAACATCTCCCAAAGCCTTAACCCTTTCTATTATTATTTCTATTATTATCTCTAAATCTAAGATTTTACTGAAATATAACTTATCATCATCATCATCTAAAGCACCTAAACTATGTATGGGTAAGATAATGGATACGGTTCATCCTGGCGCTAAAGTCCTCTCCATGTCTGGACATTTAAAACATAAAAAACAAGTTACTGGCTTCCAAAATGCAATGGTGGTCTAAGCATAAGATACATTCACATTCAAAAGGAAGAAATTTGAAGGAAAAAAGTCCACAGGTTCCAAGCAAGCCTAAAAACCTGTCACAGCAAATTCCATTAGATTTCAAGACCTGAGAATAATCCACTACAGCTTTGTCTGTTGGGCCAGATCAGGGCAGCCCCATACTTTAGTCCTCCATGGCAGCATGTCTCCTCTGAGTCCATGGCAGTATCCATCCCACTCTCTCTGGCCTCTGAGAAGAGAGTCTTTCTTTTCTTTCCTTGAAGGATAATACATATTTGCAGCGAACAGCTTTGGCTCCCCAATTCCTACATGTAGTATTGCAGAAGGCCAGCACCTTCCTTCATTTCTTTCTATGTCTTTCCTCGTCAGTCCAAATGGGAACATTTCTGCAGACAGCTGATTAGACCCCTAAGTCACATACCTAATCCTTCTAGCAAAAACAGAACCAGGCACATCTTTTTTTTTTTTTTTTTTCCCCAGAGCACACTTCTGGATCTTTTGAAATATGGATAGGCTGAAAATTTTCCATATCATCACGCCCCCTACCACTTTATAACAAGGATCAACTTTCCTTCGTTGTCCAAAATGTGTTCTTCGTGTCCATTTAAGATCCCACCAGAAATACCTTTAGTTCATATTCTTTTAAAGATTTTTTATTTATTTGACAGACAGAGACCACAAGTAGGCAGAGAGGCAGGCAGAGAGAAAGGAGGAAGCAGGCCCCTGCGGAGCAAAGAACCTGATGTGGGGCTTGATCCCAGGACTCTAGGATCATGACCTGAGCCGAAGGCAGAGGCTTTATTTAACCCACTGAGCCACCCAGGTGCCCCTTTAGTTCATATTTTTACCAACAGCCTCTTCAAGGCAAACTAAACTTTTTGTAACACGCACTTCAAAAATTCTTTCAGCCTCTACCCATTACCCAATCCAAAGCGACTTTCAACTTTTTTGTTATTTGTTGTGGCAGTGTGCCATTTTCTAGTACCAAAATCTTAAATGGTTTCCTAGGGTTGCTACAATAAACAATCACATATTGGGTGGCTTAAAACAACAAATTTATTCTCTCATAGTTCTGGGAGTTCGAAATTCAAAATCGGAAATGGAGGAAGGCCACATGCTCGCTTCCCCAAATTCCAGTGGTTGCAATCCTTGGTGTTTTTTGGCTTACAGATACCTAACTTCAATCTCCTCTGTTGTCACAAAGCAACCATCCCTTTGTGTGTCTGTATCTTCAAAGAGCATTCTTCTTTTTTTCAATTTGTGTCTGTGTCCTTTTTCTTCTTACAAGGTCACCAGTTATACTGAATTAGGGACCACCTTAATGACCTCATCTTAATTTGATTATGTCTACAAAGACCCTATTTCTTTCTTTCTTTTTTTTAATATTTTATTTATTTATTTGACAGACAGAGAGAGCACAAGCAGGCAGAGTGGCAGACAGAGGGAGAGAGAATAGTAAGCTCCTCGCCAAGCAAGGAGCCCAATTCGGCACTCAATCCCAGGACCCTGGGATCATGACTTGAGCCGAAGGCAGTTGCTTAACCAACTCAGATACCCAGGCGTCCCAAAAGCCCTATTCCTAAATAAAGTTATATTCACAGGTACTAGGGTTAGGACTTTGACATATATATATATATGTATATATATATATATGTATGTATATGTGTGTGTGTGTGTGTATATCTATCTATCCATCTATATATATATATATATGGAGTTGGAGAAGGATACAACTAAACCCAGGACAGGTGCATTTTATATTTTCTTCTGGGAAATTAGGTAAAAGAACAATAGCTGCTATGATTATTTTAAGAGTCTAATATAATTTTAATTTAAAAATAAAGATATGTATGATTAAATAAGAAAATATTATATAAGAAAATAAAACTTTAGACACATTTTGCTTATTAATAAAAATGCAAAAATCAACAGTAAAGTATTAGCCACATTAATCCAACAGCACACCTACACAACTTACAATACAATAGCAAGTACAGCACTGTGTTCTTATGCTTAATAGTTTCGGGGTAGCTTCAGAGGTTGTAGGTACATTTTTCGAGGTATTCAAATATTGTTCTGGTGTCATTCCTGGAATCCCATCTTAGACTTGTTTCTGCATCCATGCAATGATTTTTCGAAAGAACATAGTTACATGTACTAAACCCATTTCTCTCTAAAATACATAAATGAGGGGTACCTGGCTGGCTCAGTTCGTAGAGCATGCTACTTGAACTCCGGGTCATGAGTCCAAGCCCCACAATGTGCTGGGTGTGGAGCCTACTTAAAAAACTTTTAAAAAATAAATAAATACATAAAAGAGTTTCCATTTCCTGCATTAGAACCCGATTGAAACTACTAAATAATGAAGAGTTTGCCAAATGGTGAGTACAGGGAAACCTCATGGATTCCTAGTGTAGGGCCATTCTGGAGAGGCACTCCAGTCCCTAGTCAAATTCAGTATAAAAATACCACATTCCAACTACTTTAGATCCTGGGTGTATAAGCCAAATACATGCTCACACAAGTCTACAAGAAGATGTTGGCCGAAATCTGATGCAATGATACTGGTGATGGTGTAAAACTAGAAGTGAAATGAACACCAACACTTTTTTATTACTAAAAAAGTGATTAAGAGGTTATACATGCTTATATTAGAGAATTGCACAGCATTAAGAAATGAACTGGGTATACCTGTACCAACATAGATATCTCACAGAAACATATTAAGTCCAAAAGTAAGAAATAGAGTATGATCAACAGTACACTATTTATACAAATGTAAAACAACAGAACAAATGTTAAGAAACAGACATTAACAAACAGGTACCTATTAAATGCTTTAAAGACTCTGTTTTGCTTTGTTAGGGAAGAGATAATAGAAAATGAGGTACAGGGACAAAATTAATTGGTTTCATTATCTGTCACATAAAAGTAAGTTTCCATGTACTTAGTAGTACATTAATTTCATCCGTCTATACCTGCAGTCAAATAATTAGAATTTTATATACCTAACACAGAGAAGTTACACACTAAAGCTTAGTTGTAGTATATATGGTGTCTCCACAGAATTGATGGTACCCTCCCCCACTGTATAACCTCTGTGAAAGAAAATTCAAAACAGAGTAAGCATTACTAAGAAAGTCATTCAAAATAGAACCAAAAGGACATTCAGAAAGTAGGGCACATATACAACTCCTGCTCCAATTCTCAGAACACCATAAACTTTTGACTTTTGACAACTATAACCTGTCAACTGTAACCCTACCACCTCCAAGAACACAACCTTCTACTTAGCACTGAAATAATATAATACCTGTTAGCCAAATAGCAAACCATGTACAGATACTTTAAATCCTATCAGTATCAGTCATAACTCTTTCAAAAATAGTTTATATAACCTTGTGGGTTTTGCCTTTATAAACCTGCATTACCAACTCACAATTCTGAGCACACTTTCAATTTTGGCCTACTGTATGCCTTCCAGACTGCAATCTTTAAAACACCAATAAATGCTTTTGATTGCTTTACAGCCTCTTCTTGACTGACACATTTTTGTAGTTAGATAGAACCGACCATCTCTCACTAGAAGGGATAAGACATATCTGGCTAATTCCAAACAGTATATTCTGATTCACTTTTGCCATGATGATCACTGTAGCTAATCCAAGTCTAAGTGTCCTACCCTTGGCTGCAAGGATAGCTTCATGGCTGATCCTATGCACAAGAAAGTCAGGATTTATACTGGGAACTCTAGGTCACAGATTTCCCAAAACTGCCATTGACCTTTTGCAAACATAAGGGATGTCTACAAGTAAATCTGGCACACCTGAGGACAAATGTAGGAGACTCACAAGAACAAGGGCCCTGGACTTTATGTTTACATCAGCCAATAAATCCCCTTAAATGTTTAAACCATTGAGAGTTGAATTATACAGCACAAAGGACATCCTCATTCAACCAAAAAATATACACTGCTTGATCTCTGATTCCTTTTTTTCTTTCTCTTGCTGTCCACTAGTATGTGTATGTGCAAGCACAAATATACTGATGCATGATTTACTTTATTGGCAATACTGAAATACTCCCTATACTGTGGCAATAGTCCCTATACTGTGTAGTATAGGGAGTACCCACCACGATATTTAAAGAAGTGACCCCGCATGCACTTACATTTCCATTTGTCTTGCAAATATGAGGAAAGAACTACTAGATTTTCCAAGTCCTTTCTGGAGGAAAAACAGAACAGTACCTATTCCATGTGTAAAACAGGACTATTTTGAAGTTCAAATAAAATTTTTTAAAATTATATAAGTATTTAAAAAACTAGCTATTATCTTGTATATGATGCATCGATAACAGCATTAAAAAAGTAAAACCCCAATCTCCTTGAGTTTATCTTGTACTCTACTCAACTTCCTGCTGCACAAAGGAAGGACAAAATGTCACTTTTAACTTTGAATTCCCCATCTTTTGTCAGTGTGTTTCACAAACTTAACTTCATTTAAGCATAGTTCAGTGGCAAATTTCTATATATAGCTACACTTTCAAGTTGCTTAAAGATATAACATAATTGGGTGTACCTTTAACCCAATGGTTTAAAGTCCTAAAGGAACGAACAGTATGCACACAACATCTTCCAGTATTAAATAGCCTGGGATCAAATAAAATGCAATGAACAATGTCTGCTCCTACTGAACTGGAAATGTTGTTAGTGAGATACTGGACACAGATGACAGTGCTACCTCAAGAAACATAATGAGGGAGTTTTATCAAGCCAAACCTTTTAAATCGTTTGAACTCCATAAAAACCTGCAGGCATGACAGATTAAATGTAATGCTTACCTCTGATTCTGAGCTGCGGCTTGTATCGTCTAATTCCTGTAAATAAGAACAGATGTGCTGTTAGAAGGTTTTGATTTGTGTTTTTATTTTTCAAAACCCATCTAGCATAGTGAGGTTTTTCCATTTGGGGGATGGTGGAGTAGCTTTGTTTTCTCGCTCAAGCATGTCAGAAATGGGAAAGTAAGTCTCACTCATCTCCATCCTATTAAAGGAGAAGCTCAAAACAATTTACAGAGATGGATGTGTTATTTAAAGATGGATGAAAAGAGACTGATCTACCCAAAGACATCTTCAAATATTTAGAGCAGGAGAAAAACATTACTTTAGCAAGTTTAGAAACGTAACAATGATGAGTTTCAACTTGTATGCACGTTATACTGGCAGCAACTTGAGAAGTCAATAATAACCTCAAACAAATAAACAGGGTAAAGATACTGCAGGCATCCCATCTCTAGGTAAGCCGTCTACTCCTGTAAATCACATACCCTCTGCTCTAAGGATACTCTTTAGCAAAACACAGAGGCCTCAGCTTTAGCACATACAAAAAATACAATTTACAAGTTTGGCATTTTCATTTCTGCTGATGACAGTTTCATGAGAGCCTCACAAATCTAATTAAACAGTTCACAGACATACAATTAAATATATTCTCATGACAATGCTATGGGGAGGATGATGACAATACCTTTTCCTTATACTGAATATTTTACCCAAATAAACTAGAATAATGCAATAAACATTGCATAGTGTCATAGAAAAACAAATAAATAGGTTTATTACGATTACAGCTACAGAGCTGCATGTAATAAAATAATGGGTTTTATATTTTTATTTTCTGAGTGATAATATTTATATTCTAACTATAGTCTGCAAATTAAAATTATAAGAGAATGAATCGTCAGCTCTCTTAACATGATGCCATAAATGAAAAGCAAATAGTCAACTTATATGTTCCCCCCCCACTATGAAATGAAATTACTTCTTAACATTACATTTTTTAAAGTCAAATCACCAGTTTCTTTTGGCATTATGTAAATACAATTTTTGCCTATATATATATATATATTTGTTGTATTCACATAAAGCCAAAATGTGTGTGCATATATATATATATATATATATATAAAATATATATAAATAAAAGTTGTATTTACATAATGCCAAAATGTGTGTGTGTGTATATATATATACACACACACATTCTATTGAAAATTACATATTTTAAAAATAGTAAGCAACCAAGAATACAGGCAAAATACAATAAAGCCAGAAAGCAAAAATCCATTTTTTTTGGTTACTGTTATTTATGTTTATGATTGTGAATTATGAATGACTATAAAGCAATTAACTCAGTTCATCAATATTATTTGGTTTTATTATATTAGCACCCATATTACCTTTGGGTAGCAATACTACCGAAAAGACAAGATTGAACAGCTAGTTTCTTTTTTTTTTTAACTTGACAGAGTGATAGAGCACAAGTAGACAGACTGGCAGGCAGAGGGAGAGGGAGTAGTAGGCCCTGCTGAGCAGATGAGGGGCTTGAGCAGGCCCTGGTGAGGGGCTTGATCCCAGGACCCTGGGATCATGACCTGAGCCAAAGGCAGACCCCACCCAGGTGCACCCAACAGTTATTTTCTCATGACAGTGAGAAATCATCATTTGAGATGATTAATTGGATGATTCATGCCATCTGTACATGATAAGAATTATAAGTCATGGGTGCCTCAGTGGCTCAGTTGGTTAAATGACTGCCTTTGGCTCAGGTCATGATCCTGGAGTCCCGGGATAAAGTCCGGCATCAGGCTCCCTGCTCAGCAGGGAGTTCTGGTTCTCCCTCTCACCCTCCCCCTCTCATGCCCTCTCTCTCTCTCTCCCAAATAAATAAATAGATAAATAAATAAAATCTATTTAACAAAAGAATTACAAGTCATATTTCTGTTATCTTTGAAACACTGGTTCCATGCAAAGTGAAAAATTATTCCAGAAATGTCTGCTAAATAAATTCAACTGCATATATATATTTGAGAGCTGCTTACATACAGTAGTATGATGGACAAAAGCATAGGCTTTAGCATTTAAAAGACCTTAATCTGACACCATTTACCACCTATGTGACTTCTGGCAATATTCTAAGTGCTTAACTGTCAGTGTACCAATCTGCTGGGCTAATACAAACTTCTATACAGGGTTGCCAGGGGAAATGAAATAAGACAATAATACATGTAAAGTATTTTGCTCTGTAGACTCTAAGAAATGCTAGCTGTAATTATGAGAAATTATTATTATTGATAAGTCAGCTCTCAATCATCCTCTAATAATCCTACTAGATTAAGTATTATATTTCATAAGTATTAATAACATAACATATACTCTATTTAAGCCTTGACTTCAACAAAGAAAAGGTTTGTCTTAGAATGGGGACTATTATGTGAAAAGTTGGAAAAAAAAAAGGAACAAAGATAAGGCCTCATTAAATACTTGCATAGTCACAAGTTTTGGTTTAGATAAAATAAGATTTTTCTTCAGAAGAACACAAAACAGATTCCTCTTTGATCTATTACTTAAAAATTGGCAGTACCCCACCTAGGCCAGAAGCGACATTATTTCAGTTTTTCATACATAATTTTAACCTTTCCTGAAAAACATGTATAAGGCTGTACATGACACTAATAGAAAAACAAGATGCTGCTCCCCACCTGTTCTCTATGACTTCACAATCTTAAGAATCCCACTCAACACAAAAGCATATATTCTTCAAAAAAATTGTGAGAGATAGGACAATGAAGAAGTATTTTCAGATTTTTTTAAAAAAGATTTTATTTATTTATTTGACACAGATAGAGAGATCACAAGTAGGCAGAGAGGCAGGCAGAGAGAGAGGAGGAAGCAGGCTCCCCACTGAGCAGAGAGCCCGATGTGGGGCTCGATCCCAGGACCCTGAGATCATGACCTGCGCTGAAGGCAGAGGCTTTAACCCGCTGAACCACCCAGGTGCCCGGCATTTTCAGATTTAAAGCAATATTATTAGAAAGAATGCCTAAATAACAACAAAGACCATAAGACCTTATATTTACCTTTCTAAGTAGAATATATAGTCACATGGATCAAAATCTAAAAATATAATAAAGGTATATGCAGAAGATTTTCCCCTATACCTGTCATCCCTCTGCAGTTTCCACCCTGCTTAGGAAAACTACAACCAAAGACCTAAGATGGAGGCATTTTTAATGAGGGAAAGTACTACTGGCACAGCAGTTGTGGAAAGCAGCCAATGAACAAATCTGAGCAAAGTACAGAAACTAGCCAACTTTTGTTTTGTGGTGAATACTTTTGAGCATTGTGATACTTAACACTTGTTCTGGAAACATTGCTCTGTTCAGAGTATATCCTGTAAGAAGTCACTCTATAACAGGTCTCTTCTAATTTGTTTAGTGTATATTTATCTGGGGCCTTTGTTGCTATTTTAGTATCTTGTTGTCTCATTCATCTATTCTTCTGTGGATAGAATGAAAAGATGGAAAAACTCATCTCAAAAAAGAGAACAAGAGGGAGTACTGACTTCTGGGGACCTAATCAGTATGGATATAAGTAAGATGTTGGAACTAGAGTTCAGAATAATAATTATAAATACACTAGCTTGGCTTGAAAAAAGAATAGAAGACACTAGAGAATTCATTTCTGGAGGAATAAAAGAAATAAAATCGAATCAAGTCAAAATCAAAAAGGCTACTAATGAGATATAATAAAAATGGAGGTTCTAACTGCTACAATAAATAAAACAGAAGAAAGAATTAGTGATATAGAAGACAAAATAATGGAGAATAAAAAGCTGAGAAAAAGAAAGATAAACAACTACTGAATCACGAGGGGAGAACTTGAGAGGTAAGTGATACCAAAAAGTAAAATAATATTAGAATAATTGGGATCCCAGACAGAGAGAGGCCGAAGGTATAGTTGAGCAAATTATAGCTAAGAATTTCCCTAATCTGGGGAAGGAAACAAGCTATGTAAGTCCAGGAGGTAGAAAGAAGCCCCCAAATTCAACAAAAATAGGTCAACATCTCAACATATAACAATACAGCTTGCAAATTTCAGAGACAAAGAAAATCCTAAAAGCAGCTCAAAATGAGAGTTCCTACAAGGGTTTCTACAAGGGAAGAAACATTAGATTGGCAGCAGACCCATCTACAGAGACCTGGCAGGTCAGAAAGGACTGACATGATATATAGTCAGGGTGTTAAATGAGAAAAATACACCGTCAAGAATACTTTATCCAGCTAGGATGTCATTCAGAATAGAAGGAGAGATAAAGAGCTTCTAGGACAAACAGAAACTAAAAGAATTTGTGTTCAATATGCCAGCCCTGCAAGAAATATTTAAGGGGATTCCTTAAGGAAAGAGAGAGAGCTCAAAAGTAACATTGACTAGAAAGCAACAGAAACAATATACAGAAACAGTGACTTTACAAGAAATACCATGGCACTAAATTTCTTTCTTTCTTTCCCTTTTTAAAAATTTTGTTATGCTATACTTTCAATAGTTACTCTGAAGGTAAATGGGCTAAATGCTCCAGTCAAAAGACAAAGGGTATCAGATTGGATCTATTTTAAAAAAAGAAAAAAGCAAGACCCAGCAATATGCTTCTACAAATGACTCATTTTAGGCCCAAAGAAACCTCCAGATTTAAAGTGAGGGGGTATAATACCATTCATCATGGTAACAGACATCAAAAGAAAGCTGGGGTGGCAATCCTTATATCAGATAAGTTAGATTTTAAAACAAAGACTCTGCTAAGAGATGAGGAACAACACCATATCATAATCAAAGAGACTATCCAACAGAAGATCTAACAATTGTAAATACTTATTCTCAACATAGGAGTAGTCAGTTATAGAAACCAATTAATAACAAAATTAAAGAAATACAACAATAATAATACAATAATAGTAGGGGACTTTAACACCCCACTCATGTCAATGGACTTATTACCTAAGCTGAAGATCAACAAGGAAACAAGGGTTTGAATGACACATTGGACCAGATGAACTTCACAGGTATATTCAGAGCATTCCATCCTAAAACACTAGAAACACATTCTTCTCAAGTGCATTCTCCAGTATACACCACATACTGGGTCACAAATCGGGTCTCAACTTGTACCAAAAGACTGGGATCATTCCCTGCATATTTTCAGACCACAGTGCTTTGAAACCTGAGCTCAATCACAAGAGGAAATGTGGAAAGAACTCAAATACATGGAAGTTAAAGAGCAGCCCACCAAAGAATGAATGAGTCAGCCAGGAAATTAAAGAATTAAAAAATTCTTTAATTAAAAAATTTATGGAAACAAATGAAAATGAAAACACAACTATACAAATCTCTTGGGATGCAGCAAAGGCAGTCCTAAGGTGAAATTATAGAGTAATACAAGCCTTTCTCAAGAAATAAGAAAGGTCTCAAATACACAACCTAACCTTAGACCTAAGGGATCAGGAGATAGAACAACAAATAAAGCCTAAACCCAAGAGAAGAAGAGAATGAATAAAGAAGAGAGCAGAAATAAATGAAACAAAAATCAAAAGAACAGCAGAACAGATCAACAAAACTAGGAGCTGGCTATTTAAAAGAATTAGTAACATTAATAACCCCCTAGTCAGACTTGCTAAAAAGAAAAAAGAAAGGACCCAAATAAATAATGAATTAAAGAGAAGGGATCACAACCAACACTGAAGAAATACAATTGTTAAGAACATACTATGAGCAAATATATACCAACAAATTAGGCAATGTGGAAAAAATGGATACATTCTTGAGACATATAAACTACCAAAACTGAACCAGGAAGAAATAGAAAACCTGAAGAGACCCATTACCAGCAAGAAAGTTGAAGGAGTAATCAAAAATCTCCCAAGAAACCCAGGATTGATGGCTTCAGAGGGGAATTCTACCAAACACTTAAAGAAGAATTAGTACCTATTCTTCTGAAGCTGTTTCAAAAAACAGAAATGGATGGAACACTTCTAATTTCTTTCTATAAGGCCAACATCACTTTGATTCCCAAATGAAAGATTCTACCAAAAACGAGAATTACAGACAAATATCCCTGATGGACACAGATGCCAAAATTCACACCAAGATACTGGACAATAAGATCCAACAACAAATTAAAGGGATTATTCACCGCAACCAAGTTGGATTTATTCCTGGGCTGCAAGGGTAGTTCAAAATGCAAATCAATCAGTGTGATGTGCTACCTTAATAAAAGAAAGGATAAGAACCTTATGATCCTCTCAATAGACACAGAAAATGCATTTGACTGACTAAAACTTTTCACAGTGTAGGGATAGAGGGAACCTATCTCAACATCATAAATGCAATATATGAAAAGTCCACAGCGAATATCATTCTCAATAAGGAAAAGTGAAAACTTTTCCCCTAAGGTCAGGAGCATGACAGAGATGTCTGTTATCACCACTGTTGTTCAACACAGTACTAGAAGTCCTAGCCTCAGCAATCAGACAATAAAGAAATAAAAGGCATCCAAATTGACAAAGAAGTCGAACTCTCACTCCTTGCAGATGACATGATACTCTATGTGGAAAACCCAAAAGACTCCACCCCAAAATTGCTAGAACTCATACAGGAATTCAGCAAAGTGGCAAGATAAAAAATCAATGCCAGAAATCAGTGGCATTTCTATACATTAACAATAAGACAGAAGAAAGAGAAATTAAGGAGTCAATCCCATTTACAACTGCAACCAAAACCATAGATACCTAGGAATATACCTAACCAAAGAGCCAAAGCATCTGCACTCAGAAAATATAAAACACACATGAAAGAAATTAAGGAAGACAGAAATAAATAGAAAAGAATTTCATGCTCATGGATTAGAAGAACAGATATTGTTAAAATGCCTATACTATCTAGAGCAATCTATATATTCAATGCAATCCCTATCAAAATGCTATCAACTTTTTTACAGAGCCAGAATAAATATTCTGAAAATTTATATGGAACCATAAAAGACCCCAAAAAGTCAGAGGAATGTTGAAAAAGAAAACCAAAGTTGGAGACATCACAATGCTGGACTTCAAGCTCTATTACAAAGCTGTCATCATGAAGACACTATGATACTAGCACAAAAACACACACATAGATCAGTGGAACAAAGCAAAAATGGACCCTTTATGGTCAACTAATCTTTGGCAAAACAAGAAAGAATCTTCAATGGAAAAAAGACAATCTCTTCAACAAATGGTATTGGGAAAATTGGACAGCCACATGCAGAAGAATGAAACTGGACCATTTTCTTATACCATACACAAAAGTAGACTCAAAATGGATGAAAGACCTCAATGTGAGACAGGAATCCATTAAAGTCCTAGAGGAGAGAACAGGCATCAAACTCTGTAACCTCAGCTGCCTCAACTTCTCACTGGACACGTCTCTGAAGGGAAGGTAAAAAAAGCCAAAAATGAACTATTGTGACTTCATCAAAATCAAAACCTTTTGTACAGCAAAAGAAACAGTTGACAAAACCAAAAGACAACTGACAAATGGGATAAGGTATTTGCAAATGTCTTATCAGATAAAGGACTAGTATCCAAAATCCATAAAGAACTTATTAAACTCAACACCCAAAGAACAAATAATCCAATTAAGAAATTGGCAGAATATGCAAACAGACATTTGTCCAAAGAAGACATACAAATGGCCAATAGACACATGAAAAATTGCTCAATATCACTGGGCATCAGGAAAATAAAAATTAAAACCACAATGAGATACCACCTCACACCACTCAGAATGGCTGAAATTAACAAGTCAGGAAACAACAGGTGCTGGTGAGGTTGCAAAGGAAGGGGAACCCTCCTACATTGTTGGTAGGAATGCAAGCCTGTGCAGCCGCTCTGGAAAACAGTATGGATGTTCCCTAAAAATACGAAAATAGAGCTGTGCTATGACCCAGCAAATGCACTACTAGGTATTTACCCCAAAGATAAAATGCAGTGATCTGAAGAGGTACCTGCACCCCACCGTTTATATAGCAGCAATGTCCACAACAGCCAAACTACAGAAAGAGCCCACATGTCCATCAACAAATGAATGGATAATAAAGATGTTATGTGTGTGTGTGTGTGTGTGTGTGTGTGTGTGTGTGTGTGTGTATGTGTGCACACGCGCACCCATGTGCATACACAATGGAGTATTACTCAGTCATCAAAAATGCAATCTTGGGGCACCTGGGTGGCTCAGTGGGTTAAGCCTCTGCCTTTGGTTCAGGTCATGATCCCAAGATCCAGCCCTGCATTGGGCTCTCTGCTTTGCAGGGAGCCTGCTTTCCCCCTCTCTCTCTGCCTGCCTCTCTGCCTACTTGTGATCTCTCCCTCTCTGTCAAATAAATAAACATATTTTTAAAAAAATGCAATCTTGCCATTTTCAACAACATGGATGGAATTAGAGGGTATTGTGCTAACCAAAATGAGTCAATCAGAGAAAAACTATTATCATATGATCTCACTCATAGCTGGAATTTAAGAAACAAAACAGAGGATCACAGGGGAAAGGAGGGAAAAATAAAACAAGATCAAATAAGAGAGGGAGACAAACCATAAGAAACTATTAATCATAGGAAATGAACCAAGGGTTGCTGGAGGGGAGAGGGGTTGGAGGGATGGAGTAACTGGGTGATAGACATTAAGGAGGACACATAATCTAATGAGAACTGGGTATTATATAGAACTAATGAATCACTGAACTCTACCTCTGAAACTAGTAATACACCATATGTTAATTAACTGAATTTAAATTAAAAATATAAAATAAGTTCACTTATAATTTGTTCTATATCTATATAACCTCCAGTGATGTCACCTTTCTCATCTGTGATATTATTGTCTTGCTTTCTCTTTCCTTTTCAGCCTGAATAGAGGTTTATCAAATTTTTTTTTTTTTTTGAGAGAGAGAGAGAGAACATATGCATGCATTTAAGCAGAAGGGGGAAGAAGCAGAGGGAGAGGAAGAGAGAGAATATCAAGCAAACTTCCAAGCCCAGCATGGAGCCCAACACAGGGCTTGATCTGATGACCCTGGGATCATAACCTAAGCCAAAATAATGAGTTGGACGCTAAACCGACTGAGCTACCTAGGTACCCCTAGAGGCTTTTCAATTTTATTGGTCTTCTCAAAGATCCATATTTTGGTTTAATTCATTTTCTTTATTATTTTGTGTTGTCAATTTCACTGATCTTTTTTGATCTGATGTTTATTTTCTTTTTCTTGCTTACTTTTAGTTTATTCTTTTTCCAATTTCTTAAGGTCAAGTCACTGCATCATTCTTTTTCATATAGACATTGTATACCATTTCCTTCTGTGTACCTCCTTAGTGATATCTCATTAAATTTGATACACTGTTTTCATTTTGTTTAAAATGCTTTCTAATTTCCATGTCGATTTCTTCTTTATCTATGTGTGTACAGTTTAGTTTGGATGTATCTGGGGGGTATCCCAGAGATATTTCTTTGATTATTATCTATTGTAATTCTCTTACAAATAAAATACTTTGTATAATCTCCATTCTTTTACATTTATTTAAAATTGTTTCATTACCCTGATTGTGATCTTTATTAATAAATATTTATCCTGTGTGCTTAAAAAGAAAAAAGAAAAACTACTATCAGCATCCACTATTTAATTCCAGAGTTCTTTAGATAAAAACACACAAGTATCAATAGGTATCTTTATTTCTTCCTTTCATGTACAAAATGTAATCTAATACCCATTGAGTGATTTTTATGTATTATGCAATTTGTCAATAGTTTTAAATCCACTACCTCATTTCATCTTTACAGCAAAATTTTATATAATTACGGAGTGAAGTCTACTTACATCAAAACCACACATGAATACCTAATTCTGTAGGGGACTGTGTACTGTGTCTTGTTACCAAGTACTAAAGTCCAACCTGTATGGAATAAAATATACTGCTCTCTGCTGCCCACTGCCCCCTACCCACACATCTTGCTAAATGGACAAGTGTATTCAGACTAAGGCCCTTAGGTCACAGGAGAAATATTATTGAGATTTTAAAATATGCAATAGATGTGTGCATATAAGAAACATCTATTGAAAACCCTTATATTATAGGACAAATCCATCAGTTAAAGCTTAGTCTCTCAAGAAGCATTTATCTGTCTGTCCTTATGAGCAATACTTAATGATTGAGAAAGAAGAACCTATTAACCTGAGGAGGAAATAGAGAATGGATAGGGAAGCCTGATCTCTGCCTTCAGGCACACATTAGAAGCAATGATCAGTAAAATTAAAGCTTACTCTATGCAAGAGATATGATCATCAGCCATCAGTGGTATCTTACTGTGTGGGGGGTGAAAATGAAAACAATGGCTATTAGAACAGTTTGAAAATAGTTCCGTACATTAAAAAAAAAAAAAAAGATATCATCATGAAAAATTATATAGCAGCTATTTGTAAAAACCTGTATTTCTAGGCAGCAAACATTTCACAAAAATCATAATTAAATTTGCATCTTGAGATTACACACATTATGCATTTATCCCCACCCAAGACAGGCAAAATAATCCATCAAGTTTCCCTCAAATTTCTCCCCTGAGGGCAAATTTATGACAAGGGGGCTGCAGATTGTATGGAAGGCTCTCATGTTGCTAGTTTGAGCTGATGGAGAATTGAATGTATTAAGACTGTGTACAGTCTCATGCTTTCAAAATTAGCCACTTTTATTTATGGTGTTATATTGCTTGAAGCAGTTTACATTTTCAATAAATAATTAAAACATAACTCTTCCATAACTTATTCTGCTTCTGGGGAAAAATAATACTAGAAAACAAATGACATATATTTTACCGTGGAGTCACAGGGGGAAAGTAAATAGAAGATGAGGAAAAACTAGGTCTTAACTATTTTTAAAAAAGACAAAAACTGTCATTTTCCCTAGTAATCCAAGTTTCCTTTTTTTTTTTTTAATGTGCAACATTCTAAAATGTGCACTATGTGGTCTAGGATACCTGCTAAATGTACATCCATTTTCCATTTACATAACCCCTTAAAATCTAACTGGGAACACTATTATTCTAAACTCTCATAGCTTTGTCAAGGTATAACTGACATATAATAAAGTGCACATATTTAAAGCATTTTATTTAATGTGTTCTGATATACATATATATCCATGAAATTACAATTAATATATTGAACACAGCCACCATTCCAATAGGTTTTCATGCCATTATAACCTATCATACTCTCTCTAGGCAATCATTGATCTGCTTTTAGTCAATAGAGATTAGTTAGCCTTGCAGAATACTTTGAAGTTGAATCATAATGTGAAGATTGTTCTAGTCTGGTATGTTTCAGGACAACTATTTTGAGATCAATCCATATATAATTTCATGAGTCAAAGTTTGGTTAGTTCATTTCTTTTTGTTGCAGAGTATTATTCCATTGTGTGGATATACCACAGTTCATTTTGCCTTTTACCTTCCATGGTTATTTCAGTTGTCTCTTCCTCTGAAGGCAACTGGAAGCCAGTGTTTTATAAAGTCTAGTAGTCTTTCCCAAATACCATCTTCCTGAGTTATTATGTTTAATATTGTTAACCAAACACTGGTACACTGAGCTTTGCCTTTCTTCCCTTTCAGTTCCCCCAAGCCATTGCTGTTCTGTTTCCCATATTTCTGACAATACTCCTAAACTCTTCCTCACATGTCTTATTTCTCTCACTTCCAAATGAAGCCCATCCTTCTCACTGGACTTGGTCCTCATGTTAACCTTCCTCTCTTCAAAGAATCAAGTTCTCCTAGTAGTTCACTGAACACGTTCATATTGAACATTCCTTATATTTGAACTTCCAGACTTGGATCTTTTTTTTGTTTTGTTTTGTTTCAAACCAACATCTTTTTTCTCCTAAAAATGGCTTTCAATTCACCTCATTTAATTGAAGTATCACTTACTGAGATAACTGATGGTGTTCCCATATGCAAACAGTTTTATTCATTTCTCATCCCCTTAGGACTTTAATGCATCTGCAGATTTTGCAATGCCAAAAGAACATCCCCTTGTTTACTACCACTGTGACTAATTCAACCAAACTTATTCCCTTCAATTCAAATTAACATCTTTAACTAAAATTTTCCAGGTTTTTTGTGATAACATCATTTGTCAAGTATCCCAAACTCAGCATTTGAATTAATCTTGACTTATTCCTTTTCTTTAACTGCTATAACCAAACTCTAGTCATATTTTCTTTTGAAATTTGACTCAGAATAATTCCTTTTTCTCAATTTTATAACTCTCACTTGTTTGTTTTTTTAAGATTTTATTTATTTGACAGACAGAGATCACAAGTAGCCAGAGAAGTAGGCAGAGAGACGGGGGAGCAGGCTCCCTGCAGAGAGCCTGATGTGGGCTCAATCCCAGGACTCCAGGATTATGACCCAGGCTGAAGGCAGAGGCTTTAATCCCTGAGCCACCCAGGCACCCCCTTCCCACTCTTTTACAGGGAACACAAACTCGTGATTTCTTGTTGATCTACTATTTTTCATGTACCTTTCCAGTCTCCTCTGCTTACTGCCATCAAACCAGCCTCTCTGAACACAACTTTATCTTGCATTCTTTGATTCACAACTCTTCAGAGCTTCTCAATTACCTTCGTTAAAAAAAAAAAAAAAAAAAAAAAAAAAGAAAAAGAAAGAAAGAAAAGAAACAAAGAAACAAAAAATCTGGCCTCCAACATCTGGGTGAATAATCTGGGAATTATGCTACCCAGAAAATCAGTCTCTTGTTCTTTCCCAGTTAATACCTTCCTTATCTAACTGGCAGCCTAGTCTCTGCACATCCTTTACTGTTGTTCAGACTAGTTTTCCAGCCCTGTATAGTATAGACTCTACAGTCAGACTCATCCAGGTTAGAATTCTGACACTAATTTTTGCTCATGTCACTTTGGTTTGATTCTGTGTCTTCATTTTTTTCTACAAAGCAGGGTCAGGAAGATTACAGATAATTTGTAAAAGGCCTGGTATATATTAAGTGATCAGTAAACTATCATGATTAAGTAAGCTCAAATTTCAGAAAGTGCAATAACTTAAACCTAAGGGCAGTCTAACGCAATGTTTAATAAGAGTACTGGCTCTTGAAATGAACTGGCAGGATTAAAAAAGTCATTCTACCATTCTCTAGCTACATGGCCTGGGAAAATTCTTTAGCTGTTTGTGTCTCAGTTTCCTTATTTGTAAATTGGGATGACATAATTATTCACCTTATAGGCTTTCTTGTTCTTTGTTTTTTCTCCCAACACCGTTTACTGAAGAGACCATCCTTTCCCATTACATACTCTTGACTTCTTTGAAGTAATTTAATTAACCATATATGTATGGGTTTATTTCTGGGCCATCTATTATCTTCCATTGACCTATGCATCTGTTCTCATGCCAGTATCATATTGCTTTGATTACTATAGCTTTGTAGTATACTCTGAAATCAGGAACTTTTGTCCTTTCTCAAGACTGCTTTGCTTTTGGCTATTTTGAGTCTTTAAGGGTTCCATTAAAAAATTTAAAAATTAAAAAAAAAAAAAAACTTTTTTTTCTCTATTTCTATGAAAAATGCCACTGGAATTTAGATAGGCATTACCTTAAAACTGTAGCTTTCTTTGGGTAGAATGGACATTATAACAATTTTAGTTCTTCCAATTCACAAGTATGGAATACCTTTGTGTTTTCTTGAATTTCTTTCACCAATGTTTTATGATCTTCAGTATACATGTCTTTCATCTCCTTAATTAAATTAATCCCTAGGAATTTCATTCTCATAGGGATTTTCTAAAGGAAAAAATAAGATCATCCGTAATGGAAATGAGAGAAATACCTGGTACTATCCTCGTTGCTTATTTGAAATTTTATTTTTCATGAAACCCAGCTCTATGGTAGTTTCTGGGCTTGTTCCTATGGGATATATTCATCATTAAACTGTATCCATCTTTATTTAAGTTAAATTGATTTTTCTCGTTGCCCTGCAATATGAAAGAGGTATAAAAGTAGAATTTTGGGGGTGCCTGTGTGTCTCAGTGGGTTAAAGCCTCTACCTTCGGCTTAGGTCATGATCCCAGGTTCCCGGGATCAAGCCCCGCATCAGGCTTTCTGCTCAGCAGGGAGTCTGCTTCTTCCTCTCTCTCTGCTTGCCTCTCTGCCTGCTTGTGATCTCTGTCTGTCAAATAAATAAATAAAATCTTAAAAGTAGAATTTTTGCTTACTATGAATTCAGCTGAGTTGGGATTATTCGTACCACAGACAGTTCTGGTCCCTGCATGGATTCCTGTTGATGGTTTAGAGTAAACATCTGATAAACATTCATCTTTGTATGGTGGTATATTAGTGATGTAATAGTTTCCCTCAACTTATCCCATACCTGTTTACTGTAATCACAAACCTGTTCTATCTTCTAGAACAAGCGCAGCAAACCATAGCACAGGGGTCAAACCTTTAAAGTTTATTTTTATAAATAAAATTTTTATTTTATTTATTAATTGTATATAAAATAAAAATAAATTTTTATTTAATATATTTATATTTTATATAATATATATTTATATATGATATATACATATGTTTGTATATCATATATAAATATATACATATAATATATATATTTTACAAATAAAATAAACTTTATAAATAAAGTTTAAATGGAAGGCATCCATGACCACTCATTTGGATACTATCAATGGCTGCTTTTGCTCTACAAAGGCAGAATAGAGTAGTTGTGACAGAGACTATAGAGCTTGCAAAGACCAAAGCATTTACTACCTACCCCTTTACAGAACAAGTTTGCTAACACTACTTCTAAAATACTAATTCCCTCCCTAATGACAGAGAGATGTTCTTCCAACAAAAACTGCCAGACAGAAAACATCATTTGGTCAAGTTTTCTTATTACTTTGGTATTTGTCCCTACTATGGACATATATACTCTAATATAATAAGTATTTTTATATTGGTTTTAAATCAGCCAATTAATTCCTTTTCAACTGGCCAATTGATTTTAAAGATTTAAAAAATCAAGAAAAAAACATTTGCCTGGGACCATGTAGTAAAATAAATGGCTGAATGAAAATGTTTTACCGGTACCTCTCGTGTGCAGAAACAACCTTAGAATGTGCTCTACCAGCTATTAGCATTTATACTAAATTCTTTTTAATGACTCATAAAGTCAAATGGAGAGCAAAGCAAATCAGAATTATTAGGCTGGTATTCATGTCCCAACAAGATTTTTTTTTATTTTTTTAAAGATTTCATTTATTTATTTGACAGAGACACAGCACAATTAGGCAGAGCAGCAGACAGAGGGAGAGGGAGAAGCAGACTACCCACCGAGCAGGGTGCCCAACACAGGACTCAGTCCAGGACCCTGGGATCATGACCTGAGCCAAAGGCAGCCACTTAATTGACTGAGCCACTGGGGCACCCCCAATGAGGTATTTTTAACCACATTTCTCAATTCTCCCCAACTCAATGCATACTCCCACTATCTTAGACTCTTCCTTAAACATTAAAGCTATCTGTCATTTTCATATTTTTCACTAAGATCATTTCTCTGCTTGAAATTCTCTTCCACCTAGCACCATTTTTTATCTCTGAAACACTATTTATAAAATTCCCACTCAAATGTCATTCACTCCATGATATTTTTCTGTCACTTCATCCAATATTATTTTTAACCTACTTCCTTCTATTTTGTGTTGTAACAACATGTCTCTCTTTGATGAATACACTGTAAATCCTTGGGGGCAAAAAATCGTATCTTTTAGGTGTCAATGGAATTCAAAGACTATAAGAGTAATTCCAGAGCCCATGCTTATAATCCTCCCAATAACCTTGAAGACTAGGAAAGAAATAAGAACTGCTGAAAAGTTTCCAGATTAGAGGAATTAAGAGATGTAAGAAACATCTAAGAAATAAAAACTCTAATGTAGAGACCAATATTGGGAGGGAACCTCTATACAGCTTCTAAATTATTAGAAATCCTCCTAAAATTTCCTAGAACTATCCAGACATCATTGTAGAGAAGCTAAAAAGACATCTGTTTAGTTTTAAACAAATGACACATCAATAAATATGACTGTTAAGCTCCATTCAGTCTCAGATTTCAACAACTTTAGGTAAAATGCTGATAATTTTCTCTACAAACATGGATTTAGTATTAGGCAAGTAATTTGAAAAATACAGCTGAAATAAAATAGTGCTATAAGGACTTATTCCTAAAAATGAATATTCAGAGTTCTTTCATTATGTCTTTTCACTTCTAGGCCAGTATTTTTGACTTTAAAAATTTTTAAGTTTAAAAATGAGGAAACACAGGTATATGCATATATGTGTTTGTGTATATACATATACATATACAGACATATATACATATATATACACACATACATATATATATTATGGGATACACACATAAATACACAAATATATGATCTATACATACATACACATGGGATATTATCAATGTATACTCTCTTACAATACCTCCCTATTGCTTTATTTCTATCAGCATATAAGCATGCTACATCTCTAATGTAAAAGCAAATAAAAAATCTTCTTTCACTCCACACATTGTTGCATAATGTGAGTATATATGTATATCCCATAATAAGTATTCATTAAAAGTAATTATCTAAAATTTTTAAGTGAAATGAGAAAATCAGTATGAGACATAATGCCACCATACCAATAATGATGGTTAACATTTTGAAAGAAATATGCACAGAGCTCCCTGTTTCAGTAGCACTGTCTCCTCCCAAAGTTTCCACACAAACTGAGGCAGATGAGAGGAAGGAGAGCATCATGGTCTCCCAGTAACAGCACTCTCTTTTTCCTAAATACACACTTGCCATTCCACCTCAATCTGGCTCACAGATAGAACTCAAATCCTGTCTCACATGTCTATTTATCTTAGTGACTCTAGGAAGCCTTTATCAGTAGGGCTCTTTTCTCTGTAAGGCACTAGAGATCTCAGCCTGACTCCATCTCCTATTTACCTTGAATCCTAGAGCTGTTCTGCTTTAGTCCAGCCTTGTGGACGTCATGGCTCCAGTAAATTAATTCAGATATTCAGCCTGTTCTCTGAGCATCCCCTTAACCATTTAGCTTTAATTGGTCCTGGATCTTCCTGACCAAGACTTCCTCAGTGACCCTCTTCAAATTGTGAAAGTTTTCTTTTCCATGCCCCTTATTACTCTAGGCTTGATGGTAGGATATATCCCCTTGGCTCTTTGAAGCCTCTTCAGACCATGATTTCTCTCTACTCCCTGAAATGCCCAGATCTGTAGTTAATGTCATTAAGATTCTACCATATGCCTCCTATCTATGTTCTAGGCAGTGACAACCCCTTGGGTTCCCTCTTTCACATTCCTGAAGATTTTAGCACATGGACCACTATTACTCTTTCCAACCCAACTTCAGTTATAAGCCTTGGTAATTTTAATAATAATCTGAATAATTTTCCAGAATGCTGGCTTCTCAAGTCCTTGGCCCTCTGCCCTTTGATGATCTTGTCACCCACACTATCTCAAACCACCCACTCTCATGTTCATATCTAGAGGTTTTTATTTCTAATAACTATGCCTCATCTATAATCTTTATTTCAATTATTTCATTTTCCAGCCTTCAACTCTTAATCTGTCCAGCTGCAATGGTCTTTCAATCCCACAGGATTTATTATGTATCATTCCTAATGATTTTTATTGTTACAAAGTGAAACAGCATCTCTCATTTGCATCAATCCTCAACTCCTTTATTGACCCCTCTTTCTCCTTTCTGTCCAACTCCTTTCTTCACCCTCAGCTAACAGTCTTGCTTCCTACCTTTTTGAGAAAACAGAATCATGTAGAAGACTACTCCACTTGTACCAATAACTGTAACTATCAATTTTCCTCTATCTGTAACTTGCATATCCTATATTCAATTCTACTATCGTTATGGATCATCTGTCTGTATTCCCAATAAAGACCTACTTTGTTTCTGCAAAGAAATTCATTTCCTTTTGTGTTATCCCAATAATTGTTTCTTCTATCCTAAGTATACTTAATTTTTCCTCTCTACTACATTATCACCATCAGTATATAAGCATGCTATGTCATCGTTCATGTAAAAGCAAAAACAAAACCCTTCCTGACCCCACATATCCTGCTATCCATTGTTCCTACTCTTTGCTGCTTTATAGAAAATCTTCTACTCTTTACACGTCTTTTTCTTCCATGGCCTTAAAATACTGCAATTAATCTTACATTTTTATCACAGTGCCAAATGATCATACAAATACCACCAATAAGCTCCAGATTGTCAAATGAAGTTATCAACTTTTAGCCATTCTATTTGACTATAATCTGTATTTCAGAGTTTAACATGAAATCCCATGGAAATACCCACTATTGTGGGATTTGGGTGCCATTCACTCAGTTCTCTTCCAATCTCACAATTGTTCCTTTTCTTTATGACTTGCTGGCTCTGCCCATCTCAGCAAGAGATGTATAGGAATATTCCCTTTGTATACAGGAATAGGAATACTCCATTATAGGACTACTCCAGGAATAGTATAGGAATACTCCAGGATACAGTCCTTGGATACTTCTTTTTCCATCTGTATGCTCTCTAGATGATCATGCACAGTCCTTAGTTTAAGAAGATTTCAATGTCATGTACGCACTGATGACTTGAGAATATCTATTTGTAGTCACATTTGTATATCCAACTGCCTGACATATCCCTTTGATGCAAAATAAGAAAGTTTTAACATACCCCAAATTAAATTTCTGATTTTCTCATAATCCTATTCTTTCTTCAGTCTTTTCCATGCACACTTTCACTCGGTCAGGTTAGAGACTTAGACTCGGCTGTCCACTCCTTCCTTCCTTACAGTTTCCATCTTAAATATTCTATCTTTAAATCATTCCAGATCTTTTACCATTATCATCCTGTTTCAAGTCATCAACATTCCTTATTTCATGTTATGAAAAAGCTATCTAATGAATCTTTCTGCCCCCAATCTTGCTGTTTTAGTTCACTGTGCAAAGGGGAAAGTGACGATTTTAATTGGTTATTTAGGTCATGTCACTTCTTTGATCACTTTATCAAATGGGCTTTCAATCTCAGTCATAGTTAAAGTCTTAATTCTCATAGTGGCCTACAAGCCATCTACATTTTGGCCCACATTATCTTACCTTCTATCATCTTCCCTCTAGCTAACTCTTTTGCAGCCTTAACAACATTTATTTCTTGTGTATATCCAATATTCTCCTACTGGGACATCTTGTACATACTCTGTTGTTTTCCTGTAACAGATCTTGATTGTATGCATACACACCATAATTTATTAAAACTATTCCCTATTTATGAGCAATGTATCTTTTTGTTTTGTTTTGTTTTACAAATGATTTTACAGTGACTATCTTCAAATATCTATCTTTGTATACTTTCTGAATGTTTCCCCAGGATATATTTTCTAGTTTTAATTTTCAAAAATGGTTTTAAATTAATCTTTAAAATATTTGTGGATGCATACTCTACCTATTCCACTAAGCCCTTGTTGGTTTTTATCATCTTTTAAAACATTCTTTGGAAATTTGGTGGGCAGGAAAAACACTTGATTTTTCAAATTTTCTTGAGGAGAATGTGAATTAACATCTTTCTCAGAGGTTTATCAGTGCTGTGTGTTCCACGAATGAATTGACCATCTTTTTCCTGGGTTTCATATCATGGCATTTACACTTTTAAAAAATTGATTTTTAATAATAGTAATTAGGTTTATACAAAATCTTGAAGAATCTTCTTATGAGTAAGCTATGAGGGTTGGTATACGAACTTTATGATGTCTACTCTGGTCATGTGGAAACATCCCCCCCATCCCCACTGCCCTTTTCTGGTTCTAGATAACTAAAGGCTAAAACAACAAAAGTTTATTTTCCCTTGTTCAATATGTCTTTTGTGGATCTCTAGCAAAACTTTGTTCATCACAGTGCTGTAGAGAGTCATGCCGAGGAGCCAGTCATTATCATATACGTTGCTACTTGTAATGTCCAAGAAGTATGGAGGTTTAACTCAGCAATTAAATGTTCAATTAAATGTTCCACAACTTCTGCTTACAAAGTATCATATATAAATAGCCAACTTTCCAACACAATCACAAAAAACTCCATAAATATAATTTTACCAGGTTCTTAAGAAGGAAGGCTGGAAATGTTTGCTGAATAGGACTAATAGCAGCAGAATAAAGCAGGGCTGCTTAACCAATCTGGACATGCAGCATGAGTGAGAAATTAAACTTTTGTTGTGACACACCATTGTGACCTTAGCATATTCATTTATTACTGCACCATGGCCTGGCATATCTTGATTAATACAAATGGAGAAGGCACAAATAAGTGCAAAACAAGTAATCTTGAGATTGGCATATCCAATCAGAACTCATGAATAAAAAACTATCTCCCCAACAACAACAAAAAAAAGTTGGAGGGGCACCTGAGTGGCTCAGTCAGTTAAGTGTCTAGACCCTTGATTTCAATTCAGGTTATGACTCAGAGTTGTGAGATCGGACCCCATGGTGGGTTCCATGCTAGCTGTGGAGCCTGCTCAGGATTCTCTCTCTCCCTTTCCCTCTGTGCCACCTCCCACTTCTTCTCTCTATTAAAAAAAAAAAAAAAAAAAAAAAAAAAAAAAAAAAAAGGCTGACTGATTTTACTGGGAGAAAGCTTGTAAAAGAGAGGTAAGATATAAACCACAAACCTTAGGGGGAAATTTTTTGAAAATGCTTGTTTTACCCATAGTACATAAAAGATTATTTACAAAATTCATTTTTCTACCAAGTATGGAGGATAAAATATAGAGAGGAAGTTCATATTCTCTCTAGAAATCATCATGGGAATAAAGAAATCTAATTTCTGGCTCAAGTTCTGCTGTTAACTAGCTGTGGAATTGGAGGAGAATTATGTACCTTCTTAGGATCATAATTTCTTAATATAAAACAAGACATCTTATATACAAAAATGGTCCTGAAATTTTATTGTTCCTGAGAATTACTTAGAAAGTTTATGAAAAATTCAGAGACTTGGATTGCACTCACCAAATGTTCTTATTTGGTAATTCTAGGTAGTGTCAAGGAATCTGCTTTTAAATGAAATCATTACCCTCGAAAATATTTTTTCTCTCTTTTCCATTTCAGCATTACTCAAAACTGCTACCATATGGAAACAAACTAAGCATCCACCAACAAATGAATGACTAAAGAAAGCGTACACACACACACACACACACACACGAATATTATTCAGTTATAAAAAAAAAAAAGAAGGAAATACTGCCATTTGCAAAAAATTTCGATGAAAGTTGAGGACATTATGCTAAGTAAAATAAGTCAGAGAAAGATGAATACTCTGTATTCCACTTGTATGTTAAATCTAAAAGACCAAAAAAAAAAAAAAAATCAAACTCAGAGAAACAGAGTAGACTGTTAGAAGCCAGGGGCAGAAAGGAAGGAATGGGTGAAAGCAAAGGGTACAAACTTCCAGTTGCAAAATGAATAAGCTCAGGTATCTAAGGTACAGTACAGTGACCATACCAACACTGTATGGTATAACTGAAAGTTGTTAAGAGAGATCTTAAAAGTTCTCATCATAACAACATCAACAAAATGAAATCATTTTGTTGAGGTGACAGATGTGGTAACTCAAGCTATCATTCTGTAAATTATACGTATTTCATATCATCATGTTGTATATCTTAACCTTATACAATGTCATATGTTGATTATATCTCAATAAAGCTAGAAAAAGAAAGGCAAAAATTCTAAATTGGCAGTTCAAATAGTTAAAAAATCTGCCCTTTGAAGACATTCTCCAATTTATTATGCAGGTAACCTACGGATAACACTTTGAGGACTTCGGATAGAGAATGTATAAGAAGTGTCTGTCATTAAAAATAAATAGTATTTGGGGAGGAGTCAAGACGGTGGAGAAGTAGCAGGCTGAGATTACTTCAGGTAGCAGAACATCATCTAGATAACTTATCTAAAGATTGCAAACACCTACAAATCCAACGGGAGATCAAAGAAAAGAAGAACAATTCTAGAAACAGAAAATCAACCACTTTCTGAAAGGTAGGACTGGCAGAGAAGTGAATCCAAAGCAACGAGAAGATAGACTGCAGGGAGAGGGGCCGGCTCAAGGCAAGTGGCAGAGCAACGGAGCATAAAATCAGGACTTTTAAAAGTCTGTTCCACTGAGGGACATTGCTCCAGAGGCTAAACCGGGGTGAAGCCCACGCGGGGTCAGCGTGGCCTCAGGCACCACAGGGTCACAGAAAGATCGGGGGTGTCTGAGTGTCACAAAACTTGCAGATATTAGAATGGGGAAGCCGGCTACAGAGACAGAGCCGAGGAGTGAGCTCCCAGCTCGGGGTTACCTTGAACCAGTCTCAGGCTCAGTGAGCTTAGAGCGCAGCCAGAGGCCAGGGAGATGGGAGTAAATGGGCACTATTCTCTGAGGGCAAACTGAGGAGTGGGGCCCCGAGCTTTCGGCTCCTCCGGGACAGAGACCAGGAGGCCGCCATTTCCATTCCCATCCTCCGGAACTCTACAGAAAGTGTTCAGGGATCAAAAGCTCCCCAAAGCGAACCCAAGCAGATTACTCAGCCTGGCCCCTGATAAGGGCGCTGCAATTCCACCTGGGGCAAAGATACTTGAGAATCACTACAACAGGCTGCTTCCCCAGAAGATCAACAAGAAATCCAGACAGGACCAAGTTAACCTACGAAGGAGTGCAGTTTCAAAACCAAGGAGAGCAGCAGAATTCCAGAGGAGGAGAAAGCAAAGCATGGAACTCATAGCTTTCTCCCCATGATTCCTTAGTCTTCCAGTTAATTTTTTTTTCAATTTTTTTTCTCTCTTCTTCTGCTAAAATTTTTTGAACTTTTACCCTTTTCTTTTTTTAACGTTTTTTAACTAGTTTATCTAATATATATATATATTTTTTCTTTCTTTTTTATATATTTTTTATTTGTTTTCTTTTTTTAATTGTTTCCTTCTTTTTTCTCTGAACCTCTTTTTATCCTCTTTCTCCCCCCTCACGATTTGGGATCTCATTAGATTTGGTTAAAGTATATTTTCATGGGATCTTTGCCACCCTTTTACTATTTCACTTGCTCTTTCATATACTCTTATCTGGACAAAATGACAAGACGGATAAATTGACCACAAAAAACAGAACAAGAGGCAATACCAAAGGTTAGGGACCTAATCAATACAGACATTGGTAATATGTCAGATCTAGAGATCAGAACGATGATTCTCAAGGTTCTAGCCAGGCTTGAAAAAGGCATGGAAGATATTAGAGAAACCCTCTTAAGAGATATAAAAGCCCTTTCTGCAGAAATGAAAAAACTAAAATCTAACCAAGTTGAAATCAAAAAAGCTATTAATGAGATGCAATAAAAAATGGAGGCTCTCACTGCTAGGATAAAGGAGGCAGAAGAAAGAATTAGCTATATAGAAGACCAAATGACATAGAAAAAAGAGCTGAGCAAAAGAGGAACAAACAGCTACTGGACCACAAGGGGAGAATTCGAGAGATAAGTGACACCATAAGATGACACAACATTAGAATAATTGGGAATCCAGAAGAAGAAGAAAGAGAGAGGGGAGCAGAAGGTATACTGGAGAGAATTATTGGAGAGAATTTCCCTAATATGGCAAAGGGAACAAACATCAATATCCAGGACCTGCAGAGAACCCCCCTCAAATTCAATAAGAATAGGTCCACACCCCGTCACCTAACAGTAAAATTTAAAAGTCTTAGTGACAAAGAGAAAATCCTGAAAGCAGCCTGGGAAAAGAAGTCTGTAACATACAAGGGTAAAAATATTAGATTGGCAGCAGACTTATCCACAGAGACGTGGCAGGTCAGAAAGAGCTGGCATGATATATTCAGAGCACTAAACAAGAAAAACATGCAGCCAATAATACTATATCCAGCTAGGCTACCATTGAAAATAGAAGGAGAGATTAAAAGCTTCTAGGACAAACAAAAACTGAACGAATTTGCAAACACCAAACCAGCTCTACAGGAAATATTGAAAGGGGTCCTCTAAGCAAAGAGAGAGTCTAAAGTAGTAGATCAAAAAGGAACAGAGACAATATACAGTAACAGTCACCTTACAGGCAATACAATGGCACTAAATTCATATCTCTCAATAATTACCCTGAATGTTAATGGGCTAAATGTCCCAATCAAAAGACACAGGGTATCAGAATGGATAATAAAACAAAACCCATCTATATGTTGCCTACAAGAAACTCATTTTAAGCCCGAAGACATCTCTAGATTTAAAGTGAGGGGATGGAAAACAATTTAACATGCTAATAGATGAGAAGAAAGCAGAAGTGGCAATCCTTATATCAGATCAATTAGATTTTAAGCCAAAGACTATAATAAGAGATGAAGAAGGACACTATATCTTACTCAAAGGATCTGTCCAAAAAGAAGATCTAACAATTTTAAATTACTATGCCCCTAATGTGGGAGTAGCCAACTATATAAGCCAATTAATAACAAAATCAAAGAAACACATGAACAATAATACAATAATAGTAGGGGACTTTAACACTCCCCTTACTGAAATGGACAGATTCTCCAAGCAAAAGATCAGCAAGGAAATAAAGGCCTTAAACGACACACTGGACCAGATGGACATCACAGATATATTCAAAACATTCATCCCAAAGCAACAGAATACACATTCTTCTCTAGTGCTAATGGAACATTCTCCAGAATAGATCACATCCTCGGTCCTAAATCAGGTCTCAACCAGTGTCAGAAGATTGGGATCATTCCCTGCATATTTTCAGACCACAATGGTCTGAAGCTAGAACTCAACCACAAAAGGAAGTTTGGAAAGAACCCAAATACATGGAGACTACACAGTATCCTTCTAAAGAATGAATGGGTCAACCGGGAAATTAAAGAAGAATTGAATAAATTCATGGAAACAAATGATAATGAAAACACAACGGCTCAAATTCTGTGGGACACAACAAAGGCAGTCCTGAGAGGAAAATATATAGCAGTACAAGCCTTTCTCAAAAAACAAGAAAGGTCTCAGGTACACAACCTAACCCTAAACATAAAGGAGTTGGAGAAAGAACAAGATAGAAAGCCTAAACAAATAGGAGAAGAGAAATCATAAGAAATAGAAACCAAAAAAACAACAGAACAAATCAATGAAACTAGGAGCTGGTTCTTTGAAAGAATTAATAAGATTGATAAACCCCTGGCCAGACTTATCAAAAAGAAAAGAGAAAAGACCCAAATAAATAAAATCATGAATGAAAGAGGAGAGATCACAACTAACACCAAAGAAATACAAACAATTATAAGAACATACTATGAGCAACTCTACATCAAAAAATTTGACGATCTGGAAGAAATGGATGCATTCCTAGACATATATAAACTACCACAACTGAACCAGGAAGAAATAGAAAACCTGAACAGACCCATAACCAGTAAGGATATGGAAACAGTCATCAAAAATCTCCAAACAGGGATGCCTGGGTGGTTCAGATGGTTAGGCGGCTGCCTTAGGCTTAGGTCATGATCCAAGGTCCTGGGATTGAGTCCCGCATCAGGCTCCTTGCTCGGCAGGGAGCCTGCTTCTCTCACTGCCTCTGCCTGCCTCTCTGCCTGCTTGTGTGTACTCTCTATCTCTGGCAAATAAATAAAATCATTTAAAAAAAAAAAACTCCAAACAAACAAAAGCATCCCTTCCTGATCAAAACTCTTCAAAGTGTAGGGATAGTGAGGGCATATACCTCAATATCATCAAAGCCATCTATGAAAAACCCACCGCAAATATTATTCTCAATGGAGAAAAACTGAAAGCTTTTCCACTAAGGTCAGGAACACGGCAGGGATGTCCATTATCACCACTGCTATTCAACATAGTACTAGATGTCCTAGCCTCAGCAATCAGACAACAAAAGGAAATTAAAGGCATCCAAATCAGCAAAGAAGAAGTCAAATTATCACTCTTCGCAGATGATATGATACTATATGTGGAAAACCCAAAAGACTCCACTCCAACTGCTAGAACTTGTATAGGAATTCAGTAAAGTGTCAGGATATAAAATCAATGCACAGAAATCAGTTGCATTTCTCTACACCAACAGCAAGACAGAAGAAAGAGAAATTAAGGAGTCAATCCCATTTACAATTGCATCCAAAACCATAAGATACCTAGGAATAAACCTAACCAAGGAGGCACAGAATCTATACTCAGAAAACTCTAAAGTACTCATGAAAGAAATTGAGGAAGACACAAAGAAATGGAAAAATGTTCCATGCTCCTGGATTGGAAGAATAAATATTGTGAAAATGTCAATGTTACCTAAAGCAATCTACACATTTAATGCAATTCCTAACAAAGTACCATCCATCTTTTTCAAAGAAATGGAACAAATATTTCTAAAATTTATATGGAACCAGAAAAGACCTCAAATAGCCAAAGGGATATTGAAAAAGAAAGCCAACGTTGGTGGCATCACAATTCCGGACTTCAAGCTCTATTAAAAAGCTGTCATCATCAAGACAGCATGGTACTGGCACAAAAACAGACACATAGATCAATGGAACAGAATAGGGAGCCCAGAAATAGACCCTCAACTCTACAGTCAATTAATCTTCGACAAAGCCTGAAAGAATGTCCAATGGAAAAAAGACAGCCTCTTCAATAAATGGTGCTGGGAAAATTGGACAGTCACATGCAGAAAAGTGAAATTGGACCATTTCCTTACACCACACACAAAAATAGACTCAAAATGGATGAAGGACCTCAATGTGAGAAAGGAATCCATCAAAATCCTTGAGGAGAACACAGGCAGCAACCTCTTCGACCTCAGCCGCAGCAACATCTTCCTAGGAACAACGCCAAAGGCAAGGGAAGCAAGGGCAAAAATGAACTACTGGGATTTCATGAAGATCAAAAGCTCTTGCACAGCAAAGGAAAGAGTTAACAAAATCAAAAGACAACTGACAGAATGGGAGAAGATATTTGCAAACGGCATATCAGATAAAGGACTAGTGTCCAGAATCTATAATGAACTTAGCATACTCAACACCCAAAGAACAAATAATCCAATCAAGAAATGGGCAGAGGACATGAACAGACATTTCTGCAAAGAAGACATCCAGATGGCCAACAGACACATGAAAAAGTGCTCCATATCACTCGGCATCAGGGAAATACAAATCAAAACCACAATGAGATTTCACCTGCTGGCGAGGATGCGGAGAAAGGGGAACCCTCCTACACTGTTGGTGGGAATGCAAGCTGGTGCAGCCACTCTGGAAAACAGCATGGAGGTTCCTCAAAATGTTGAAAATAGAACTGCCTTATGACCCAGCAATTGCACTATTGGGTATTTACCCTAAAGATACAAACGTAGTGATCCAAAGGGGCATGTGCACCCGAATGTTTATAGCAACAATGTCCACAATAGCCAAACTATGGAAAGAACCTAGATGTCCATCAACAGATGAATGGATCAAGAAGATGTGGTATATATACACAATGGAATACTATGCAGCCATCAAAAGAAATGAAATTTGCCATTTGCGACAACATGGATGGAACTAGAGCGTATCATGCTTTGCGAAATAAGTCAATCAGAGAAAGACAACTATCATATGATCTCCCTGATATGATGAAGTGAAGATGCAACATGGGGGCTTAAGTGGGTAGGACAAGAATAAATGAAACAAGATGGGATTGGGAGGGAGACAAACCATAAGTGACTCTTAATCTCACAAAACAAACTGAGGGTTGCTGGGGGGAGGGGTTTGGGAGAAGGGGGTGGGATTATGGACATTGGGGAGGGTATGTGCTTTGGTGAGTGCTGTGAAGTGTGGAAACCTGGTGATTCACAGACCTGTACCCCTGGGAATTGAAATACATTATATGTTTATAAAAAATAAATTAAAAATGAAAAAAAAATGCCAGGTTAAAATAAATAAATAAATAGTATTTTAACAAGAGTTCTTTCAAACAATGATGGTCTATGTCAACAGGGGGTCACTTGTTTTTTTCCTTTGAATATGGGGTAACAAACCATTTTTTCATTTATAATAAAAATTATAAAGTTTTTACTATCATTATTTCCAAGGGCTGACTATTAATATAATGATTTGCAAAAATAAACATGCTATGGTGTTGTAAATCACAAACACCTCTGGTTAAAGTCACACAGCCAAAGGCTAAAATTCAACAGCTTTGGAAAATAATAAAATAAATGTTTCAGTTAAAAATGAAATACCAATTATCCTGCTAACCATAAAACTGATGGAGAAGAAAAGGAGAAAATTTTCAGATAGTAATTTATTCCAAATATATAAAACTATACTACCAAGGGAAAACAAAACAAAACAAAGTATTTATCAATAAGCTAAATTGTTAATTCCTTATCTGCTAGTAATTAGGCTAGGGGTGGGCTAACACCTACCTCTGAGTGGGTTAGCACTAAATTACAAAGTTTCGTAAAAGCAGAATCAGCAGAGAGGATTCCATCTCTCCAGAGTTTATAAATGCAACTTGTCAGGGAAAGCAATTTGTTTTTGATGTAATATTTCTATTATATGCCCAATGTTGTCTCTAAATTAACAGAGACTGATCACTTCCTATCAGAGACTGATCCACCTGCCTATGTGCAGAGGTTCAACTGTGAACATGTAAAATTGTGAATAGGTGGGATTTTGCTGGCATTGGGAATGACGCAGTAACAGTTAAATTGTATAATGTGTTTTCATTCAAACATTCCAAAACTTACTAGTGTGAACTTTTTTTCTCTCAAATATTTGTGATGTTTACTTTATATTTACTTCATCAGTGCTACCAAAGTCTTGCCTATTACAGAAGATAATAGTAACATTAGTATTATTTACAGTAACCAGTATTTTGAAATTTATTATTAAAGATAAAATCTTTAATTCAATTTTACAGTTCTTCAGTTTGTCAGTTATGTTGGTTCATTTCTGATTACTGTGGCTAATTTATAATCCACAAAGCACAAAATATTCTGAGTTCTTCCTAATTCTATATATTTTTTAGTTAAAAAAGGTCATTTCACTTCTAAAAATAATCAAATTTCAGGATGCGGCTAAATGCACAAAGTAGTCTCCCTATGAGGAAGAAAGTATCCCAAACTATAAGTATGTTAAATAATACCAGCCCCATAATTGACTAGAACACACACATTCAATCCTATCATTTTACCTGTGAGAAAACTAGGATTCAGGAAGCTAAGTGATTTTCTCATTAGTGACAAATCTGGGGGTAGAATCCCAAGTTCCTTGAAATTCTTTGAAGTGAAATTTCCAGTTTGCCATTCATAGCAATTAGTCTTGGTTTTGAGAATCAAGAACTCACAGTACAGTTTTGCTTCTCAGAACCAAAGAGCAAAGACAAGGCATTGACATGGTTTGGGCTCAAATTTGGCATCTCCCAGAAACCAATAACCGTATGTCCAGCAGTTTCTTTGATGTACTGTAGTAGAAATGGAAAGTTCACAGCACAGGGTGGTTTCAGTATTTTTGTCATGGCCACATAACAAAAAAAATTTCTAGCACCTAAGAAAGAGTAAAATATTCAGTAAGCATTTTATGGTAGCATTCAGTGAAAAAAACTGCATAGATCTCACAAAGTGAGTTCTACTTCTTTCAGAAGAAAGTCTAAAAGTTCTGAGTAAAAAAAGTTCAACTCACCAGTTAACAAAGAAATATCCCTTAAACTCCATAAATCTCTTTGTTCACAAAACAAAATTCTAGTCTACAATTTGATAAACCAAATGGATTTTCTCACCAGAAAGGTTATGCCCTATGAAGACAAATAGTTCTGGGTCCTATCTCCAAATTTATATCAACTGTCATTCTATATTTTTTGAGATAATCTCCAGTGGATCTGATTTGTTTCACTTCCTCAAATGATTCTAAACAAACTGATAATATAGAACTTCTCAACATACAAGTCACTTCACAAAGTCATGGAGTGACTACAATATAGGGCAGGAAAACAGTAAACAGATTTTCTTATGCTCAGTAAGTTCACAAAACAATGAAAGCCCATCTCCCAGGAATAGTGCACCTAATATGTCACAATGGGAAGAATGTTGGGTTTGGATTATTTTTTACAGCTCTTTAAATTCTGAGTTCTCATCAAGAACAGGAAAACCAATCACAGCCAAGGATTAGTGCTATCCATTAATGTCACATTATATAATGTACATAATCAAATGAACTTGGTGATTGGGCCACTACTGCTGGACTTTATAACTTTCTTCTTGATTTAATTCTTTTGTCGATTCTGAGGCAGGTCAGGATGGTTTTCATTTACAGAATTATGTCTAGGTATTTCTATTTGTAAGACAGAAAATGGAGATAAAAACAAACGGTTTAATCAAACAATACAATTTGGTCAGAAACTTTTTCTTTGTAGTTTTCTGCATGTTCTAAATGGCATGTCCCCTGGATACTTTAAAAGATTTCAGTAGAGATTATATTTGTTCCAGTACTTTTTGTGAGTAGTACCAGTGTTTTCACTGTAACAGAATTAATATGGGGCAAAATTGCTCCAGTTTTTGTTGTTTAACATTCAAAACCACTGATTAAATATACATTTATATGTCACATGGATAATATTGATTTCTTCTCTCTAAACTATCTGCCCATGAAGTCAGACCTCTTATCCATTTGGCTCAGTATTGTATACTCCATTTATGATTAACAACATAACAGAACTCAGTAAATAGTTATCAGTGAATGAATAAGTGAATGAAGACAACTTTAATATGTGGATTGTAAACACCGGTCAGGAATAATGTACTATGCATTTCTTTTGTCACAGAATTCCTTCCAGTACATATAATTGGGAAACCATTCTTTTTTTTTTTTTAAGATTTTATTTATTTGACAGAGAGCGATCACAAGTAAGCAGAGAGGCAAGCAGAGAGAGAGGAGGAAGCGGGCTCCCTGCTAAGCAGAGAGGGCTCGATTCCAGGATCCTGGGATCATGACCTAAGCTGAAGGCAGAGGCTTTAACCACTGAGCCACCCAGGTGCCCCTTGGGAAATCATTCTATTTATACTTATGCAAGCCCAAGAATTTTGCCCAAATTAAGAAATAAAAAGGTGTCATCAAAAACAATCAACATGTTTTGCATCTGTACTGCTTAAATGATAATGTAAATGATATTTATTTAAGACATGACCAAAGATAACACAATAAAACCCTTCAAAAGAGGTATCCAGTATTTTGACTTCATATACACTTTTTTTTTTAAATCAGGGTAAATTTTATAGTCTTTATTTTACCTTTTATGAAATAATAAACAGTTTTTTGATACTGTCTCCTCATTTGTTTCATGACAGACATAAATAGATGTAGGCCAATATTTAATATACCTTACATGAATTATAACCTGTATTATCTAACTTTAACCTGATAGCATTACCAGGAAACCATTTTCTTCTGTTATGCAGTGGGGAAATTGAAGATAAGAGAAATTAAAGTAGTTGTTGATTGTCACACAACGAATATGAACTAGAGCCATCTTGCGAAGTCAGGTGTTTGGACACCAAACACATTTTCCACTACTTTGAGAAGCCTGCAGTTCCGTAGCTGGCCAAGATACTGGGGGTCTTGTGACCACTTCCCACAATCTCATATTTTGTCTTTTAGTAATTTAACTGTTAGAAATTCATGGCAAACAAATATGTTCAAGTTCTTTCTCCTTCCCTTGTCAAAAAGCAACAGAATATCTGAGATTTTTCCTAATTTTGAAAACTAATCTCACTTTTAACTATAAAACAGATTTGAAGCTACAAAAAAAAAAAAAAAAAAACACATAAGAAATCACAAAAGAAACATGTAGGAACAATGCAAATAAAAATGGAACAAAGGAAGGAAGCAAGGAAGAGAGCAAGAGTGAGAGAAAGCACGACAGAAAGAAGAATGATTTCAGGACAGACAAAAGAGCATTCCCAAAAGCCAGCTAGTCCTTTCTGTTTATATACTAGTCAATTATAGATATTATAGATAGCTATATATTGTATTTTTATTTAATAAAAATGAAAATGTGCATGCCCCAAGGCCACCAGTGTTTGTAAAGTGTGTTTGCTATAGTGCTTTTGTTGTAGAAAAGAAATTGGTAATAAGTTGAATGTTTTTGAGTAAGAAATGCCTGAGCAAATTACAGCATATATTTCTCATTAAATATAAACTAATTATGCTTTTCATAAGTTAGATTCATATGTACTGATCTGGAAAACTGACTATAATAAAGTGATAAGCTAAAAACTAAAAGCAAATTGCAGAGTGATAATCTTAGTATGTTCACATTTATGTGTACAAAATTTAAAAGATAGAAAAATGCATTTGTGTTACTAGAACACAGTGAAAAAACTGGCAGCACATGTGCCAACCCGTTAACACCAGTCATTTTAAGAAATATAGGTCTGGGAAAAAAAAAAAAGAAAAAGAAAGAAAGAAATATAGGAACAAAGAAGGATTTTATTTTATTCTCTCTATATACCTCTGTATTGTTTGAAGTTATATTACTTTAAAATTAAAAAGAAAACCTTTATATTTTTAAGCTTCTACTGAAATCAAACCTACTGTCAAGATATCATAATATACATCAATTATATAGTAAAATAATTGAAATAAGGCTCAAACTATCTTTTCAAAAAAGTTCTAGGGTAAGTTCCAAATAATAAGTTGATGACACACACACACACAACTGTAATTGTTCCTCTCAGTCATTTGTTTCTAATAGTAAACCCATCTAAATACTTTCAGAATATGAATCAATGACACTCAGTAGATAGAATTTAAGCCCAAAGTTCACTTACTGTAGCTAGCTATACTACACTTACTGTAGCTAGCTATACTACACATCAGTACAGAAGTGTTGGGGATACGCTGAAACAAAGAAGATTTCATATTCATGTACTATACAGCAGAGAAATATCTATGATGGAACAACACCATCTCACAGGCTTAGAAAAATATATGGACGTGTTTTTCAATGTTCTTTTGAAAACTTTATTAATTCAATTTTTTACTTTAAAATTAGCTAGAGATCACCAAAAAAAACTCAAAACACCATAGTAAGGGGGTCATAATCAAATCTAATATCACTCTTGAGAGGTCTTGTACTATATTAATTAAAAATACTATAACTTAAAAGTCCCTGAGAAAATATCCATATTCGCACATATTTAACAACCGCCTCCTGAATATTTGCCTCATCTCATGTATAATGAAAGTCCTCCTTATACCATAGTGTTAATTATAAAAGAGAGAAAGAGAGAGCAAGAGAGACAATGACAAAAAGGCCGGCAAAAGATAGATAGTTGGAATGGAAAGCTGGGAGAGAAAGATGAAGGGAAGTGGTAGAAACAGAAGGGAGAGAAAGATTCCACTCTGAGACTCAAGCTTTGGAGCTACAGGAGATGCATAAGAATGTACACATATTAGATGAGCATAAATTGGATAATTATTTTAGTTTAAGTATTTTACAATATCTTCATCCTTTAAATTGTCAATTGCAACCTAAAAACAAAACAACAACAACAACAACAAAAATACTGAGAAACTGAAAAGGAAGTCAATAGCCAACACCCATCCACTGAAAAGAGTGTTACAGAAATGCATGGGCAGACATGGAGACATATTCAATATATTAAAGACAAAAAGCACATTAAAATATAGACAGTATAATCTCATTTTGTTTAAATCTATGTTTTGAAGGATATGAATAAAGTATCAATAGTAGTTGTTTCTACATGGTGCAAATATAACGCTTTTGCTTATGGCTCATCTACATTTCTGGATAACTTGAACTACTTATTCAAACAAAGTTACAATGTTACTTTAAAAATAAGAAAATAAAATCTCCATTCAGATGGGATTTCTGGGTAGACTGATAAAAACCCACCTGGAGGTGTGTGTGTTTTGCGCAGGGACAGATGGGAGATGGCAATGGGAATCTAGGAGCATTTACACTACCATGAGCCCCTTGGCTGAGTTTTAGAATGACTGACAAAGATTTTAAGAATACTGATGTCTGGGTCTCAAGCTCCAGAGTTCTGACTGATTTCATCTTGAGCTGAGGTTTGAGCATGAACCTTTCTAAAAGCTCTCCCAGAAATGCTAATGTACAACCAAAGTTGAGTAACACTACCTTAATGTTTTTTCTTTCTTCTTTTTAAATATACTTTATCCCATCTCAGGGCCTCTTTCCTCATTAAAATAGATACACAAGGAGGAAAGACACCACAGTTATTCTAGGTCATGTCATCTTCTGCATCCCCAACTCACCTTCACCTTGTACATTCTCTTATTTCCTGGCTCACATCTCGCATTCCTTCAAAACAAAACAGAAATTCCTCTCTGAACCACTTCATAGTATCACAAAAATTTTGAAACTCCTTCCCACAAGGTTAGTTTGCTAATTACTATTCTCAAATTACAATAATATCAATTGAGCTGCTCCTACTCTCCCACAAGAGTGAGCATATCAGCTTCTATAGCCCAACCCCACCCACCTCATTAACCAATACCCGGGAATGCATATTTCACCTTCAATGGGAATGCATATTCAGAGTTCATGCATCAGCTTTATAACTCTAAAATGTACATACATATCAATTGGATATAAATGCCATGGTTTTAGGTAGAACTACATCTGAGAGGAATAAAAATATTAATTAACTCTTAATTATCTTTATATGACCCTCGAATCACCTTAGTAGAGTTTTTTTTTTTTTTTTAAGATATTTATTTATTTATTTATTTGAGAGAGACAGAGAGAGTAGGAGGGAGAGAGAGAATCTGAAGCGGACTCAGAGTCTGACACAGGACTTGATCCCACGACCACAAGATCGTGACCTGAGCTGAAACCAAGAGTCAGATACTTAACTGACTGAGCCATCCAGATGCTCCTGAGCAGACATTATTTAGCCACAACGTCAAATCTGATAAAATAATAATTGTGTAGCATGCCCAGTGATAGGGCTAAACCGAGATTGCCAACTCACTTTCTCTTGCAAAGTTTTGAACTCTGGTGTATGAAAAATCAGTACAATTTATCTATCATTCACCTCATAAACAACAAAAATACTTAGCACTGAGGTAGTACTTTTCATCAAAAGGACTCCAAGCTCTTTACACACACTTGTTTCAGTAAGCCTCAAGACAGCCTTAAGCACTAGATAGACAATTAGCACCACCCACATACTCCTGAGAAACTACAGCATGGAGAGGTGAATAAACTTGCTCAAGCACACATAGCACGTAAATGATTTTGTTGTTGTTGTTGTTCTTCATTCAATGCACACTTTATTAAAATCTTTCTTTTTACTTTCCTTTACTTTTTACTTTTACTTTATTTTTTACTTTCTTTACTTCTTACTTTCTTTTTACTTTACTTCAAAATCCTTCTTTTTACTTACTTTTTACTTTTTACTTTCTTTTTACTTTACTTTACTTTTTACTTTAACAAGTGAAAGTTCAGCATGTCATCATCCAGCGTATGATTCAAGAGTCTAGGAAAATCACTTTTTATATTTTCCAGAAGGCCTTATTACTTAACAGATCTTAGACAGAATCTGCTAATTCCTTTTTCATTATTTATGTTTAATTTAAGATGAAGCATCATACTGGCTGCTATTAACTAATGCTGCATGTACTCTTCTGTTGCCCTACTCATATGCAAGTGATGTCCTCTCTGACCACAACACATTTTCAAATATAATTTGTAGGATTAATTGATTGCTTTACAGATTCCAAAATAATCACACTTACAGTAAGAACTTTCATTAAACTGTATCATAGTAGAAACTATTTCTCTTCTGTAGAGATAAAGGCTAATAACTAGGCATAAATGGTATTCCACCTCCTCTGTGGGATAATATTAGTAATGAAGGAAAATGTTGATACTCATTTGTCAAGCAGTCTTATACTAGGAAAGTATACCATTATAAGTTCAAAGATGTCAGCCCTCTAGCTTATATTTTTTCCATTTTATTGAATACATGCATTTGATTTAAGAGAACTACGTGATTTTAAGTTCATTTGGTAGAGAGCTCTGATTGTATTTCAGAAAGTCCTTAGGCCATTTAAGGTTAGAAATGTGTTATTTCATTTACACTCATATACCATTTATATAAAATGTCCTTATAGCATAATGTTCAGAGGCAAAAATTGTGCTATAAGAAAAAAGGTGTATCTAGTCACATCCCGTAAATCAGATAAATGTAAAACTAATCTGAATATCAAATCTAATCTTTATTGTATATTTTATCTTATTGTAACTATGTATTTAAAAGCTCTATACATCAAGGAATATATCTAATTTATCTTTAGACCCTGCCAATGTTTGGCACAACATCACACACAACTTTCTGTGTGTTTTATTCAATGAAAGAATGAATGAGTGAATTATTAATTGGAGAAAAGCATGTGAAAAATAAGTAATGGTCTGTGAAATAACTTGAGACTTGAACAATTAGGGAAGGAAAAGGTGAGTAGAAGTATGTGATATGTGATAATTGGTACCAGGCACAAAGAGAAGATTTATTAAGATAAAGGAAAATATATGCCATTAATAGTACAATTAGATTGATATTAAAAGTTTAACAGACGTTTTCTAAGTTTTAATACCTATTTTATGTAAAAAAAAAAAAAAAAAAAGTTAACCCAAGTTTTTTTTGTTATAGCAGAATGCAAAGAAAACAATGGATAGCTTTCAAAAAGTCTCTAGAACCCTTAACACATCAAACAATGCTAAAATATTAAAACATACCAGTTAAAGTCAGGGAATAAGAAGTAGGGAAGATAATTTGTAGAGAACGAGGGCAGGCTACTCCTGAGATAGGCCACTTTGGCATAGGATTCGGTGAAAAGTAATAAAAACCCAAGAGATGCAGGAAAAGCACTCCCCACTCAAATGTTTCATTTTAAACTGGAAAAGAAAGTCTGCACCAGAATTGCCTAATTTTATACTAGAAAAGAGAGTCTGCACCAGGAAGACAGCTATTAACTCCCCTTTACCCAAGGAACCTATCTGTGTAACAGGGTAACCTGTTTTCCCAAACATCTCCTCTCATCTTGCTAATGAGAGTTTTCCCTTTGTATCTTGACACCCTACACCTCTTCTTAGCTCACATATGTTTTCTGTTGCTTCACTGTGTTTGGAATTTCATGCTTGTGTGGATTTCCTATATATACATCTATTAAATTTTATTTTCTCTTGTAAATCCGTCTCATGTAAGTTTGATTCTAAGTCCAGCTAGAAGGACCATAGATCAGAGGAAGGTCTTCCTCCCCAACAAATTCAAGAGACTCAATCATTTACAAGTATTTCATTTCATTTTAAATTTCCTACACACACACACACACACACACACACACACACACACCCCTGGATATTTTCTTTAACTCATTATTCATTCATTTACTAATTGATTCAAATATTCTTTGTATGCCTAATATATGCTTATCATTCACTTCCTGTCCCCAAAGAACTTATGGTGGTCTTGAGGAATCTAGATCTGAATCAGACAACCATGTAGTTTTGAAACCATGTAATTTTGTACATGAAACCATGCAATTTTCATATGTATCAAGAGGGATAAGTGATGTTTTAAGAATATAAAGCTGATAAACTCAACATATTCTCAATTTAATATGACTCATTATCCTTCTTGTCCCTCCCTAGGCACCTCAGAACTGGATAGGGTGAAAAGATCTCATGATTTGGTGGCATTTCACAAATAGGACAAAATAAATGTGCTACTACCACCTTCTCTCTTTTCTCCCTTAATGAAAATAAATTTCACAATATACAGATTTAAATACATAGAATAAAAAAAGATGGGTTTGAAGGTACATGAGAAGGAGAAGATAACCAGTCCTTTAACAATGTTGATATTAACATGAAAATCTATTTCCACTAGTTTCAGACTTGAACTAAAACCCAAAAGGCATAATAATTTAAAGTTGCACTTTTCATATATTCATTAACTTTTTTAAATTGGAGAAGTCGGTTCCAGTTTAAACATCATTGGAGGTAAGTTTTCTATCCTGCATCTACACACAGATTCAAGAAGAAAATGTAGCAGTAATTTCTTTGCAATATTTTTTAAATGTTCTGACGGTAACAGACAAAAGCTAATTATTTTGACTTGTAGTTACTAGAACATTATAATGAGAAGAAATTTTAGTGACTATATATCTGTTGTATTACTTCATCCCACAACCCTGTTTCTTAAATGAGGGACATCACAGCCAGAGAAACCAAAGACGGTTAGTAGAAATTCAGTCTTCTGAAAAGGGATGAGTATAGCACGGTGGGAAAAAAAAAAAAAGAAAAAAAAAATCACATGTGTGGGAGTCAGGCAGAGGAAATCTTATGTCCTCCCTCTGGGTATTTTTCATCTCTGTTTAGAATGCTTTTCCAAACCACAAACTGCATTCTCAACTTTCAAGCTTCTTCTCAAGTTTAACATAGTAACTTTGTGTTCGCTATTCCTACTCTGCTCTTAGAACCTATAAAATTTGTTTTTGCAGTTAGTCACATAAGTATTAGTTTTTCCTGTCAAGTACTCAAGGGCAAGGAGTTTGTGCTATGTATCTTATTATGCATTATTTGGCTTTGTACTCATTTTAAGTCTCTTGCAAACATGAAATGGCTCAAAGATATTATTCAATCCACTAATTAATGAGGAAACAAGTAAGATGTTAAAACTGGTTCCAAGAACATTTGAAGACATGGGTATTTATAGACAACTTAATAAAAAATGTTAGGATAAAAATACTTGGTGAAATACAGGCCTAATTAATGCCCAACAGAACAATAAAAGGTAACCTTCTAGATTTATCACTGGCCACAGCTATGCGTATCTTCACCAGACAAACATTTACAATTTAACATGTTAATTCACTAAGTACAGTCCTATATTTAATAATAAAGTGAGTTAAAGAAAATGCATTACTTAACACTTGGATTAGTATATGTATATATAGCATATAGAGAGATATAGATAAAAATTAACAATATTGAAAAATACACCACCCACATTTTCCCTTACATCAAAGGATGTTTTTCTTAACATCCAGAAATTGTGCCCAAATAAAAATATTTGTCAAATAGATAAACAAATAAGTCAACAAAGTCAGCAAATATGTTGTTATGTCTGAACATCAGCTTCCTTATCTTTAATGAAAAGTTATAGATTTAACTTATAGGGAAAATAAAAGGATTATAAATGTATATCATATGCCTAGTGCCTGTTTGTAGTAAATATTCACTTCTTATCCCCACTTCTCTTTCTCCTTCTTTGTTGTTTCTTCCAGCATTCCTGTTGCTGTTCTATAAACTATTCCCTAATTAGTGACATAGAGTTTTCCATGTATAGCTCAAGTCCAGCTTTATCATGCCTTTATATGATGGCAGAAAGTCTTGAAATACAAAATACATGAGACAGAGAGATCTAGAGCAATGCACACCACAGCTGTAAATTTTAGCTTATTAGTGCAACCTCATGGCACCTTGCTTCCTTGCTTCTTATATTATCTACCCAAGGCTACCTGTACTTTTCCCCTCAAAATCTCTACCTTTTAGTTTATCACATATCCCACAGGATTTCATCTCAGAGATATACTACTTTTTCTTAATTTATTATGCTTCTAGCTGTGGAACAAAGATGGCCTGGAGCACTTTTAAATCAGGGGTGTGTGATGGAAATTATTTTTTCCTTCCTGTTTGTCAGTGGCACAACTGAACCTCCTGTTTATTTCCCATTAAGCATATGGAAATGCTAGTCATCAATTCACAATACCTGTGTTTTCATGGGAGGGGGTGGTGATGGCGGTAACAATTAGCTGGTCATTAACTCTTGCAATATGCCTTGTCAGCCTGCTTCTATTTGCATAATGAACTAATGGCTGCAAAGGTAGAGTGAAGGGGGCATGAAAGAGATGATTACCTTGGAATAAAAAATGATGACCTTGCTTCTTGAAGACAGTAATGCTTGGAAAATTTTTTAGTACATCAAAAAGAAAAAAAGGAAGCAAGCAGTGGGAATCATGACCCTATGACATGGCAATGATAATTTTCAAGATAATCTATGTTTTCTACATGTTTCTTTGTTTTTCAATCTAAATCATTTGACTGTTTAAGATTGATATTACTGACTCAAAACTTAAAGAGCAAAAACTGAAAATCATCAATTTCATTCCCATTTGTAGTTACACATAGGCTATTTTAAGTGGCTGTTCTTTGAAATTCTGTAGAGGTATACACAGATAGAAGGTATTGCTTTCAAGTAAATTTGTAATTAACTATAGTTTTCATAGGCAAGATATATATTTAAACACTGGAATAGGCAGATGTGATAAAGGTGCAGATTAAGTAAATAAAACCAATTACCTATTTGGTAGGATTAAAAAAGACTAACATGAGGAAGGGCTGACTGCAGGGGACTGGTCAATGTCCTTTCAATCATTTGGTAAAATTCAGGAGTGTAGATGCGAAGAACAGAATATAAGGTTATAAGAACTAGAAAAACAGAAGACATATTTACTTTTCCTGTTCCAAGAGTCCACCACAAATAAGATTTGTATCTTACATAAACTTTTACAGTGGAATTTAAATTGATTTCTTTCTCTACAATAAACTGGTGAACAGTTGATTATCATACAATAAATATTTCAAATACTTGGAAACAGTTAAGTGTCCTCTTAGCTTTCTTTCTACAATATAAAATTACTTATAAACTAACTTATGAATCATGCACATACCTTTAGAACAAGAACAGTACATAAATTAACAATTCCCCTTGAGGAATAAACTCATGTGTTCTTTTAAAATATATGCTACACTTTCCATTTATATAACATTCTTCTGCCAAAGTGCATGGGGAGTTTCACATATATCATTCTAATAGCAGAACTTTGTTTACATTTAGCATCTTTATATAAGGAATGCAAACCAGTTTGGGGACAAATTCACTCTTTACAACTGTTCTAGGAAACACAGAAAATCCTCTCTACATAAAAGAAAAGTGGTAAGTGTTTTCTTTTGCATTAGATTTGGTGTTATGTTTCATGGATCAAAATTCAGGGCAGAATTCCACTGGAGAAAGAAGGAAGGGAAGGGAGGAAAGAGAGAAGGAAACAAAGGGGGAAAAATAAAAAAAAGAACAAAACAACCCATGAACTCTGTAATATCTTCTTCACTGTCAATTCTTTCCTCTCATTTTATCTTTTCTATGTCAGTGACTTTGCTGATTTCTTTGTCCCCCAAATTATCCCTTCTATAACTCAGAATCCCTCTCAACTTACAGCTCATCATTCTTTCCATTGTGAAATTTAGTATGACCTCCTCCTCCTCCTCAATACTAACCAATTCTTTAAGTGTTTCTAACTTCCATCATCGTGACTCAGTTGATGCTCTTGTCTCATCCAGTCATATACATTGCTAGAAATTACCAGATCTTTCAGAGAAGAATATTGCAATACATACCTAGAGAAAAAAACGTCTTTGAAACCATAATTTTTTTTCTAGAAACCGATACTAGAGATACCATCAAGTGAGAACCGTAATTATGTCCAATATGTCCTTTATAAGTAAAATACTTGGGGGTGGGCGATAAGGAATAGCAATGTTTAAAAAATAAGGTTTGCCCACTTGCACGCTTCTCTAGATAAATTTCTAGAAGCTAATTTTTAATTTGTATTTATTTATTCAAAGTCATGTTTTCTTTCTTTCTTTCTTTCTTTCTTTCTTTCAATCTTTAGGGCATATTCATTCTCCCATGCACTTGGAGTCAGAATTTCTAATTCATCCTTGCTTTCGTATTTCAACACTATATAAATGTTACCAAATTCTACTGGTCACAAAATCACAACATTTAGCTCATCACTCACTCCCTCCCTTCTAATTTCCACAATATTCAAATGTTTAATCATGTTTCTTCTCACTGGATTATAATAACAAACCTTAAACTGATGTCTGTGTATCCTGTCTTTCCTAACATCAGTCTAAGCACAATCCTTCTCTATTAATTTCATGGATTTTAAGACGTAATTTTTTGATCCTTCAAGACTATGTACAAATTATTCACTCTGACGTGTATGATCTCTAATAATATTTCCTTCCTCTATGTATTTAGGTATGTAGTATTCTCCACCAGCCCTTCTCCCTTTGACATGTTGAAATCCCCTATTATTAGTCCTTCTCCATTTAAATTCTATCCTGCCTTTGCTTTTTAAAATCATTATCATTCAATAAAGGCCCAAAGTTTCCCTAATCCCTTTATTTTGTCTTCTTTACTTCAATATCCATACCATTAGGTTGGTATTTTTAAGAAGCACTTAATTTTATCTACCTGTCATGTACTTTTGTGTACTTTTCTAATTCCCGTTATTAAATCTTAGAACCACTGAGAACAAGGATATTGAGAAAATACTTGCTATTGAAGATATGATTAGTCTTGTGGTAAAACCTGTCACACTCAAGCATAAGGAATAAGAAAAAAAAGACATAGAGATGGGGAAATGGGCAGCCTTCTGGTTTTTGCTTTTTTTAAAAAAAAATTACATTCTATCCATATTGGGATTAGATATGTGTAATTTAAGAGTAGTCTTGAAAACTCAGTTCAGCAAATATATGAAAACAAATAGTAAGTCCTTCCGCAAAATGCTTACTTACCTAGAAAAGAAGCACAAGCTACAGCCACTGCAGTTTGGTTCAAAATCCAATACATGGTCACCTCTGTGGTTTCAACCATGCATCAAAGCATATTTTTTAAAGATTTTATTTATTTATTTAAACATTTATTTATTTATTACAAGCAGGCAGAGAGGCAGGCAGAGAGGGAGGGAGAAGCAGGCTCCCCACTGAGCAGAGAGCCTGATTGCCAGGCTCCATCCCAGGATTCTGGGATCATGACCTGAGCTAAAGGCAGAGGCTTTAACCCACTGAGCCACCCAGGTGCCCCTCAAAGCATATTTTTAAATAAAAAGTACCATTCCACGAGTATTTGTGCTTGCATACTAAGAATTACACACACAGTTTTCAATCATTGTGGTTTGTTTCCACGATTTTCTTTGAATCCTGTTAAGATAGAGAAGGCCTACCTGACAGAGTTCTTGAGGCAACTGTTTCTCTTTGGAGCCCAACAACCTACTACAAACTATTTTAAAATGTTTCTGGAAGTAATAAATCATTAATTTAAAATGAATCTTCATTACAAAAGCTTGAATGTACTTGAAATATATGAGAAACCCTTGAAGTTATGAATATATAAAACCTCAAAGCTAGTCATTTTATAAATAAAAATCATTAATTTTTAATCAAAAGAAGATTTCTTCAGTGTAGGCTCCTAAATGTTTTATATCCGATATTCAGTGAAAGGTTTGCTCTTTTTGGATGCGTTATCCTTGATGCCCTGCTCATTCTATTTGCCTTAATCTCAGATGCCATTCCAGCATGTGTATATAATTGATTTTATAGAACTTAGAGTTCAACCCAGCATCCAGCCTGACTTTTGTAGAAAATACAGCAGCCTGATCATTTTAATTATTTTGTTCTTAATTTACATTGTTTCTGAACTATGTTAGAAAAAAAAACCTCTTTTGACTTCCAAGATAAAATTTCAGAAAGGATATTTTGAGATGAATTTCTCTTTTAAGTTCAAGTAGGTTATATGGTCTTAAAAGACTCCCCTGATAGAAGACAGCACTGAATTTGCTGGGGTTTTCTATAGCAAGTGACAACACAGCAGCTTATTATTTTCAAAAGAATGCTATTGGTTACTAAACACACAAACATTTATTTAATTTCCATTAAAAAGGCATTTTTTAAAGTTATATTTTTATAGTTAGTTTCTTAATTGATATTTGGAGTCCACTTTATTTTTTATTTTTTTTAAAGATTTTATTTATTTATTTGAGAGAAAGAGAGAGTGAGAGAGAGAGCATGAGCGAGGAGAAGGTCAGAGGGAGAAGCAGACTCCCCATGGAGCTGGGAGCCCGATGTGGGACTCGATCCTGGGACTCCGGGATCATGACCTGAGCCGAAGGCAGTCGTCCAACCAACTGAACCACCCAGGCGTCCCTGGAGTCCACTTTAAAATGTTTACAGGCACACTTAATAAGTCCATGAAAAAAAGAAAGTGTATAGAAGGTATTTTTAAATATTATCTTAATATCAAACTCTGTGCTACAGAATTCTAATAATACATAGTCTAGAAAGAAACTGGAAAGCCAAAAACATAAAAGAAACTAAGAAAAATAAATTTAAAAAGCACTTACTTTAATATTAGATATTCAAAGAACACTACAGATCCAAAACTTACATGCCTATACATCCATGATGACAAGCAACTTGGAGATTCTAAACTCTTCATAATGTAGTTATGCTTTAAATAAAACTACCATTATTTAATCCTGAGTTTAAACATTTTCTTGTAAAAAGGTCAGCATATGTTGCCTAATTAACTTTGGAAGTGAACAGAGGTTAGAAGAACAAAGGCAAAATGTATTGCAAATATGTACTGTACAATTGGAGTACTCAGTTGGTAAATTTGTTTCCAACTATGATAAACATTAGCAATTCAGAAACCCCTATAAATGTATATTGGAACTGAACAATTAAGTAAATGGATGGTGGATATTGGGAGCCAGACTTCTCACTGTTGGTGTGGGGGATTGTAGACAAGTAAGGGGGAAGGTTAGAATGATCAGTGTTGTAAAGAATTACAGTTAAAAACATCAGCACAAATTCACACTTAGTATAATATAGACACACATGAATACATCTAGAATTATCTATAGATAAATATATACACATTGGTTAGTATATACACATATATTTATTTTTCCTCCACAAAGAGAAGGAAACGACCAAACTCCAGTAGCAACAAGCACAGCCTGCACCCAGGTCAAAGGAACCATGATTCCTTGGAGAAATGGTTGATTCCAGGGCTTGGACAGGGAATGTGTAAGATTATCTTGGAATGTCCTATAGTGCCAGAAAGAAAAAACAAACAGAAAAAACTCTAAACCAAATTTGCTAAAAATAAAACCAAACCAGAACAAACAAAACAACAATATGGAGTTATGTCAAAAGGACACAGGAGTCAAATGAAAGAGCTCCTAACAGCCATAACTAGAAAAATATGGGAGAAACAAAATATGAAAATGCAGTATTAAATTATAGCCTCATATATAAAAATAAATATCTGAGTCCATACTTATACAAATCAATGATTGAATAAATAAATGGAAAGGAACAGACAGTTTGTACAAAAAAAATCCCAAATAATTTATATAATTAATTACCCACTAAAAGAGGTAGAGCATAACTTCCCACTCCTTAAAGTTTGTAGGACTTCCTTCTAAAGAATGCACTATGGAAAGTGGAAAAAAGAATAACTTCACAAGGGAGAAACCTGACAAACACTATGTTGGCTAGGTGATAAAAGTCAGTGTCAACAGAGATAAGTCATGTTGATAGCATGTGCTCTTGATGTGATGTGAGAATAGCACTTTAACTCTGTATTTTCTCCTAAAAACCCATAACCACAGTCTAATCATGAGAAAAGCATCCGACAAATCCCAACTGAGGAAAAGTCAACAAAATATCTGACCTATAGTCCTCAAAACTGTCAAGATCATCAAAACCAAGGAAAGAAATGTCCAAGAAACTGACATGGTCTAAAGGAGCCTGAAGGAGACATGATGACTACATGTAATGTGGATCCTGGATGCGATGCTGGAGCAGAAAATGATGACCAATGTCCACAGTGGGCTAACAATAGGGGAAACTGGGTGTGGGCTACATGAGAACTCTCTGTACTACAAGCACAATTTTTCTGTAAATATAAAAGTATTCTAAATTAAAAGTTTATTTAACAAATACACTGACAACATTCTTTGAAGTGGTAGAAATGTTCTCTGTTTGACCTTAATAGTGTTTATACAACCGCATCAGAACTGTATGCATGAAAAAGGTGGAATTTACTGCATGTTCTTTTATCTTACTTAATAAACTTAACTTTGAAAAATGCTCCATGGCTTATGGCTGTCAGGAAATCTGTGAAAATGGTAAACCTCAGACATGTCTCACTTTAAATAGCAAACATGAACAGGAAAAAGATGTAACTCTGTTGCATTATGTGGAAGCACAATGACACTGATTAAAGAACTTTTAATTGATTTAAAATATATTGCATATAGATTTAGATGTTAGTGACTAATTCAGGTCCTATCAACTTGTATTAAAGGCACTGCAATACAGAGTAATACTTTAGCATAGGGTGTTGGGAGTTAATTCACCTGAGATTTGAATTCCAATTCTGCCACTTACTTAACTGTAAGTTAGGGGGCATCACGTCCCTCACCAAACCCTCAATTTTCACATCAGCATAATGAGAAAAACAACAGTTATATCATAAGTTATGATTATTATGCGTATTTTAAGATTCAATAAGATAAATCAAATTTAGAGTTAACAGTCATGCATAAATTGGAAGAGGTGCTCTATTGGCAGTACAGCACTATTATGTTTATTACAATGTAATTTTATGTTTATGAGCATGTATAATGGATATCAACAGAGAGGGGAGAATAGTGAGCTCTAATTAAAGGGCAGGCCAAACACTTCCAATAGTTCTCAAAATACAGTCTGTTTTTTTACCCCGGCTTCTGATAGAATATTAAGAACTAATGCTAAATGCATTTTGATTAAGTTGTAACAATCCCATTTCAATTTGGAGGGAATCAACAGCCTAATTAGTGAACTTTTGCAATGACCAATTTGCTTCTCCTGGAAATCTAGGGTAAAGGGCTCACTTAGCAGTTTTTATCCACACAAAAGAAACTATTTTCTCCTTTCTGATAAATTGTGTAACTCAAAGGTCAATAATGGTATCATGCATCACAAGTCCTTTCTCGTGCCTCACAGTGCCGCAGGGCACCCATTCTAATGTGACCTGTCAGCCCCTACCTAACAGATTTAGTACTTATTTGTAATATATTAATGGCTTCATTTTTAGATTTTGCTTTCTTCCCAGAGAGCTCTAAGAAATTGATTGCCAGCTCACTGAGTTGAGAATGGAAACAGATTGTTGAGTATGAATTACGATCACGAAAATAGCATCAAGATTGCAGATTTGAATATGATAAATAAGAGATAAGTAACACAGGAGTTAGGGAGCCAGCCTGGGTAGTTTTACCATTAGAAATGGAAGAGATGAGACTTTCTAATATGTTTTCAGCTTCAGGAAGAGTTGCCAAGGCATGCAGTAAGACATTTCCATCAACCTCAAAAGACATGAACATTTATTTTGCTTTTGTTCTAAAGCATGGGTGGTTTGCACAGGTCTTTAAAAATACACACCAGACAAATGGTCCTTATTTAATGTACATTAAATGAAAGAGTAGAAAATATATCAGATATGGAGTTAAAAGGCGCATATTCTTACACTGCCTTCATTATTCTACCAATATAATATCAGGGATGGTAGTCACTTCATCTGTCTAAATTATCAGATTTTCTACAGTCTGCATCATGACGTTTCTGTGAGATTCAAATCAATTCATGAAAGAAAGAATTGATAAGTGGAACTTCATTAAAATTAAAATATTCTGCTCTGCAAAAGACACTGTCAAGAGAATGAAAAGGCAAGCCTCAGACTGGGAGAAAATATTTGCAAAAGACCTATCTGATAAAGGACTATTATCCAAAATATACCAAGAAACAAAAACAAAACAAAGTCCTTTCAATACTAAACAGTAAGAAAATGAACCTGTTTAAAAATGGGCAAAAACCCTGAACAGACATCTGTCCAAAGCAAGTATATGAATGCCCATACGCATATGAAAAGATGTCCTACAAATAAACCAAAAGGTACAAACAGAACTGTAAATACAGAGAACAACCTCTGATGTTTGCCAGATGAGGGGGGTAGGGGATGGGCAAACTGGATGAAGGAGAGTGGGAGATACAGGCCTTTAGTTATGGCATGAGTAAGTCCTGATAATAAAAGGTTTATAGTCAATGGTTTAGTAACAGTGTGGTATAGTGACAGTAGCTATACAGCTATAATTGTGGTGAGCATAGCATAACATATAAATATGTCCAAACACTATGCTGAACACCTGAAACTAATAAAACACTATGTGTCAAGTAGACTTCAATTTATTTATTTTATTCTATTTTATTTTAAGATTTTATTTATTTATTTGACAGAGATCACAAGTAGGCAGACAGGCAGGTGGGGGTGAGGGCGGAGGGGAGGGAGCAGCCTTCTTCTGAGTAGAGAGCCTGATGCGGGGCTCTATCCCAGGACCCC
>NC_139020.1:174492603-174695899 GCF_964662115.1 Mustela nivalis
AGTACTCTATACCTTCAATGTCATCCCAATCAAAATAAGAGCAGCATTTTTCAAAGTGCTGGGATAAACAATCCTAAAGTTTTATGGAACCAAAAAAGACCCTGAATCACTAAGGAAATGTTGAAAAAGAGAAACAAAACTGGGGGCATCACGTTGCCTGATTTCAAGCTTTACTACAAAGCTGTGATCACCAAGACAGCATGGTGCTGGCACAAAAAAAGACACACAGACCCATGGAACAGAGCAGAAAGCCCAGATATGGACCCTCAACTCTATGGTCAACTACTCTTTGACAAAGCAGGAAAAAATACCCAGTGGAAAAAAGACAGTCTCTTCAATAAATGGTGCTGGGAAAATAGGACACCTATGTATAGAAGAATGAAACTCGACCATTCTCTTACACCATAGACAAGGATAAACTCAAAATGGATGAAAGACCTCAACATGAGGCAGGAATCTATCAAAATCCTAGAGGAGAATGTAGGCAGTAACCTCTTCCACATCGGCCACAGCATCTTCTTTCAAGACATGTCTCCAAAGGCAAAGGAAACAACAACAACAAAAAAAAATGGACTTTTGGGACTTCATCAAGATCAAAAGCTCCTGCATAGTAAAGGAAACAGTCAACAAAACAAAGAGGCAACCCAAGGAATGGGAGAAGATATTCGCAAATGACATTACAGACAAAGGGCTGACATCCAAGATCTATAAAGAACTTCTCCAACTCAACACCCAAAACACAGATAATCATGTCAAAAAATGGACAGAAGACATGAAAAGACACTTCTCTAATGAAGACATACAAATGGCCTGCAGACACATAAAAAAATGTTCCTCATCATTAGTCATCAGGGAAATTCAAATAAAAACCACAGTGACCTTATACCAGTTAGAATGGCAAAGATTAACAAGGCAGGAAACAACAAATGGTGGAGAGGATGTAGAAAAAGGGAACCATCTCTACACTGTTGGTGGGAATGCAAGTTGGTGCAGCCACTTTGTAAAACAGTGTGGAGATTCCTCAAAAAATTAAACATAGAGCTACCCTATGACCCTGCAATTGCATTACTGGGTATTTATCCCAAAGATACAGATGTAGTGAAGAGAAGGGGCAATTGTACCCCAATGTTCTTAGCAGCAGTGGCCACAAGAGCCAAACTGTCGAAAGAACCAAGATGCCCTTCAACAGATGAATGGATAAAGAAGATGTGGTCCATATATACAATGGAATATTACTCAGCCATCAGAAAGGATGAATACCCAACTTTTGCAACAACATGGATGGGACTGGAGGAGATGATGCTGAGTGAAATAAGTCAAGCAGAGAGAATCAATTGTCATATGGTTTTATTTACTTGTAGAAAGTAAGAAATAATATAGAGGGCATTAGGAGAAGGAAAGGAAAAGTGAATTGAGGCAAATAGGCGGGGGAGATAAGCCATGAGAGACTGTGGACTCTGAGAAACAAACTGAGGGTACTGGGTGAGGGGATGGGTAAGCCTGGTAGTGGGTATTAAGGAGGACATGTATTGCAAGGAGCACTGGGTGTTGAACATAAACAATGAATCTTGCAACACTGCATTAAAAACTAATGATGTATTTTATGGTAACCTAACATAACACAATTTAAAAAAATTTAAAAAATTAAATGACAATGTTTCAAATTGGAACAATAACAAGGTGGTTTACAGGAAATCTGCATAAATAGAGACTATCATTTCAGTGGTTTGGGAGTGATTTTGCCAAATATTATTTTGCACTACTTTAGTAATACTCTGGCCTGCTAGGGGCTATAATGAGATACGGCTAATGAATTCACAAGGAACTCGGGGAGCTGTGAGGGGGACAGCACAGGCCAGAGGTGACTGAATGTGCTCAATGACTGGGGAATTCTTTAAACTTGCCAGAGTGCATTGAAAGGGAGGAAAACCTTGCCAGCATTTTAATTCTATGAACACATTTTCAATACACTCATCTTAAGTCATTATTTCTCCTTGTTTGTGGAAGAACAGAGATCTTTTGTGTGCTAGGTTTAAATTGGAATGAAAAACATTAGTAAGAAGGTCTAGGGATTTGAGCTTCAGTCTTCTAATTGCATGTTTGGTAAGGGTGTCCAAACCCAATAAAATGAAGCCATAAATCAAAACCCAACTGTGAGAGGAATAGTTATAATTGATATATAATGAACACTTTTTAAGTGGTATACACTTGACACTAATCATATTAGAATCTAATTTCCTCCTGAAATAAGCTCACTCTAAGAAAATTTTTAAAAAAGATAGCACCTCTCCACTTTGGATTTTATTAATCTTCCATTTTGTTTAGCCTGGGCACTCATGAAAGAAAAAAAAAAAAACACTCCATAAATATAAAGAAATGAGATAAGATCATAAATCTTCTGTATCTGCTAAATTCTGACAGTGATTAAATATTGAAATAGATTCACTTCACTGGAAACACACACACACACACACACACACACAAAGATCTTTGCAGAAATACAAAGTGCTGACTGAGTTCTTAATAGTTTCAAAGCTCTAATAAGTAAAATCCTATTATATAATGTACTGCATGACCCACTCTGTAATGTTATAACTTTTTTTGATGTGATAAATTGCTGTTGGGAATTAAAAATAAATAAGATTGTTATAGATTATAGCTAGATCTGTTTCCTTTTATTACTATTTATTATTTATTTATTATTATTCCTTAATTATTTTATTATAATTTATTCCTTACATATGACTACCAATCAATATTAAAAAATGAAGACTTCTTTCCTAAAATTTGTGAGATAACATATCAGTGTGAATTATGGAAATTGTCATATCTCTAGATAAGCTGAGCCTTACTCTAGTGCCCTTCAACATATTATCATTTAAAAATGTGCCTCACTCTCTCATTTCTTTTTTTTTTTAATTTTATTTATTTACTTTTTCAGTGATCCAAAATTCATTGTTTATGTACAACACCCAGTGCTCCATGCAATATGTGTCCTCTTTAATGCCCACTACTGGGTTCACCTGTCCCCCATCCGCTTCCCCTCTAAAACCCTCAGTTTAGTAGTTGACCATAGAGTTGAGGGTCCATATCTGGGCTTTCTGCTCTGTTCCATGGGTCTGTGTGTCTTTTTTTGTGCCAGCACCATGCTGTCTTGGTGATCACAGCTTTGTAGTAAAGCTTGAAATCAGGCAACGTGATGCCCCCAGTTTTGTTTCTCTTTTTCAACTTTTCCTTAGCAATTCAGGCTCTCCTCTGGTTCCATACAAATTTTAGGATTGTTTGTTCCAGCTCTTTGAAAAATGCCAGTGGAATTTTGATCAGGATGGCATTGATTGCTCTAAGCAATATAGACATTTTAACAATGTTTATTCTTCCAACCACGATGCTCTCTAACTTCTGAATAACTTTTGACACTCAGCTGGCAAAATAAGAGCAATCTGACTAAGTTTAACACTCATTAATGTCACATGTTTAAGAAAAATGCGTATTTGATTATTTTCAAGAACATATGGAAAAATATGAGATTATAGAAGTTTTATACATGGCAAGGTTTATATGTAAATATAAACTGACATTGTGTATATTGTAAATATAAAACAACAAAGATAAGCTGGGATTTCAAAAGATGTTTTAACTCTTTCTCTTCCTGTTTCTCTTGCCCTTCCCTTCCCCTCCACTTTCTTCCTTTCTCTCTGGAGCAATTCAATATTAAAGGCTTTGGCAGAGTACAACAAAGTATGTGTACCAAAACTGGGAGGGGACCACAGTGATCCAGAGGAGGATGTCAAGAAAAGTACATTATCCACTAGGAGAGTTACTCTGTGAAGCACACTGAAGCCTTACTGGGGTAAGGAAGACATCAAAACAGTAGGGTACACTGGTAGGGGTATTGGGGCCCACTTGAGGTAATGAGGAGATTCACATAAAGGATGCCAAGCATGGGGCGCCTCAATCCCCGTGGATGGAGGAAAGCATTCATCTGGGGTACAGGGTGATGGCTGAGACAGGATATTAGTTATATACAGGAGGACTGATCAAATAAGTAAATAAATTTAAAACAACAGGAGCTAGATTTCTCACTATCAGAGAAGGGGAGAAATAAATGAGAAAAGGAGAACTAGGTTGAACTCTCTGTGTTCAATTAACACCACAGGTATGAATCCATGGTTTTCAATGTATATATGATGGATATGGAAATAAATATAAATATAATTGTCACTGTACTGTGTGTATACATATGTATGCTGCCTGGTTCTGTTTGATAGAGGTCCTGGAAATAGTGACTCACCAATAGCAATAAGCACTCTTAGTGCCCCAATGTTGGCTTCTAAATACCATTCTGGACTCCTTGGAAAAATGCCTGATTTCATGGCTGAAGAATGGAAATAAAGTACAACATGGCCATGGAGCATCTTGTTATGCCAGAAAACGTGAAAGCACTGAAAAAAAAAAAAAAATGTCCAGAGGGTGTAGAAGACAGCTAGAAGATATTCTCAATAGCTGAATGAAACAATAGAGCATCTAAACATAACAACTAATTGTAAGCTGCTGAATAAAATAGGAAACCATGAGTTCCTTTTACAGATGTAAGGAAATGAATTAATTGAACATTTTATGAGGAACAGGATATTTATAAATTTCTAATTAACTCCCAATAAAATAATTACTAATCATAAATAGAAAAAGTGTATCTTTATAGTAGAGAAATCTACAGACATCATTTTAATCAAGTGGTGTAAATGAACAAATAGAATGAGACAAATAGAAATCATGTGCTATGTATGGATGCAGTGAAAAGAACACAGCTTTGCTCTGGTGATATTCCTGCTAAAAATGCATCACCGAAATCTAATTATAAGGAACATCACACAAACTCAAATTGAGAAACAGTTTAGAAGACACCTGGCCTGTGATCTTCAAAAGTGTCAAGGTCATAAACTGAAGGAAATATAGACAGACTGCTCCGAATTCAAGAGCATCTAAATCACACAGAAATGTGGCTTGTAATTCTGAACTGGATTTGTGACTCTAAATGACATTAATGAAACAGTTGGTGAAATCTGAATGGGATCTGAGGTTGAGGTGGCAGTAATGTCTCAATTCTAATTTCCTGCTTTTGATGGGTGTATTACGGTGATGTAAGGGAATGTCTTTGTTTCTATGCTATTTGGTGATACTATGGCACAGCCTCTGCAATTTATTCTCCAGTGATTCAGAAAAAGGTCTCTGTTACTGTATTCACAATTTTTCTGTACGTCTGTTTGGGTCTTTCAATTTTTTTTAAAGAAATGATAAGATCTTTTGTACAAGTCTCTCACAGCAAGATCTGTTATTCTCCCAATTTAAAGACAATTGTGATCATTCTGATTGCTTTTACAATCTGAATTTTAATGGATGTCATAGATTTTTACCACCCTAGAGAAGTTCTATAAAATTCAATTATTTTCTTGCTCAGTTTATATCTCACTGAGATGTATTTACACATTGTACCCTGGGACCTAAGGATAATATGGAAAATCAATTGTTTAACAAAATGGAATGTGACCCTATGACAGCATACATTGTTCACATATTTGGTTTCAAATGTGCTTATTTAATTCCATTTTAGAGTGAAATCAGATAAAATTAAAATTCTATTTAAGTATTCTCCAGAAGTTAACTGAACCCCCAAAGTGATTAGCCACAAAGAAATTTTAATTAGTTTGATGAAATCTGCCTTTTAAGCAGTTGGAAACTTGGAGATCCAACAAAATCTGTTTTTGTTTTGTTTTTTTGTTGGGTTTTTTTTTTTTGTTTTTTTCCTTAAAGAAAGATAGAAAACACAACCCAGGGATCTAAAATGCTTTGTCTGAGAGAAGCAGAGAGGCAATTCCATACCAGCCCAGTACAATTTGTATGAAACTGTGTTCCTCCACAGTTATTTCTTTCTTAATATGTGTGTTGGATTCCAGATTACCAAGAGGCTACAGTAGGCATGATACCGGAAGGTGAATAATGGTATTAAGAGAAACAATATGGATTATCAACACTGTATTTTACATAATGCCAGATAAAACAATGTGCCTTGCATAGCAAATCTGTGCTGAAAAGGGACAATCTTATCACATTACCATGGATCAGTGTGACTTTCCTTTTCAAAGTGGAGTTCCCATCAGGGTTACAAGCCAAGGTTTTTTCGAACTATGTATTTTCAAAGACTTCATTTCAGACTCCTTGGGCTGGAGCAGCATGTAAATTGTCAGGAAAAAAATATTGATGCCCTGAAGCTACCAACAGAGCCAGTTGTACAGCCAAATGTGCAGATTTGGCAAACCAGCTGTTTTCCCTGCTCAAGGAATTTTCCTGTTGTGATCCTGTTCAGCAAATCAAACAAGCATTACATCAGTTGCTTTTATATTATAGCAAAACCCGAGGCTTCCGTGCAGATTTAAACAAAGGCTACTCGATATTTTCTTTTCTGGTGCTGATTATTTCTTCACTTGCTTTTTATATGCAAGGTCCAGATACTGAGAATGACTAGCAGACACAAAGTTACCCCTCATATTGGTGTTTTTAACTACCAGTAAAAACAGAGAGAGAGAGAGAGAGAGAAATTGGGATTAGGCAGAGAAGAGGCTGAGCAAGTTATGAGAATACAATGTTGGTTTTTTGTTCCTTTGTTTCTACAGTGATAGAACCAGGAGGGGAATGAGTTCTGTCTGTTAAATTCACTATCTTTGAATTATCAGCACATACAAAAGTGCCTGGCCGATTTCTGAATTTAAAAGTGCTAATTCATAGGATAGAAAAAAAGTGAATTATATCAAGTTCTCACTGTGTGTTTAGATCATTACTCTTGGGAGAAGGTAAATTCTGGGAGGATGAAACCTCACAAGATGAAAAAGAAAACTCCTCTCATTCCCACTTTCTCTGAAAATATGGCTTTCTAATTGAGTCCCCTTGTCAGGTCAGAAAGAAGTGCACACAAAATGTTTCTTAGAGCATCCTTCATTCTTAATTTATTCATTCATTTAATACATATTTATTATGTATCTACTATGTGTCAAACACTGTAATATGTGTTGAAGATTTAAACATGAATAGACAATGTCCCTGTCTCACGAAGCTCCGTGAGAGTTACTGAAAGAAAGAGATTCTGCAGTACAGTGCGGTTAAGTACTATAAAATGTAAAGTACCAAGATGTGACCTTTGACCCAGGTGATGCGAATATTCATAGGGAATGAACATAAAATAATATGAGAGGAGTCTAATAAAATAGAAAGACAGACAGGAAGACTGAATCATTATGGTACTCAAAGGATAAAAGCCCTCAGGTGATTAGCCATGCTAAAATCTTTCCTTTTAAAAAATTAACTCATAATAGATGTGAAAGTTAAAACATCTCCACTGTTTGCCAGAGACGAATACTTTGTAAAATAAAGCATTTACTGGCGATGTAGCACTTAAAAAGGGGGGGGGGGCGGGGGAGCAAATAAATAAATAAATAAATATATATATATTTTAAGATTTAATCTATTTATTTGACAGACAGAGATCACAAGTAGGCAGAGAGGCAGGCAGTGGAGGCGGGGGGAAGCAGACCCCCCCGCCAAGCAGAGAGCCCAACATGGAACTCTATCCCAGAATCCTGGGACCATGACCCTAGCCTAAGGCAGAGGCTTAAACCCACTGAGCCACCCAGGTGCCCAAAATAAATTCTTGAAAAGTAATGAGATGGGATGCTTGGGTGGCTCAGTTTGTTAAGTATCTGCCTTTGGCTCAGGTCATGATCTCAGGGTCCTGGGATCGAGTCCCGCCTGCATCAGGCTCCTTGCTCAGCAGGGAGCCTGCTTCTCCCTCTGCCTGCTTCTCAGTCCGCTTGTGCTTTTTCCCTCTCTGAAAAGCAAACAAACAAATAAATAACAACTTTTTTTTAAAAAGGAAAAGTAATGCGATACCTTCTGATTTCAGTTCATTCTTTTGGTCTGAGGTTGGTCTGCTGGTTTTGTGTTCTGTCTGAAATCTCACTATCTAACTCTTATCATTTCGCAAGCTACTATTTATTAGACACTGTGCTAAGTGTTATACATACATTAGCTTATTAGTTTTTATTTTATTTTAATTTATTTGTTTCTAATTAAGTAAACTCCATGCCCAACATGGGGCTTGAACTTGCAACCTTGAGATCAAGAGTCACATGCTCTACCAACTGAGCCAGCTAGATGCCCCAGTCTCATTAATTTTTAAAAAGATGTTGTAAATTAGGCATTTCTAATCCTATTATAGAGAAGATAAAATTTGGGTTCGAAATAGTTAAAAACTCAATATTTTACATCTTGTAAGAGAAGCAGCATCACTCAGTAGTCTGTGATCTTCCCAACTGAATTAATGCCTTTTATTTTATTTTTTTTTATTTTTTAAAAGATTTTATTTATTTATTTATTTATTTGTCAGAGAGAGAGAGAGAGAGACAGAGCACAAGCCGGCAGAGTGAAAGGCAGAGGCAGAGAGAGAAGCAGGATCCCTGCTGAGCAAGGATCCCAATGTGGGACTCGATCCCAGGACCCTGGGATCATGACCTGAGTCAAAGGCAGTGGCTTAACCAACTGAGCCACCCAGGTGTCCCAAGTAATGACTTTTAATAAAATGATCATATTCATGCCTATTTGGTTTTGTTATCAATAACTGTTACATATTCAGATTTTCTCCAACCTGAGAAATTTAGTTTTTGTGCCACTGTTTCTGAGGGCCATTACCAATATGGGATTTAAGGCAGAACTTCTGTTTGTGTGGATATACAAATTGTTGAAACACACGTTGAAATGAAAAGTTCTGAGCTCCAGTTAATCTACTAAATAAGAATTTCAGGGAGTAGATTCATTAAGCAACACATTTACCAAGATAAACCAGGTAATTCCAATGCAAGTAATCTGTGGACCACATTTTGAGTCACATTATTCAATTATTTTAAGATGGTAGTTGAAGTGACCCTGAGGGTGGGACAGAGCTGTTACATAGTCTGAATGTTCTTAGTAGCCCAAGGATAGGGAATCTATAATCAACTTTAAAATCAGCCTTTATAGGATGTTTTAGTTTATGATTTCAACATATATTTACTGAACACCTAAAAGATGCTGGCTGGCAACAGAGATCAAACTGAGAACAGAAGAAATATCTGTTCACACAGATCTTACATTTTTAATCATGAAAAAACAAAAAACAAAAAAAGATACAAAGAAAGAGTTAATGTCTATAAGTGCAAAGAAAGAAATAAAACTGTGAAGTGATGGGACTTGGAGTGGTAGATATTTTGAATGAATGTTCAGGGAGGCATTCTCAGGGGAGATGGGCATTTGAGTTGCAATTTTTTTTTTTAAAGATTTTATTTATTTATTTGACAGAGAAAGAGATCACAAGCAGGCGGAGAGGCAGGCAGAGGGAGAAAGCCCGAAGTGGGGCTCGATCCCAGGACCCTGGGATCATGACCTGAGCCGAAGGCAGAGGCTTAACCCACTGAGCCACCCAGGTGCCCCTGAGTTACAATTCTTGAGAAAGGTAGAAATCAGCCAAGAACCAGTCACAAGAAAGAGAGTAGGAAATATCCAGTATGTAGGCCACTTGGCGGGAAGGAAGCTTGGCACCAACAGGGAACCAAGAGAAGATAGTGTGGCAGTGCAATCAGGGGAGAGAACAAGTACACTAGAGGGAAATCATGCATTTAAGGGCAGATGTGGATTGATTCTAAGTAGAAGGGAGGCCACTGTAGGGTTTTAAGCAAGGTATCAAGATGGTTTGCTATGTAATTCTTTATAATAACTCATACAAATAGATCTATTGTGCTGGATGGGACTGTACATCATTCATTCATAAATAAACAAAGATCCATGAGTTGATCTTTTTTTGTGTCTTCCTACTAGAAATTAATTTATTAAAATTTATTATTAATTTATTATTAATTTATTACAATTCTCTTATTAATGATACAAAGCTTTTACCTTCATATACTGGCCACACCTTGCTCAAATACAGCTACAATTCTAATCCCATCTTCTTAGAATTAAGATTTGAGGGTCATCCATGCCATTCACATGTTCATAGACCTTGACTGTGGTAACTGTCTTTGAGGAGTTAATGCAGAAAGTGTGGTTGGTTATTCCTTGCATGTCTCCAAGAGAACCTGAAGCCATGATAGGGATGGACTCCAAAGCCTGACGTATCTGGACTCCATCTGATGCATGTCTTTTTCTCCTGCTGCTTTTATTCAGTAGAGTTTGATATGATAAATTTTTGCCAGGAGTATAACCTGTTACTGGGTTTTCTGGGTCTTTTTATCCAATCGCTGAACTTCAGTTTGAGTAACACCATTGAAATGCTGCCTACTGTTTGTTTCAGCCCATAGAAATATAGTAGTGATTTTAATCTATTTGTTAATTGATCTTGATTCTCATTTGGTAACGACTGCTTTCTTTATAGTCTTTCCCGATAATACCACCATGGTCTAGTTTTATATATAAAGGAGATACACACACACACACACACACACACACACAGGCACACAGATTTATACTTATTTATATATGTAAACTTATACTTGAGTATATGTTGCATAATAAAGAATTTGACTGGTTTTTATTCTTGGTTGCTGGGAGTAAGACTTTAAATCTTGGAATTTCCCAAATAATATGTGGGTTTTTTTTAAGATTTTATTTATTTGTCAGAGAGAGAGTGTGTGTGCACAAGCAGGCAGAGTAGCAGGCAGAGGCAGAGAGAGAAGCAGGCTCCCCACTGAGCAAGGAGCCTGATGCGGGACTCAATCTCAGGACCCTAAGATCATGACCTGAGCCAAAGGCAGCAGCTTAACCCACTGGGCCACTCAGGCGTCTCTCAAATAATATGTGTTTTTGTTATGCGTGACATTTGGGTCACACTCAGTTTATGCTAAGAAGATAACTCTGGATGGAGTCTTGTCACTACAAATACCGAGCTTGTGGTTAGAGGTTTGGGGCTTGGAGCCAGCTTGACCTCCAGGAAGGGGTGAAAATGGGGGGTTGCAGTGTGAGTTCACCTAGATGGCCAACGATTCTACCAACCCTATGTAATGAAGACCCAATAAGAGCCCTGGACACAAAGGCTTGGGGGAGCTTCTTGGCTGATGAACACATCAATGTCCTGAGAAGAGTGATGTGCCCTGGTTCCATGGGAAGAGGGGACGGAAGCCTGCATTTGGGATCCTTCCAGACCTCACACTATGTGTCAGTTGGCTTCACTTGACTGGTCCTGATTTGTATTCTTTATAATGAAACTGTAATTGAAAACACTTTCCTGAGTTCTGTGAACCATTCTAGTGAATTACTGAACATGAGTGGAGGTCATGGGAACTTGCCAGTTCTGCAGCCAGTTGATCAGAAGCAGTGGCCTGGGAACCTCCAACTTCACTGCTGGCATCTTAAATTGGAAGGCAGTCTTATTGGGGACCATGCCCTTCAACCTGTGGTAGTCTTATGCTAACTCTTATTGGTTACTATCAGAATGAACTGCAGTATTCCAGTGTACCTATATGAAGGATAAAGGTCTGGTGCCATGAATGATATATGTAATTTTAAGATAATGCCTTGTTTACAATGCGCAATGTTTCACATACTTTTAAAAAAGTTGTTCAAGCCTCTTTGAGAACAATGTACAATGAAGCCCAGATTGGCTCTGTCCATGGTAGAGATTTATAACCAATGCCCTTTACTTCTTATTTGAATTTAATTACTAAGTGATTTTGGTACTTACTACATGATACATATATAAGGTGCCTAAGGAAGTGTTCTATGCATATTCAGGGGTCAATCCATGTTGGCCTTCTTATTGTCCAACTCTTTTGATAGCTCAAAGCATCTCTCTCTCTCTCTTTTTCAAAGCATCTCTTATTAGCACAGATTTTGAGAAAGTAAATCTTTTAGTGATGAAAAAAAAAATCCCCTTTTTAATACCTGTTCTGAAAACATACTACCCTCAGTGGAGGACCCCAACAGATCAGAGGAGGTGTTATCACCACAGACATATACTATAACTGATCTGTCTGCATTCTCCTTTCTGTTCTCATTCTGATCCCCACAGCCCTACATCCAAAGGAAAGCAAATGTTTTTGGGTTTTTGTTTTTTTTTTTCTGGCAATGGGATCAGGCATTTTAGAATTTATTTTATGAAACCATTAGTGCTTCACCAAAATGAAAGACTCGGTGTTAGAGACATGGGTATTTGGCAGGAGAATGGCATTTGGGATTAACAAACATGAATAGAGATAGGGTGGTATATTATTACCACTATCTGGGTAAGGACTTCAGCCATTATTTGGATTAGATTCCCTTGGTATTAGATGACAATTCTTTTATGAACAAAAAATTGGTTTCTTTGGAATTCTTTTTGCCCTAATTTCTTTCCATCTTTGGTGTTTCTACTCATTTGCATGATTGGCCTATGGAACAATTTATCATCCCTCTTTTACACATCTGATTTTCTAAAGGTCACCTGGCAAGTCAGGGATGACATTGGGCATATTCTCTTGGGTAGATACTAATAATTGCTCTTCCTCCCCAATGCTTTGGGTGTCTGGCACATTTGTAATTGACAGAAGGATAACAATGCAATCTGGCTGGTTTCCAAGGCCACCCTCAATTGGAATTGGAGGGTATGGGGGTAGCTAAACTGCCCATATCCATCCCTTAGCCCTCAGGAAGGCAAGCTGAGAGAATAGGAAGAGAATTAAAAAATCCAAAATAAAGAAATTCTCTGATCAAATCATTGTTTCTTCAATGAAAAACACCCACACACTCAATTAATTATGAAGCTATAAACAAGCTGCAAATAGCAATAGAAATTTGGATTTGCTGCTTAACCTCTCTCTAGCTATCTTTAAAAATGCCCTACCTGTTTCTGTCTATGACACCCCATCCTTTCACCAGAATTTGTACATAGAGAATTCTGCTTGCAGATAGAGGCTATGGGCACCGCACTGATTTCTGAGTGGTGTTTAACCAGGCTGATCCACATAAGCGTGGCTGTCTCCGGAATGATCCAGAAATGCCAAGGTGGAGAGAATTTCACCAGTCACATTTGTGATTAGAGTGGGGGGAAAAGTAGCAATGATCCTCTCCCTTTAAAACGTAGATAAAATAAGAAAGGTGAGATTTCTTTAGCCAGCAAGATAATTTACAAATAGACACAGAAGATATTGATGTTGTTTTTGAACATCCTTCGACAGTCTTGTCTTGGTCTACTAAAAGACACAAAACTTTTTGCTTAATACCAAGGATTTTTGTTGTTGTTTTATATAAATTCAAGGTATTATGATAATGATGATGAAAGAACATTTATTCTGTTCCTGAAATAGTGAATTATGAACAGATAACTACACAAATTAGAATATTTTTCGTTTGCTGAAAGTTTTGGTAAAAAGTAAGTATACTTCTTTGAAATTGGGTCAGTTATAGTATATAATAGTCACACAGTCTTTTGAACCTGGCAAAGTATTTTTATATTTTAACTGTTATCCTAAATCTGATAGATATAATGAATGACCCCAATTCTCTACCCCTCCTGGTATGCGTACCCGTCTTATTGGTCTTTGCCATGTGGCCCTGCAGTGGTTCTGATTTGGGGCATGTGGCTTACTTTGACCAAGAGAATCAGGCTGGAGTGCATATATGCATAATCTGGGCCTAGGCCTTGGGATATCTTATAGGTTTTTGCTTCTGCCATTAGGCTTCAGCTCACACCATGCAGAGAACATTCCTAGACTAGCCTATTGGTTCCAGGAGATGGATGAGGGACACACAGAGCAGAAACGTCCCACAAAGCTCTCCCAGCCCGGCGAAATCTAAACAGAGCAGTCAGCTGACCTGCAACTGCATGAACTACAATAATAAATAATGGTTTTTCTAAGCCCTTGAATTTGGGCATAATTTTCTATGCAGCAATAGCAAAGTGATTCTACAGCATGGAAGGCTATTCCTGGTTTCCTAGAATCAATACAGAGATTGCAAATGGTTAAGTGGCTAACTCAGAATCATCTGTGACTCAGCATCCCATCGGGCTTTAAACACACCCCTTGATTTCAAAACCCCATGTTCTTTTTACTCTGAGAAGCCCTTCCAGAAACTGAGCACGATGATTTTTAAAGGGCATTAAACCTCTGAGTGGACATCTATTACTGTGACTCAGACTCTCTGCTGCCTCCGCCCTCTCGCCCCTGGAGCAGAGTAAAGCCATGTGATCAGCACACAGAATGCAAATTCCCACATCTTCCTTTCTGGTTTCCATGCCCTGTCTCTAGAAACGTGTCTTGTTCTGAGCATACTACATAGGAATTGATGAGAACAGTTTGCAAATGGCTGAAAAAGAAGTAAGTCATGGTACAGTGGTAAAGACTTTAAACACCCCCCCCCTCCCCATTTCCACCCAAATTTAACACTTTCCTGAGCTGTGATGAAGAGCTCGAGAAGATGAAGAAGCCTGGTCTCCTGGTTACTAAGTCCGTCCTCATCACCTGGGGCTTGGAGGGTCCCACACAGCTGGAAACATTAACTAAGTCCACCCTTAGAAGAAATTCCTCAAGGCTCTCTCCTAATGCCAATTACAATGTAAAGGCTTTATAAGGGACAACGAAATATAAAGAGTTAAGGCAAATTGAAACAACCTAATTTAATACATGGTAGAGAAAAAAAAATTCTGCAGTAGAGTACTGGAAATCCATCAGAATTCAATCTCTATCTGGATATCATACATGTTGGAGAGAGCAGGAGGGATGGCTGTTTTAATTTAAATTTAATTTATTATTATTTTTTAAATATTCTGGGGACATTTGTAAAGAGAGACTCTTCTTTACCCCCAGTTGAGGTCTTTGAAGACCCATTTAGAGGCTGAAAGCAACAGAGCTGCTTTGGCATCTTGCAACGTATTTTGCAGATTCAGCTAACTGAGCAGGCCCCTGTGGAAAGCTTTTAATAATTGGGCTCTGAAGTTGTGTATGCACTGACAGGTAACATTCATGCACATAAATCTGACAATAGCAATCTCATTTCTCTCATGGTTTCACCATCACCCATGTCTGATGACTCTTAATTTCTTAATTCCAGCAGAGACTCCTCTCAGACTTCTATATTCAACTGCCTTTTCGTCACCTGCTTGAGAATGCCCCAAGGCACCTCCAAATGAATACAGGCAAATCTAAATGTATCAGATTCCTCTTACCACTTTTTCTTCCTAGCTTCCCTGTCTCAGTTAATGGCCTCATCACCCACCCAGTCACCTAAGTTATCATTTCCAGTATCATCCTGGATTCATTCTATTTCCACACTCTTCACTCTGTCACTTTTACCCTGTAAATATTTCTGAAATCTGTCTCCTCATTCATAATTCTTAGCTTCCCAACATTTCTCAAAAGAAGTGTTGCACCTTCCATTTTACACCGTTCAAAGCTCTCTTTAATGAACTGGAAGCTGACCAAGTGGCTCTCACAACTGAACAGCTTCTAGTATTCTGCGTTCTAAAATTCAAGTTCCCGGGGCCCCTGGGTGGCTCAGTCGGGTGAGCGTCCGACTCTTGATTTCTCTTTAGGTCACGATCTCAGGGTCCTGGGATCAAGCCCATCATTGGGCTCCATGCTCAACAGGGAGTCTGTTTGTTTCTCTCCCTCTGCTCCTCACCTCCCCCACCCTCTCTCACGCTCACTCTCTCTAAAATCAATCAATCAATCAATCAATCAATCAAAATTAAAAATAAAATTCAAGTTTCTTGGCATGATTTTATAGGGTCTAGGGAGTGTGGTCACTGCCTTTCTCAAGCCTCATCTATAGAGTAGACTCAGGAGGCTGATGAATTCCTAACCCACTTTGCTACTCACTGGCTGTGTAGACTTGAGCAAGTTTCTCAACGCCTCTGTGGTTCAGTTTCCTCTTTTGTAAGATGGGATTATAATACTGCTTATCTTAAAAAGGTTGTTATGGAGCATTAAAGAGATTAATATATATTGTAAATAATTTTGAATACTCTTTGAGACATATTAAGTACTCTGTAAAGATTTCTCAGACCCCCAACCTTGTACCTTAGACATTCATGTCTATCGGACACTTCCTTCATGTGGCATATTGTATTTTATGTTCCTGCCTTTCCTTAAACTGTCTTCTTTGCCTGTATTAAAACTCCTTTTTCTTTGATTAAGTGTCTCCAACTGGTGCTCCATTTCATTACTGAGTCATTTGTTCATGCCTTCATTCATTCATTGAGCTATAATTTATTGAATAGCGACTCAAAAAAAAAAAAAGGTGACTGCAAACAATATGGCACTCTGGCTTTAAGAAACTTGTGGGAACATGGCATTGCGGGATGGATGATAACCATGCTCACTTAACTAGAGGAGAGTATGTGCATGGTGAGGAAATGACTGGTGAGGAAATGAGCTTTTATATAAACATATTTGAGGGACACTAATACAGTCTGGAGGAGGCATTTCAGAAATTCCTTCCTTAGGAAATGTCCCTGATGCCCAGATAAGATTTGGGTTTCCTACCCTATCTCAGAACATACCTGGTATATTAGTCAGCTTGGGCTACAGTATAAAATTACCACAGACTGGGTGGCTTACACAACAGACATTTATTTCTTAAAGGTCTGGAGGCAGGAGGTCTAAGTTCAAGGGGCTGGCTCTTTCCTGGGGAGAGCCCTCTTCTTGTCTCGCGGACAGCAACCATCTCCCTGTGTTTTCACAAGGGTGAGAGAGAGCAACCTCTCTCTCTTCTTTTTCAAAGCCACTAACCTCATCATCCTTGTGACTTCATCTAACCTAATTATCAAAGGCAACATCTGCAAATATCATCACATTGGGGGGTAGGGCTTCCATACAGCGACTTTTGGGGGGACACCAATCAGTCCCTAGCACCTGGCTAACCTCCCCCAGAAATCTTAGCTGAAGTTATTGACTATATGTTCCCTTTTCTACTTTTGCTTTTAAAATACAAGTGACTTGAATCTTTTAGTTCTGTGGCTCCAAGGCCAGACACATTTATAGACACATAGTAAGTACACAACAAATATTTGTTGAACCAAACTGGGGTGCTTGTACACGATGGTAGTGCTGTTGGCAAAATTTTGTTTTATCCAAAGCTAAACTCCATAGTATCTGTGGATGCTAGGAAATGTATTGCAAATGTATTGCAATCTTCAAGTGACTTTGATCACATCATTCCCCTCTGCCATTGAGCTTTGGTTTTCTTCTTTATAAAATTTAGGATCTTTGAGTGAATAACCAAAGTCCTTTCTGCCTCTCAGCCTCTGTGATTCAACCTTCCGGTCACACTCTCTTGGCCTCTTGTAATCAATGTCCTTTCTCCTTTTGGCTCTCAGTGAACTTCCCCATCTCTTCCTTCACGTTTTCTTCCCGCTTTGTCGCCTCCCCTCCTCAGTTTCCTCTGCTGATTTCTTTGCAGGCTCTTCTTTTTGTATGCAGTCAATAACCATGTGTCAAGTGAATGTAATATTCTTCTCCTTTACAACAAATCTGGGCCAAATAAGGACTAAGGTATATACATCCATTAAAACCTGATGGAGATTTTCAGCATCCCACAATAGCAAATCTTTAAAATTTATGCAAAATGATAAAAAAGAATACATGATTTTATATCACCTGTCCTAACAACTGTTTTCTCTGAAAAGGTGATTTCAGACCCCCCAAAAATATCAAGCCTTAATCAGTGCTAGATCTACTCTGAATATTTTTCTTGTTTTGTCTCCCCCATCCATTTTTTTATGGTATGCAATAAATGAATTGCATTTTGCTGAAATTGGGACAATAAAAACACCTTTGTTTTTGTGTTTTAGGAATTCTCCCCAAAATGTCTTGCAGTTCAAAATGAGAATTACAATGTAAAAAGGTCTAACTTGCCCGAGTAAAGCCAGTTTTTAGATATGCCTCTAATCCTCCTTTCATCTCATCCTGCCATTTCTGAAATATGCGGGGAATCAAACTGAAAATAAGATTTCCCAGGGCTCAGATCAGAGCCTACGAACGAAGTGTGATTCGGCCTCAGGAGGACCTGACATGTACTCATCTTGCGTATCCGTGAAAAATCGTTGCAAGGGTTCTATCAGAGCAACATTTTCTTTTGGAAATAAGCCCAAACTCCTAGCTTTGCATTTTAACAATGATAGTTCCTTTTTTCCTTTAAGCTCATAAGTAAAGCATTTTGTTACGAAAAAGCAACCAATGCATTATATGAAAATAAGAATAAAATATCCCTTTAACCTTGCCTTCCAAAGATGGTCTGTTAACATTTTAGTGTATTTCCTTATACTATTGCTTCTCTGCATACATAAAATACGCCTTTTTCATCATGTAAGACCAAAATGTTTTCCAAACAAGATCATATATTTACTGTTTAGTAAACTAACTTCTCAGTATAAACATCCATTGTGAATGTTTTCTAGGAGGGGACATATTCTTAGACAACATGATTCTAATATCTGCATAGGGCTTTGTGGTTTAGCTGTATCATAATTAATTTATATGTTGGAGAACTAGGTGGCTTCAGTCCCTCTTGCTGTGTTGCTTATAGCAGACATGCATTGTTTTCTGTCCTCCCCAGCATCCCCTGTTTGAGGGTACTACCACTCCATTCATTCTGAAGACATATCAATCACTGTCCATTGCCCATTCCTGGGTACAGGGACCTTGGCTTGACAAATACTTTATGTCTTGGAAAAAGCGATTTGCCGAATATTGAGACTATACCTCATACAGGGAAAATCAGAGCCCTCCCAGAGAATGGTACAGCGATGTTAGGGATGAGCTGAAGGGTAGGTGAAGTTTTCTTTTCCTTAGTGTTCCTTCATTGTAATGATACAAGACAGCAGCTCCCACAGCTCTCCTCTGAGATCTCTTGGGAGAAACCTACCTGTGGTTAAGGAGAATGAGGATAAATAAGGCAACAGTGAAGATTGTTTGAGAAGTCAAAAGAAGAGAAAAAGAGCCTTCAGTTTTGGAATCAAGCTATATCTAAGCGGTAATATTCCTGAATTTCTCACTTCCATGTGCCAATATAGTCTTTTACTTTTTTATTATTACTATTTTCACTTAAACTAGATTTAGGCAGAATTCCTCATGATGCCTAAGCTACAATTCTGATACTATATCTGCTAAATTTTCCACTACAGATGAGAATCTCTTCATCTCATTTTGTGGCATTATTATTTTGATGTACAACTGACAACTTTATCTTTTTAACTTGATAGTGATGTCCTTAAAGAAACCTGGGAAACACATAATTCATGAGTTATATTATTTTTTTTTTTACACTGACTTTTCCAAACAGAATAGGTTTTCCCCCTCCAGATCAGTTTTTAAGAGCTGGTTTAGTTTTGTCAGCTGAGTGTAGTACATGGTAAATGTACAATAGAACTGTGATGAGTAGGTTATCAAATGATTGAATTTGCTGCATGAGGAGCCCCAAGAGTTTTGTAAAGGTGCACTGATTCCCTCAGGTTATGATCAAACACTATATCAAACACTTTGAAATGCACACTGTTCTCTTTGGTCCTTCAATTTTATATGGTCATAAAAAACTGCACTGTGTTTGTTCCAATTTTTCAACATGATATGTACGCTGAACTTTAAAAACATGAATTGTGCTCTCAGGGAAGGAGCTATAAAGTCCCACTGAGATTTAGACATAGATGATGGAACTATTTGCTAGTTTTTGGGGGGAGGGTTGAATTCTAGGTATCTACTGAAGTTCTGACAGTTTGACAAAAGCATAATTTGAAGGAGGTAGAAATCTTTTTGACTTACAGGATCATATTTAAGGTCATAAAGATAGTATTTTAGGTCTCAGAAAAACAGAAGAAGGAGAAAGCCTTTCACAGTTTATTCTGCTCCTCCATCAGAGGGTAGACCTCATCACATTTTTGTTTTGTTTTGTTTTGTTTTTTTCCCTCCATAGCATCTTAAGAACTCTAAAGGCTTTCCTGAGAATGTCCAGGAAACTGAGACTTCTGTCTGAAATTGACTAAGAAGCAAAGAAAAAAAATTCCCATGAGGTTTAGCTTTAATTATAAAGTTTAGGTCCATTTTGATATCAGAATCAACAGTGTCACAATAAGTAATTAATGAGGCAGGTGTCAAAACTAAGGCTAAATAAATGGCAAAAACAAGGCTGCTGGCAGGGCATAATGAACTGTTAACAATGGATTGTTCTGCTCCTTTTCAGCATACTGACCAACAGGCTTGTCAACTGCAGTGATTATTTTCTTATTTTTTTTTTTCTTATTGCAGTTTATTTTGCTCGATCTCTTTTTGATATTCCATTTTTCTTCCTGATCTTTTACCAGTTCATTGTAGCTGAGTCAAATATGCTATTGCTATAAGCATGGTCCTTGCAGGCTGCTCTATGCATAGGTCCAAAGAGGGTCCACCCTCTGCAAGGCTCCATTCAGTAGGTGCCAAGCAGGTGCCCCCAACCTCAGAGGAAGACTATCTTTCAGTTGGACATCTTGCCTCCAACAGCATGAATCAAATGGGAACTTCGGAATTCTTCCTTCTGGCAAGGGCCCCCTTTATCACTCTCTCTTCAATGCTAGCAATCTCTTTTTTCCTCTGCCCCTTGCAGAGGGGAATCTGCAATCATCATACCCTTTGCAGGGCTTAGGTTGACCATTATGGGATGTTCAGGATTTTCACATTGTTGCTGCATCCTCCAGACTCTATGCCTGTTGCGTGTTGTGACTCATCCCTTTCACCCCATCTCCTAAGACATTTTCAGAGAGCTCTAGGTCAATCATTAGTAAGCACATATTCTCATCAGCAAATATTTGCTTCTTCTCACTCAAAAATCTGCTTTCCACTGATGGCACTACTTTCCCTGAAACACTTTCAAGGAGTGGCTTATTTTTCTCCTACAATTTTCCTCTCAAGCATCTGGAGGCACAACAGATGTCTCACTACTCTGTAGTGCCACTTCCAGACCATTCTTCCCTGAACGTTGCTTCTTATTCTCCATCCACCATTAGATTATCCTCCCTCTTTCCTTGAAAAATTTTTCTCCTGACACACTTTACTTTATTTGACACTACTAATATGAGAATCCTAGATTATTTCTATAGCCACACAAATGATCTTTCCAATGTCCTCCTCTCAATTTCTTGACCTTCTCTGCTCTGGTGATTTTGTCCTACACTCTATCTCAGGCACTCTATATTACTGCGGTATGCTAGGGCATGGTACTTACTAATAACGGCATGACATTCCATTCTATTTTTCAGTTCCCTTCCTGTAATACCTAAACTCCAATAATACTTCAACCCCTCCCGAACATCTAATGCATCAGTCCACCAATTTAACATCATTCTTCACTGCCCTTCCCAAGTCTTTTCTTCCTGCTATATTCCACTCAAATTGCATGGTTGGCTACTATTATCTTTTACAATTAATCTATTATTTTAATCATTCTCTTGCAAGTACATCACACCTCTCTCTACTATCTTGGCAAAACCACACCACTGGTTAAATCCATCTCTTTATGTACTCAATGCCTCCACCAGACCTGCTGAACCTGCTGAAGAACATACAAAATATCCTGATTGATCTCATTTTAAATTCATCAGTAATCTTAAGGTGGCCCTTATTGCTGCCCATCAAGCATAGTATATACCCTCAGACCCTACTTTCTTACCCTCTAGTCAGTGCCTCTCAAACTTTAGTGGGAAAAAATGAAATCACCTGGAGATTCTAGTTAAGATGTCCATTCTGATTTTTTAGGTGTGCAGTGGAACATGAGATTCTGTTTCTAGTAGGCTCCTAGATAATAATGCTGCTGGTACATTAAGAAGGAAGGGTCCAGGGGCGCCTGGGTGGCTCAGTTGGTTAAGCAGCTGCCTTCGGCTCAGGTCATGATCCCAGCGTCCTGGGATCGAGTCCCGCATGGGGTTCCTTGCTCCGCAGAGAGCCTGCTTCTTCCCTCTGACTCTGCCTGCCACTCTGTCTGCCTGTGCTCGCTCTCTCTCTCTCTCTCTCTGACAATAAATAAAATCTTAAAAAAATAAAAAAAAAGAAGGGTCCAATGAAAATTACAAATCCTTCTTTCCTTCCTCAAAATTTCATTATGTTTTCCCATCATAACTCTCAACCATTGACCTTGCTTCCTACTTTACTAGAAAATTGAAGCAATCACAGCAGAAATTCTATAAGCAGTACCCATCATACTTTCCCAAATTCCTACAATTGAGGTCATGCACTTACCTTATCTCCTATTAGTAAGGATGGACTGTTCAGTGTCCTCACCAATGTTAAGCTCTGTATATCACATACTAAATCTAGACCTCTTTCTATTCTGCTCTCTCAGTTTGCCCTGGCAATTCTCCCCTCTTAGTTTTAAAACAATTTTTAAAATATCTACTGGAACATTACCTCAATCATACAAATATGTTGTCATTTATCCCATATTAAAGAAAACTCTCTCCCTGGACCTCCCTTCCCTCCTGAAACCATCACCTAATTTCTTTTCTTCCCTTGAAAAGAAATCTATATGCCATATGACCAATTTTTTAAATCTACATCCATCTCTCTTGCCACAACTACAATCAGTTTTTTATATCACCACTCCACTGTACCTGGCATCTGAATGCTAACAATGACCGTGTAGTTACTAAATCCAAGGTTACCTCTCTGTCTACCTAGTATTTGCCACAATTGATCTCTTTCCTTAAAAAGTTTCAAGACAGCTCACTCTTCTAACTTGCCTCCTACCTTTCTAATCACTTAGTCTCAGTCTCTTAGACTGGCTCTTCTTCTGCATTTTGGAAGAATCCAGCATGTGATCCTAGGACCTCTTCTGTCTTTGCAATCTACAGTCTCCCGGGTGATCTCAGCTGGTAACATCCCTTTGAATATTTATCTCTGTGCTGACATCCTCTCAATTTCTATCTTTTCACAACCTTTCACCAGAAATATGCAGTTGTACCTTCCACCACCAATTTGTCACTCCCACTTGAATATCTAAAAGGTGACCCCGATATGAATGTAACTAAAACTGAGCTCATTATGTCTTCCTCTCAAACTCCCTTTCTCCCTGTAAAAAGTTCTTTTTTGATAAGGTTTTTTCATCTTGGTTCATCTCTATTCCTTTATTTCATGCCCCAAACTTTGGTATCTTCCTTAACTCTTCTCTTGGTCTTATACCCCATATTCTGTCTAACCAGCAAATGCTCTCAATTCTAACTTCAGAACATATTCAGAATTCATCCCATTCTCATTGCTCCTACAGCCACCATTCTGAACTAAACCACTATGCCTAGATTCTTGCAATAGTCTAATGAATCTCCCTGCTTCCACCTTGGCCAGATTTGCTTGGCACAGTAGCTAGAATGATCTCCTTAAAAAGTAAGTCAGATTCTATCAACCCTTTGCTTAAGTTTCCCCATTGCAACTAGTCTAAAACTTCTTACTACGATCTCAAGGTTCTACTTGGTCTGACCCTTGTTATCTTTCTAATGTCATTGCCTCATCCTTTCTCTGTACTGCCCTCTATTCCAACCATGCCAGCACTTTGATGCCAGGGGCAGCTAAGGACTCTAACTTGGAATTAGCTTCATGAACCAACTGTCTGTCTCAATTTCTCACTTCTTTCACAATTTGCTCAAAATTCCCAGTCTAATTAAAGCATTTCATGACTACCTTTACTAAAATTTCCTCCAACATGTCCTCCAACAAGCTCTTCTTGTGCACTTAGCATCATCGCATGTCTTTTCTTTAGTTTACTGACCTCTCTCTTCTACTGGAATGTAAGTTCTATAAGGTAGTGATTGTTGTTTTTTTTCTATGTATTATTGCTTTCCCAATACTTAGATCACTGTCTGGCATATTGTATAGGACTGAAAAGTATTGCTGAATGAACAAATCATCTTGAGTTTTATGTATCACTGGGATAAATAAATAATTATTTTCATCTATCTCTTAATGGGGGGAGTTCTAGACAAATGCCAATAAAGCATTAAGGACAAAAGTTAGGGTTGTCACCCAGACTTCAGCCAAGTTTATCTCATGCTAACTTGAATACCCTCCTTGATTTCTCTCCTGTTCCTTTTTTTCCCCTGCTAGAGAAAAAAATCATGGACAGGAAGTAGCTGCCATGTTCAGCTTTGCTGAAGGTCTGGAGGTTGGATGCTTCAAAGACGATCCTATAGGTGAGACAAGAACCTGTTGACATTTTTACAGTAAAGCTACTCAGACTTGAAATCATCATCTGCTTCCTAAAGCCTTCATCCTTATAGCATCCTCACCAGTATTAACCAAAGACATCTGCTCTAATATTTTACCCCTTATTCATGGTTCTCTGGTTATGACCCTCATCCCAGTAAGAAGGACAAATGTCAGAAGCAGGGCTTTTTACATTTGTGTAAACTCTTCTAGTGTCAACAAATTATCCAAGAACTTCATTTGTTCAAAAAATTATCCATATGTCTATAATGAATTTCATTATCATTCTCAATCTTACAAACTTTCCAAATGAAAAATTTGTTGGATCTTATTCCACTTAAAGTTCTTATTCACTTTTCTTTCTGGCTCAGTTCCTAGCACTCACATTATACCTTGTTAAGGAGACCACAGGGCTCCCAAATTGCTGCTGAGTGCATAGTGTTTGTATAATAAATATCATTTGAGTGCTTCATGTGTGCACTGAATCATGGAGTCTCAGGCTGTAAAAAAACATTAAATCATCTAGCTCTGACACTCATCATGATTTTTTTAAATTTTTTTCTCTAATGGCCTCTTTTTGAACAGTTCCTGAGATGGAGTACATACTGCCTCTTGAAGAAATGCAAGAATAGTTCTGTTACTGAAGTCTTCCATCTTTAGCTGTAATCTCCGTCCCTTTCATTTATAACATTCATCCTGGTGCAGTTGCTGGCAGAATGGCACAGTCATAGGGCCCAGACATAGGGCCACATCTAACCTCATATAGAGCTAGGATATGCAGCCCCTGACTGGCAGTCACTTCTTAGAGACAAGACTACAGAAAAGGGAAACACAAATTTTATTGTTCTCTACTATAGCTGTCAAATAGAACAGTAATAACTCCCAAGGTTGAGAAGACATACACATGTTGGATTTTTGTAAAATAGCGATTATGATTTTCTGCACACTGCATGAAAACAGAGTAAGTTCCTTTTGTTCTCTATGTAGCAGTCTTAAAGTGTTTAAATTCAACCATCATATGTCATTGGAGTATCCTTTTCTCCTGATTAAATAATTCCCCATTCATCCTACTATTTCCCACAGGACATCTTTTCAAACCCTTTAGCAGTTCTGCTTTCTTTCTTTGCACATGCTTCAAATGCGGCATACACACCTGGTTGTAATACTCCAGGTAGAGTGTGAGCAGCATAGAGAAGAGATGGGCTGTTTCTTCCCTTGTTCAAGATTTGATGTCTCTTTCCATTCAGTTAATGATGGAGACAGCTTTGCAGGAAGCCTTATCACAGTGTAGATTTATATTGACCTTGCAGTTGAATAAAACCCTGACGTATTGCACTCTTATGTTGCTTTGCATTTCAAAGATATTCTACTGCCTTTTGTCTGAAAAAAAATATCTGATTTTCACGTCAATATGAAAAGCACTTAATGATCAAGAGAATCTGGGCTTATTCAATGAACAAAGCTTTGATGAGAATGTACACCCACACAGCACAGTGTCCTTGTGTTTACTGAGCTGACTCCTTTTTATTTTTGTCATCATTTTAATTTTTAATAATACAAATGTTACATTAATAAAATATCATTTTACAATATTCAAACAATATAGATAAAGTGATTGCCCTCTTTGACTCCCCCTCCAACAGAGTTATGCTGTCCTACTTACACATGTACATAAGGACTATACAGTTTGGGGATGCCTGGGTGGCTCAGTTGGTTAAGCATCTGCCTTTGGCTCAGGTCATGATTCCATGTTCCTGGGATAGAATCTCGCCTCAGGCTCTTTGCTCAGCCAGGAGTCTGTTTCTCCCTCTGCCTGCTCTGCCTGCCACTCCCCCTGCTTGTACTCTTCTCTCTGACAAATAAATAAATAATTTTTTTTAAAAAGGACTAAATAGTTTTGTTTGCAGACATTTCAGACAGAAATCATATTATACTGTGCATAAATCTTTGCAACGAATTTTCACTTACCAATGTGTTTTTAACATTTGTGTATGGTAGTACATATAAATCTGCCTACTGCTTCTCATTAGGAATATTTTTATTTAGATATGGATAGTCCATTTAACAAATAGCTTGTTAAGAGGCATTTAAATTTCACCTGATTTTTTCCATTATTATAAACAATATTGCAGTGAACCTTTTGAATTTGTCTCTTCGTACACTTCTAATTTACCTTTACATTTAAATGTGTCACTTGGCACATTTTTAATTTTTAGGAGATAAAGAATTTTTTTTTTTTCTGAAGAGTAATACCAATTTCCAACCCCACAAATGAAAATGGAAAGTACTTGCTTCCCTACAGTTCTGCCAATATAAGGTTTGGTGTCTCTTTTTCATGCAGTTAATGACTGAGATAGGTTTTGAGGCAGCTTCGCCATGTTATTAATTTTTACTGCCAGTCCTCTAATTTTTCCAGTTTTGTGAAAAAAGTAATAAAGCTAATTCCCACTTCTCTGGTGAGCACTGATTCAGTAAGCATCTTTACAAATCTGTACTGGCCAATGATTTGTTCCTTCTTGTGTGTAATAAGACCCTACTTCCACGTCTGTTTTTGATCTTCTGAGTTTATTCTTCTACTAAACTTTGATCACTGAGGGAGAATTTGGTCTCTACCTCGTCGTCACAGTCTCTGCAGTGCCCAACGCCATGTCATCCACTCCGCAGTTGTGTCAAATAAGGCTTGCACCTTGATCTCTCTCTTCCTCTCACTCCTCATGTCTAATTTCCCACCAAATTCAGTCAGTTCCACTGTCAAAATGTACCCCAATTTTTTGTATGCTTATTATTTCTCTCCTTCACAAGGAATTTAATTTCCACAAGAATAAGGACTCCATCTCTTGCGTTTATGCTACTTACTCCCAGTAATCATAAGCATTCTTATGCTGTTGGTGACATATCTTCTCTCTTTTGGTTTTTCTACTTCTCCTATCCCAAATTGGGGAGAAGAAGCTTTTGGATCCAACTTTTGGAAACAATATAGACAAAGGAATCAATGAGTCGTCTCTTCTTTGTCTTCCAGAAAAATGGTTCTCAACCCTTCTCTGAGCATTCTCATAGGACCACATTCTCAGTCGTGGCTTTATGGAAAGCCAAATAATACCTTTCTCTCCACCAAAGATGGCCACGCCCCAATCCCCAGTACTTGTGAATGTTACCTTACATGGCACTAGGGACTTGGCAAACATGTGGAAGTTAAAGATCTTGAACTGAGGACAGTGGCCTGGATGACCCATGTGGGTCCAATGTAATCTCAGGGTCCTTGTAAGAGGCAGGCTGGAGAAATTGTGATGACAAAGGTAAGTTTGGAGTGATTCCAGAAAGAAGCCAGGAAGCAAGGCATGCAGGCAGTCTCTAAAGCCAGAAAGACAAGGAAACAGATTCTCCCCTAGAGCTTCCGGAAGAAACACAGCCTTGACAACCCATTTTAGAATTCTGACTTGACCTCCAGAACAGTAAGATAATACATTTGTACTGTTTTAAAGCAATAAATTTGTGGTGATTTGTTAAAGCAAAAATAGGAAACTAACATAGGCATACATCCATTGATAAAGAATTCGTGTCTCAGTCTGCTGTATAAATAAGAGTGGCTGAGGGTTTTGTGAAATTTCCAACTGATTCTCTAATACTCTCACTCCTTTGTTGTCAGCTGATCCTCACTTATCTTACAGCAGTGAGATTGGGAACTGTTCATTCAGAGGGTCCTGATATCCTTGCCAACCAGTTCCATAACAGTGCGTATATGAGTCAGCATCTTCCAAAGAAACAGAACCAACAAGATGTGTATAAAACAATATTGTTTTCAGGAACTGGCTTATGTGATCACGGAGTTCCAAGTCCAAAGTCTGTGAGATAGGCTGGCACCTAGAGACCCAGTCCGAGTCCAAAGGTGTTCTGTTAGCAGAATTCCTTTTTGTTCAAGGAGGTCAGTCTTTGTTCTATTCAGGCCTTCCACTGATTGGACAAGAGCCACCCACATTAGAGAGGGCAGTTTGCTTTACCCAAAGTTCACCATTTAAATATTAATCTCAGCCAAAAGACACCTTCAAAGAAGCATCCAGCGAAATGTTTAACCAAATAACTCAAAATACACTCACTTTCCCCCTCACTTGCTGAAGTCCCAAGTCCTATCACCCTTAAAGTCTTCTTTCCCCCCCATTATTAGTTAAGCTTCCTTTGGTCTGAAACAACAGAAAATTAGTTCTTTTTGACGGGATTTATGAAAAGAGTACTAACGTTATTTTGGGAATCACGAGAAATCAACAAACAAAGAGCAGCTTCAGTAAGATCAAGAATGGGAGCATATCCAGAGAATTTCAGGACCAAGTTTCTGGACTTTCTCCAGAACCCAGATAATTGGGTAAGGAAGTTTTGGTGACTTTCAGTCTGTCTCTTCACTATTTACATTAAGTTAAATTTAATTTTTTTTTTTTAATTTAACAGAGAGAGAGAGAGAGATTACAAGTAGGCAGAGCAGCAGGCAGAGGGAGAGAGTGGAAGAAGCAGGCTCCCCGCCAAGCAGAGAGCAGGATGGGGGGCTCAATCCCAGGACCCTGAGGTATGACCTGAGCCAAAGGCAGAGGCCTAACCCACTGAGCCACCCAGGTGCCCCAAATTTAATTTTAATGTAAAGCAAATGTTACTACCTAACTGAATCAGGTATCAAACCCAGGTAATAGACCACAAGAAGGAAGAAGAGGCTCCTACAGCCAAGACACAGCCACAGATACTCCCAACTTTGGGTCAGGGCTCTTCTACATAAACCAAGTTACTTAGGCAGCCCCCACCCCAAATGGGGACTGTACCACATCAAACAAGTTTGGTGGCTGCCAGGTCTTGCACAGATGCTCACCGCTATTTTAGTAACGACCTTGGAATGTCTGCAATGCCAGGTACTGCATGTCAATGATGAATTGTAGCATCTCTGTTGTCAAAGGTAAATGATGTTCTGTTACTGCATGTGGGAAGGAACGGCTCTCCCCACTTTGAGAGTTTCACTCTGTATAAAGTGTCTGCAAGAGCTGCCGCTTCTCCAAATACCCTGTGGGATCAACGAATTTTTCCTGAGAGCCCTCCCTTCCCTCCTCCCATGGGACTTACACGAGCGGTCAACGAGGTGGAGCCAGAAGAGAAATCCAAGGACAGCCCCTGGGCTGGTTTCACAATCATTTGCTTTCTCAAGTGAGCAAAACAGTTTTTTTGGTTGATGTTTTGTTTTGTTTCGTGTTTAACTGGCTCCAGAATGCCATGCTCGCCCCAGTCTCCTCTTATTATGACTTCTCTTCAAGTAGGCGCCAGGTCTCCTACACAAACAGACTCCTGGGAGAAAAGCCCCCCCCCCCCCATTCAGGATTCATGCTCAGACACGCCTGAGCCCTGGTGAAGGCACAGCTGCCACAGTCCTCGTCCCTCCTGGTAATGCTTCACCTTTGCACATGCGGCTCATTTTACAGAGCAGTTTACCTGCGTTATCTCGCCTGATTCTCAACGTGACTCTCAGATGGAGGCAGAACAGAGAGATTTAACTCCATTTTATAGACTCAAACAACGTCTTATCCAAGTTCACACAGCCACTAAGTGGGTTAGAACAGGCTCTTTTAACTTCAAGCCAGTGCTCTCTATCTCATTCTACTCTTTCCTTAAAGGGGGACATGGATTAATTTGTTTCCACATGAGAAGTTATCAGGACAATGAGCAACCAGATGACAGACAATGAGGATTTGCTATTTATTATGCATAGCAGCAGGGCATTTTGCTTGGTGAACAGCAGAATTTCACTTGTTGCTCATTTCAATACCATGGTGAATATATAGCTTTTCCTTTTTTTAAAAGATTAAAAATAAGATTAAATAATACATTGCTCATTGTTGTATATATGAGTGCCATGGAGAATTTTAGCTGCTTATAATAAAGTGTCAGGGTATCCTTAAGACCTGCTGAGGAACCAAAATGAAACCACTGGGTCTATATTTTGTACAAAGAAACCAAAGCTTTGCACAAAAAGCCAAGAATTCTCAAGTGGATACAGATAAAGCCTAATAAGTAAGGAAACCAAATTACATGCCTAGAAATCCCCACAAACACTGTGCCAACAGACGAAATGGAGCCAAAATATTGTCTTTTTTAATTATCGAAAATGGTCTGATGTAACAAGAAACTTCTCAAATTATTCTGAAGTATGTACAACTTACGTTTTCATTTCAAAGTATTCACAGAGAAGACATAATATTTTCCCACCTCTTCTCCAGCTACAATTCGTGTTGGAATCCTTTATTATATGTTATAAATAGTGCAGAGTCCCACGATTGTTGAATTGGTGAGGGCAAAGATATCAGGTGATTTGCATGTATTTGAGTCTCATTACCAACTCAACTTGGGGAAGACAGGGAGCCACAGAGAGGAGAATGCCTGGCATTTAGGAGTCATTCATTAGATAAAATTAGGGGAAAAAAAAAAAGTCATGTTCATACATACAGACCTATGTATGTATGTTAACTTGCATGTACGTTAACTTGTCTCATTTCAGTATCAAATTAAAACTTCTGAAATTCCATTTTAAACTGTGATAATCCTGTAGATATCTTGTATCCTAAAATTCTTTTCTCATAATGGGATATCTTGGACTTTTTTTTTTTTTTGAAGATTTTATTTATTTATTTGACAGACAGAGATCACAAGTAGGCAGGGAGGCAGGCAGAGAGAGAGAGGGGGAAGCAGGCTCCCTGCTGAGCAGAGAGCCCAATGCGGGACTTGACCCCAGGACCCTGAGATCATGACCTGAGCTGAAGGCAGCGGCTTAACCCACTGAGCCACCCAGGCGCCCTATCTTGGACTTTTCCACATAGTTTTTCTCAGTCCTAGCCAGGATCAAGCACCCTTCCTGTTAACTCATACGTCTTTCTTTCTTTCTTTCTTTCTTTCTTTCTTTTTTTAAAGATTTTATTTATTCATTTGAGAGAGAGACAGTGAGAGAGAGCATGAGCGAGGAGAAGGTCAGAGAGCGAAGCAGACTCCCTATGGAGTCTGGGAGCCCGATGGAGGACTCGATCGCGGGACTCCGGGATCATGACCTGAGCCGAACGCAGTCGTCCAACCAACTGAGCCACCCAGGCGTCCCATACATCTTTATTTCTTAATTAGTCTTTTTGATGTGTGTTTTACAAAGAATGGTACTGATATCTCTCCCCACACAGTCCATTTGGAAATCATTTGTTTTAACTATAGTACTACTAATAATAGCAATAGCAACATAACAGCACTTATATTTAGGCGGTGCTTTCTCCTAAGAACTGTGCTCAACTACTTTACACACATCACTGTAGTTCATCTCCATGTCAACGCTATGAGGTAGGTTCCATTCTCCCCTCCATCTCCCCCTGCCCAACTATGAAAATTCATGCTTAAAGAAGTTATCAGATCAGTTCATGGGCGCACAGATAGTAAGAGATTGAGCCAAAATTTGAACCCAGGCAATAAAGCTGGATTCTGTATGCTTACATTGAACATGTGCACTTCAAAGTTTCAGTCCTTAAACTGGTGTCATTAGCATAGTTACAGGAATGATCTAACACAGAAAATACAAGATTCCACATCAAGATCCCTTTTTATGCACTCTGGTGTGGGGGCAGATGATTCTTCAAGGTAGGAGTGCTATTGTTTCTCTCCAGCACCATTGGTCATTTCCATGGGTTAAGATAATGCAAACACAGTTAAGTAAGATGTAAACCCCAAATTAAGATTCAAACCCAAGCTTTACAGAGGTTGAGTTAACTTTAGATAGAGGGAAAAGACAGCATACACAAGGGAAACATTAAGTTTCAGACATGTCCCAAATCGGCTGTGTGGCTTTGAGTTAACATACACCTTCCCAGAGTCTCAGGGCCCAGTTCAAGAAATGGCTCGCAGGGGGCACCTGGGTGGCTCAGTGGGTTAAGCCTCTGCCTTCGGCTCGGGTCATGATCTCAGGGTTCTGGGATCGAGCCCCGCATTGGACTCTCTGCTCAGTGGCGAGCCTGTTTCCCCCTCCCTCTCTGCCTACTGCTCTGTCTGCTTGTGCGCTCTCTCTCTGTCAAATAAATAAATAAACTCTTTAAAAGAAAAAAAAAATGGCTCGCAGATCACCCAAGGCCTCATCCAGCTGTGCGAGCCTCTGCTTCTATCTGGTCAAGCTACTGGCTGCCCTTTTATGGGGAAATTCCTGGCATAGAGAGTGTAGCTCTTGAGCTTCTCCATATTATGCATATGTATTCATATTATACTCTGAAGTACTGGTTTTCAGAGCAGGGGACAAGGGCTATTTTGCCCATCAGAGGACACTTGGCAAGGACTGGAGCAGTTTTGATTGTCAGGACTGGGGTGTTGCCACTAGCATCTAGTGGGTAGAGGTCAGGGATACTGCTACACATACCTCCTACAATGTACAAGATGGGTCCCCACAACAAAGAATCATCTGGCCCAGAGTGTCTATGGTGCCGCGGTTGAGAAACCCTGTGCTGGATAAGACTTGAATATCACTGTGCATTGCAAAATGTTCCTCTCACATCACTAGCTCTCATCAGTGATAAATAATTCTAATGCCTCTTTCTCCCATTCAGCTTTCTATTTGTGGGATGGTGCCAATAATGCTATATAATTTGATATCCTAACTGTCATTGCTAATGTGCATCATTTGGTCATATAATTATCATTAAGAATAGAAGTGCACAAGATGAACAAGTCTATTGCTGCCAATTTTATTTTTCCCCCTAAGTGTAAAAAGAGACAGTTATAACTCCCTTTGCACCTGCTGTTTTCCTAACCCTAAAAGTATTTTCTTTCAAAATGTGAATTCGTGGTCCAAAACTACTAAGGCTTAAACATTTCCTCCTCAGAGATTTTAACACTGCAAGATGTCACAACGGTGCAGTTCTTAATGATGACCTATTTTATCTGCACAAAAATGAGAATCATGAGTATAAAATATCATTAAAACAAAATAACTTGTGCTTTTCAAAGTGCCTATTTTAAATTGGCTGCTAAAGGCCCATACGGTTACAAGGATGAAGTAAATCTTCTAACATGAGGCAAATTTCAAACAAGGTTTGCTGTGTCTTTGTCTTTCATAAAATTCAAACAGATAAAATGGAGGCTACTTATCACTGCTCATGAAAATGGGCCCTTGGTAGAGACAGAAGCAAGTGTTTGACATGTTAACAAGGATGTTCACAGGAGAAAAACATATTGAAAAGAAGTCCTATTCGACCACTTGGGCCAAATGATGTTGCCCTCTGCTCTAAAATTTGAAGCGGGATCTACAATACAAACATGTTTCAGAGATTTCTGTGAAACTCTAAATTGAAACTCTGAAGTTTTCCAACCTTCCTCCACTCCAGAGAGCTGTTCTCCAGTCAGCCCCTTTGTTTATGTTCTGAATGACTACAGAGTCAGGCTATTTAAAGCAACTGATGCATTCAGTTGTCAGTTATAAATGTCTGTGGAGAGTCCCACAAATGAACCACAATTTGATTTAAATCTTTTTCCTTCTACACCAAAATGGCTGGGTTTGAAAGAATACAAAACGTACATCTGTTATGGTGACAAAGGCTAGGGAAACAACAGAGAGAAAGATTAGAAGGCAAAAACACCTGCAAATAGGAGTTAACGATCTTTAAGAGAGAATGAGACAAAGGCCCTCCAGCTCATTGACTTTGCAAAGCCAAAGAAACTTGGGACTTAGGAAGAGAAGGTGCAGGCTGCTTCGAATTTTCAAACAGGTGATACCAATTTCACCATCGCCACATTTTGTAAAGTGAACTTTTCAATAATTGGCTCCGTTTTTAATCTTGCAGTGTAACTATAGCTACTCTTGGTTGTAAATGAACTTAAACGCAGTTGAGGAATTTTCTTCTACTACCCTTCCATCTGGAAATATATCCAACAAATGTTGACTGCCTGCTACGTGAGAGATTCTTAAGGACAGGGCCTCGCAGTTAGCAGTGCATGGATATTAGCTATCTATCTGCTTCTGCATACCAAGTGACTCTCAAATTTAGCAGCTTAAAGCAGACAAAAACAAAAACAAATGCAGTCCCAGGACATATTATTTGCTCAGGAAATGCTCATTGAATGAATAAATGGATGACTGATTAAATGAATAAATGTAAGAGAAGAGCAGCTTTTGCAGCATTATGCAAAAATGGCAGAAATGGAGACCACAAAGGTGTGAGAGTGACAACAGTTACCTGAAGTGTGAAACATAAGAAATCTGTGATGCCTCTGTGTGCAAATCCCTACAGAACCACGTACGAATTTGACTCTAAGAATATTCCTAGATATGAGATACAGATAGAAAAGCTGACTCCTATGATAAATAGCCAAGTGGTATTCTGGCCACGATGTTACCTACACGGTCTCTTGGAATCTTTTGAAAAAGGAATTATTCCACAAGATGCAAATATTTACATGCCTTTGTTGCTTCAGGAAACAGCTTTTGCTGCTCTCGTATGCTTTTTTTATGCAACATCTGCATTTTTGCCAGTGGAGTTTATAATGACTGACTCTTTTCTCTACCTCCACTCCTTTTCAGCTTCTTTTCCTTGCAGGGTTTTACATTCTTCCCCAGATGACAGTTTCCTCATTGATAATTTCCTCTCTCCACTTTAAAATCTGAATTTAAGAAATAGACATAATAAACGTTCTCTTCAAAGCATGTTCACGCCATCAGAGAAATAGTGTCACGGAAACATAACAAACGCATAAGATAAGTGAGCATGATGCAGTTGCACATCAGATATTAGTATCATTTATTTTATATTTTAACCGTCTAAGCGATAAAGGTCACTGAAGGGTGGATATGAAGACAATTAAGGTCATCGGGATTTCCTGGGGATTATTAGCTTTCCTTAAAATGGCGCCAGACGTACTATCGAGCTAGGATGGCAGAGAGGCGCGAGCTATTTTTAATTATTAAAAGTAATTTCACATGTGATTTCACAGTCATAATTAGAATTTTGAGTTATGCTTTCCTTGGTAACAACCCATTTCCTTTGTTTGGATAAACCACAGGCAGGGAGAGATGAAATATGATGTCCTTTAGTATGTGGGACTTCAAGACATTATATTTCACTGGCAGACATGTGGCATTTCTGCAGCTGAAATGGAATTTCTGCAAAGTACAATAGAAACTAGACCCCATCATTAATAGCCAGTTTCTGGGGCGTCAGCAAACAAAAGCTATGGGCAAACCAGTGCGAGCTATGCATGGAGTCTTCCCAGAGTCCTCAGGAAAGACAGGCAACCTCTGGCCATCGTCCTGAGTGGCTCGTGGGCTGTGAGGGACCCGGCGCCCCAGAAGGAAGAGCAGAATCAGATGTGTGGCAGCTCCTAGTTGTACACGGGGGAAAGAAGATCTATCAGCTCAAGGCACAACACCCATTTGACAACCACCACCACCACCACAAATAGAATTGCTCTTGCCACCTCTGTCTGGGCTGAGCTGCTTTTCTTTTGGCACCTGGCAGGATTGTACTTAGCCTTCAAGGCCCATTTCAAACCTCATTTTCCTCTGCTGCCTTGGCTGATTGACAATGATCTGAAGTTCTCCCTTCTCTAGATCCTTAGGCTGTTTACTTCCGACACAGTGATGCAGCTAATCGTTGTTCCCTCCCTCATGCATTAAGTAAAAATTTACGGCCAACCGACCACAGATCAGGGACTGGCTAAGGATTTCTACGCTTTTGTCACAACAGCCCTATGTGATAGGTACTAGCATTTCTCCCATTAAATAGATGGAAACACTGAGGCAGAGCAAGGTGAAGTAATTTACTAAAAGCACACAGCTAAGAAGTTGTTAAGCTGACAATTAAGGTCACATTGGTCCTATCCTAAAACCTAAACTTTTAACAAATAGTTTATATCACCTTAGCATGGAATTAATCTTAGATGATTCTATATCATTTCACATTTATTACATTCTGAATATTATATGCATATATTTATATATGCACGCATGTATACTAACATGGCATGGTCTGCAATATGCTATAATGTATTAACATGATATAATACAATGCAATATATGGTCAGTGGGGCTGACTCGTCCTGCTTGCAATAACCCATCTCTTTCCAACTCCAGAGTCTATGACATTGTGTTGGAAACTCAGCACAGGTCATGGTAGGAGTATTCGTCTACACCACAGCAATTGCAACGGATACAAATGAGGTTATTTTTCTTGAATTCTGGTTTAATATTTACGAACGCTACTGATTGTGTTATATTATTTTGAAGTTACCGATAGAATAGTTCACATCACACTTAATTGTGAACTCCTCAAGGGAAGGGATTATATCATCAGGGCATCTTTTTTTTTTTTTTTTGTCAGAGCTGGTCTACAGCCAGTGCCTAGCACAGAGTGGGTGCTCAGCAATGGTTCTTCCGTGAATGAATGAATACTTTACAGGCATCTTTCACAGTTTTTACAGTATTTACTCCCATTAGCCTAACAGTCGCAGTGTTTGTAATATCACTGCTGTGGGTTGCCAAGGGATAAAACATATAAAGTCTGAAGTGCAGTTCCTCGCTTCTCAGCGGAACTGCTTCACAGGGAAGGAGCACACTGCATCTCAAGTACCTAACACTTATTTCTACCTGGAAGGCCTGGACAGATGCTGCCTGCTCAGGGGGACAAAACTGGGGCTACAGCAGCTCCAAACAGAACGATTATAAACACAAGACTGAAATACAAACATTTGGATGCCTGGGCAACTCAGTCCTTGGGCGTCTGTCTTCGGCTCAGGTTATGATCCCAGAGTTGTGGGATCAAACCCACATCAAGCTCTTCCTTCAGCAGAGAGCTTGCTTCTCCCTATCCTGCTTCCCCTGCTTGTGTTTCTTCTCTCGCTGTGTCTCTCTGTCAAATAAGTAAATAAAATCTTTAGGGGCACTTGGGTGGCTCAGTAGGTTAAGCATCTGCCTTCAGCTCAGGTCATGATCCCAGGGTCCTGGGATGGAGTCACATTGGGCTCCTTGCTCAGCAGGGAACCTGCTTCTCCCTCTGCTGCCCTCCCACTTGTGCCTTCTCTCTCTGTGTCAAATAAATAAATAAGGCCCTTATAAATAAACAAACAAATAAATAAATAAATAAAAATAAGATCTTAACCACAAATGTTTGAGTTACTTATGTATGCTGGCATTTTATTTTATTTTTTTTTCCCCTTTTTTCCTGTTCTGTCTTAATGTAACTTTGAGGTGATCCATAATTAAAATCTTAGGTTCTTGGTATAAAAGAAAATCTTTTCCAAAATTATAAAAAATGAAAGCTCAGTCACTTCTCACAAATGCCACTGGGGCTGTTCGTTCAGTCTGGAAATCCCACTTTTTATAGAAAATATTCCAGAAACCATTTTTTATCTCAGATTAACACAGGCTTTGGAATCTGAAGGGTGGATAATGTGTGCATCTGAACTCTGCACTGACCAACTGTGTGATTCCGCACCTCAGATTTCTCTTCTGTAAAATACATATAATGTACCTACTTCAAAGGCATAAATCTAGGAAATGCATTGGAAGGACTTCACATAAAACGTAACCTACAATAAACATTCAGAAGGTGGATAATTTTTTTTGGCCTCTAGCACACTGCTTTAAACTAATATATTTTGAAGGAACAACTGAATGGGAAAAATAAAAACAAAACATAACAAACAGCTCCTGAAGGTTTAAACCTTCACCCACTTTCTTTCAGAACTGCATATCACTTTCTGTGATGTGGGAATTATATTGATCTGTTCGCACTGTCCGATAGGTTAGCCACTAGCCACCTGTGACTCTCAAGCACTTGAAATGTGTAGGATGACTGAGAACCTAGATTTTAAATTTATATAAATTTAATTCACTTAAATTTAAGTGCCCACATCCAGCTTGTGGCTACTACATCAGCACAGTTTAAGAATCAGCTAGAGGAATCGGGACGTTGGACACAGAACAAAATGTTCAGAAAGTACCACTCCTTCTTTGCAAACCTAAATCACTTTCTCCTTTTGTTGGTCCCTTTTCTATCCTGCTCTCACCCACAAAACTGGAAATGCTTGTGGAAGCATGTTTGAGAGACAGCATTGTGTCCTACAATTTTAGCCACTCCCCCACCTCACCCCCCTTTTTTTAATAGCCAGGTTTCAAAGATCCTACCTGCCTGCCTGAAAATATTTAAGTTCCCAGGATTTCTGACAGGCACTGGGGTCACTAATCAGAATAGGGTGGGAGGTGAAAAGACAGGAAGTCACGAGGGGCCAGATTTACAGTCCGCAAACCTCCCTCAGAGTCCCAACGGGGCTGCTCTTAAAGGTGGCAGCAATCGTGTGGGCTGCTGGGAAGAGGGACCCGGCAGCCCCACCAGCTTCATTGGTTCTTAAGTATTCTATGAGGGAGGAATGCATAAATTTGTTTGAGGTAGTGCCTTGAGTAATGAGGAGAAAAGATGCTGCGTGAATTTTAAAAATGTTGTGATAAAGAGGTGCTCTAAGCATTAATATTTGCAAACATCTAAACCACTAAATCATAAAGCATAATGACCCTTAGAAAACATCTGACTCAAACTGTTCATATTACAGTTGAGAAAGCTGAGAAGGGACCGGGCTCAGGGACAGCAAGACAGCGGCACGGTTAAGACTGAAACCAGCGTGGGCTCCTTCTCAGTGCTCTTCCTTCCACACCCCACAGGCAGTTGCAAATAGAAAAGAAAAGGAAAAAAAAAAAAAAACAACCCTGAATCTATTTTGAAAGACTGTCGGAATGTCAAAGCACTTGTAGGCTAAGAAAAGTTATATGCAAATGTATTGTAATGTGATACTGGGATAGGGGTGGGTGTCATTTCTGTATTTTCCCTAATTTTGCTTCCCCCCCCTCCCCTTCTCTGCAGGCACACTTGACTGGGATTCTCTCAGAGGACATAATACCCTCTTGGCGTAAATTAGGCAGGTTGGAAAATTGCATTAACTCTTTCTGCTCCCCAGGGAGCACATTTGGCAAATCCTTGCTTCAGTGCACTAATTTTCCTCGTGGTGTGTGGCTAATGCACTGGGGGAAAGGGGGCTTATTGGGTGTGCCGGGGAGGTCAGGGACCACATTATCACGACTTTATTGCCAATGAGAGGAGCTCAAGCCTCCCACATGTAAATCAAAGAGTTAACAATGGGGCCCCCCCCGGTGGCTCTTCTGGCTTTGTCTCTTCAGGGTCACCCCTGGACCTCTACGATCAGTCATCTTTCAGACACTTGGGTTTTGCAGCCACTGTATTTTGCAAACCATCACTTGTGTTTCCACAAAACCCATAACATGGTATTACACAGCCTGAAATCACTCAATCTTAGGACTCATTCTGCTCCCACCACCTAATCTTCCATGGGATTGGGAAGCCAGGGTGAGTCAGAAATCTATGCAGTCATTATTTCTCTGTTTTTCCAATTTCCTCCCTTGATAACAGGCACAACTGTGGACTCTGAACCCAGCATTCACTTTCAGATTAGAAACTCAAATAGCTTCATTTCCCTCCTTTACAGAAGAAGAATTGCTTCAAGATTATACGTGGTGAATGTAACACTCTTCCCCACTGCTGCCACATACTACACACACTCATACTTGTCTTTTCTTTTTTCCAAGGAAAAAAAGAGAACCAAAAACTATAATTCTACTAGAAAAGGGGAGACTAGCAAGCACAGATTTCAATTCCTAGTGCAGAGTTTTTAGAAAATAAGAATTGGCAATTCTGTGAGTGGAGTTATGTGCATGGAAAATTAATTCAAGAGGGTAACTCCATCAATATTAACCTTCTGGAATCTTCTCCATTTTTCCAGTGGCTGCAGGCTAACGTGGAGGGATTCTGTGAGACCGGGGCTTCTGAGCATTCAAGTTCATTAGGCATGCATCTCATTTTGGCAGGAAGCCACCCTCTTTAAGCAAAGCCCAGTCACAGATAAACGGAGGGCAGTCATCTCCCGACTAATAAATGCAAGGCTGCTGAGACAGGACTGCCAATCTCTTGTGATGGGGGAAAAAAAGAGGATGGAGGGAGTGATGGTGCTTTGCATCTTCTCTGATCCCAGAGCGTGTCACACAGCCAAAGCAGGAAGAAGCCCCAGACCAGCTCTCAGAGGCAAGATGAAAATGGCCCATACAAACAGAAATTAACACAATGCGGTTGTCCTGAGTGGTGCATATGTCCCTGTGAGTTTAGAGCATCTTACAAGCCCTTTTTATGAAATCGCTGCGGTGTTCCTGGGAAAGGAAGAGAGAGCAGGACTGCAGTAGAAATTGAGACACTGAGGCACAAGGAAGCCTGGGGACTAGGGTGAGGGGGATCCCAGTGAGGGAGGTTAAGAGTGAAACAGAAGACTGACAGACCCATTGCCAGTTTTCAGACATGACCAGCCAGAAAAAGCTAGAATGATGCCGTGGGCAGATTCCGGTATAAAAAACTGAAATGTTCACTGGTGCCAGGAAGTAACACACAGGAATGAAACAGGTGTATGATCCCAGGAAACACCGAAGACTATGCTCAAGACTGCTTAATAAACCAGTTCTTTTTGGTGGAATCTCCCACCTTATATACACTGGAAACGAAATCATTTTAAAAGATAGTGCAAGCCAAACGAAACACATTTTAGGTCCAATCCAGCCAATAGCACTTTGTGTCATTTGGTTTGGTTAATTAAACACACCAACTCATGTTTCAAACCTCTCTTTTCTTCTGCCTGAATAGATACGGCAAGACTCAGCTTCCTTTCCTCATGTGAAGTATGATGGCATTGTGGTTCATTCTGAACACACAAGTTGTAAACTTGGGGAAGAAGCTGTGCCAGCAGGGGTGCGTGGTGGCTCAGTCAGTTAAGAGGTTGCCTTCAGCTCAGGTCATGATCTCAGGTTCCTGAGATGGAGTCCCACATCAGGATCAGCCTCCTTGCTCAGAGGGGAGCCTGTGTCTTCTCCCTCTGCCTTCTGCACTCCCTGCTTGTGCACGCACTCTACGCTCTTTGACAGATAAATAAATAAAATCTTAAAAGAAAAGAGAAGAAAGCTGTGACAGCAGCGTGATCCAGGTCACAGAAGCCAAGACAGGAAGCAAAGATGCCTTGGAGAGGATGCACTGAGGACATGGACCCCCTTCTTTCTTTGTAAGAAAAGAAAAGGGTCGGTAACCATTAGGAGTCAACAACAAAGATCTGTTCGTGCCTTCCTAATCATGAGGCTAATTGTCCAATATTTTGATGCCCTCTCTTGCCAACCAACTCTTCACAAACTTAGTGTGTCTCTACCCCATGACCCTCATGCTTCATCTATCCCTTAAATCCCTGCATATCTGTCTGTCGAGCAGCTGTCTGGGTATTCACATCTTAGCTAAGATCCTAGAAGGGCTAATCTTTGGGATTTTTATAACCCCTGGGGGTGGGAGAAGGGTAAGCCGACTGATGAAATCCCTTCTACATTAATGGGCGATAAAGTAAAATCTGATCCCCAGGGTCCATGATACAGAAACCCTCTGGTCCTATTTTTATGTGGGTCATATATCTTAATAGGTTTTCAAGCAATTTAGAAGACAAGACAAAGCAGCTGGTAAGGGCCAATTTACAAGGCCTCAGTTCCCCAGCAACGCACATGCTGCTCTGTAACAAAGGCCCAATCGGTGTAAATAAGCTGTTTCCAAGTATGAAGACACACACACACATCTGAGAAATTCCTATTTACCCAAACACACTTGCTTTATTTCACAGATACACCGTTGTCTTCTTTATTCAATGAGCTGCTGTGTCTGTTCAGTGTTTATATTCTTTTTTAGCAATTCCAAAATGGCTTCTCTGAGCCCTGTCAGTTCTAGCTGTTTGCTGTGTGTCTGTTGTAAAGAGAAGAAATAAAATGGTACCTCCTCGGAATGAACGAGCAACCCATGGACTACCTCCGTTCTATTAGTGTTTCTGCGGCAACATTTTCACCCATTCCAGGGGTAAGAAAATGATAGCAAGTCCTACGTGTGGCAATAATGTAGTTTAGCAATTCCACATTTATGCAAATCCAAGGCAAGCTGTGTTTCGAGGTATGCCGGTGGGGTAGGGTTTGGCTATGTGAATCAAGACGTGGTAATCCACAGGGGGACAGAATGAGCTTTGCTCTTCAAGGTGCCTTCTGCTCCAGCATACATAAGGGAAAATTAATCAGTCACTAACATCACCACGTTATTCTCTCTCATTACAAATCAGAGTAAACAATTACTGCATTAAGCACTCACTGAGAGGTTTCGAAAGGCCACTGGTGCTTACTGCTGATTTTCATAAATGATCTTCAAGGAGCTCCCCTGGGGATGGGAGATCTCGGGAGGTCTAGGGAGAGGTTAGCGAGAAATGCATCTCATTACCATGGTAATGAGATGCAACAGCAACACACAGCCTGGCTGCGGAATCCGTTGCCATGATTTTGGCTGTGGGTTTTGTGGTTTTCTGGGGAAGTGTCCAATCTTAATTGATGGCAGGCTCCCTGGGCCCCTGGTGCTTTTATTCTGAGCGTTGACCGTAAGAGGGTGAGCCACAGAAGCAGGATTGAGGATCCAGCACTTAGGAACTCTATGACTTTTGGCAGTTTGGCTGAAATAAGACAGTACTGTCCATACTTCAATGAGCTGTAAGGATCTTTGGAGAGTAAAGCATTCTGGGGGCCAGCCTTGGAGTTAGCACTCGATGAGCAGTCACTAGTTAATTTATTTTGCTAAGGTCTGTCTTTCGCATTAGCTGGACATAATCTGTGAAAGCAGGCATAGCACTTCTATCTTGGGCCTTGAAATATTAATGGTACCTTGCAAAGTGCCAGCTATATAGTAGGAGCTCAGCTAATATATTGCCAGTGAATAAAGAAATGGATAAAGAATGGCTATTTTCTTTGAAAAGGGGAACCCCTTTATCCGCTTTACTTACAGAGACTAAAGCAGAAACCTGAAACTAGGATGGTTCAACTTTAGAAATTCCACTTTACTCCTGGATTCTACCAAGGGGAAGAATTATGGACAAGAGACAAAATACAAGAATGCTGATGTGTTGGGACATTCCTGAGTGGAGAAAGCAAATGCAATGAACTGAGAGGTAGGAGGGAATTCCTGGAGAAGGAATTCTATCCCAGCTCTGCCTCATGTGTTCTCTTCCCTTTCTTTGGGGCATGATTGATAATGCCTGTCCGTCTCTCTCCGGAGGCTTCAAGCCGCAGTGATGAGACAAGTGCAGAATTTGGAGCCTGTTGTAGGAAGAAGCTATAAAATCAATGACTTTGCTTATTACTTCAGTGGCTATAGGGCACAGCTTGCACTCGGACAAGCATATCAACAAGGAGAGGTGATAGAATGTGATTTTAATACTGAGTGAGCCCTGAGAACACACCCCACTGAGTTGGTGAACACCTTCTTCTTAGACTCCCAGAGTCCCACTTACTTTTGGATAGGAGGTTAACTTACATTACTCTGGGAATGTGAATGAAGATGTGGGGTAAAATGTGCATCATCTACACTGCATCCCAAACTGACTATTGTACCCCACGCACAGACAGCCCATTTTTGACCTGGGACAGCAAGCACTGCTCTAAATCAAAGTGGTTTCCTAACCACAGTGTGTAATGAAGGCTGCCTGTGGCAGCTCGTGGGCAAATAGCGCTCTTCTACTTCCCAGTGGGAAGTAAGAGAGATCAATGAAATGCTCAGATCAGATGCTGCTTTCAGAAGACAGAAGGAGTTATCAGTACGTTTATTTCTCCTGACCAAACTTTGTAATAACCTCTGCATTTATTCAATTGCATAGTTTGTGAATCAATGGTATTTACTGAGTATTTACCATGTGTACCTTACTGGGTCTCATAGGAAAAAGACGCCCACTGTCAGCCAATAAAAGCCAAATGCCTTACTTAGCTTGTCATTCAAGGACATCAATTATCTGACTTCTACTTACCATTTTGGCCTCAACTCCACACACTGCTACCCCTGAAACACAATCCTCTAATGACGAGAACTACACCTATAACCTGACTGCGCCATTACTGTCAGGATTGGAGGGTCTTAGAAATGCCTTCCGTTCCTTCTCCACTGACTAATGAAAAAACTATTCATAATTAAGCATTCCTTTACATTCAAGCATAATTGCTTCAAAAAGGTTCCGTGACTTTCTTCACCTTCTCCTTTGTAACTTGTGTGTACATGTGCGCACGCATATGCGTGTGTATGTGAGCATACTTCTGTAAAATGCACTGTGGTAGGCATCATATCGGCTCCCCAAAGATGTTTACATCCTGATCCCCAGGACTTGAGAATGTATTATCTTGCATTGCTAAAGGATCTTTGCAAATATGATTCAGTTGCAAATCTTAAAATGGGGAAATTATCCTGGATTATCCAAGGTAGCTGTGAGTGTTCTTAGAAGTGGAAGAGGGAGTAGAAGTGTTGGAGTTAGAGAAGTATGACAATGGAAGAAGAGGCTGAAGTGATGTCATCTCTGGCTTTGAGGATGGGTGCGGGGAGCAAAAGACAAGGAAAGCGGGTAGCGTCTAGAAATGGAAAAAGGCAGAGAAACAGTTTTTCTCCTAGAGCTTCCAGAAGGAATGTAGCCCTGTTAAAATATTAACCTGTTGACATATGTTGACATATGTTTCAGATTTTTGACTTCAAAAAATGGCAAGATAATAAATTTGTGTTATTTTAAGCCAGTAAGTATTTAGTAATTTGTTATATTAGCAATGGGAAACTAATATACACCCATAACATTTTACTGATTTCATTTCCATGTCTTTCTCCTTCCACAGAACTTTTAAGTGGTTGAAAGTAGCAACTCTATATCAAAGGTGATCATGTCAGACCCTGTCTAAGTATATGCAACACCTAGAGAATCAGATTACAGAGCAACGGGCATGGGGTTCAGTACCTCATACTGGGCCCCAGATTACTGGGCTATCAGTTTCATCACATACAGTCCCAGGATCTTGGGTGAGTTAATGCTTCTCTGCCTTCATTTTCTCATCAGCAAAATGGTTATAAAAATGATGCCTATCTTATAGGGCAGTGGTGAGAATTTGTTGATTAGTTCATATAAAGGCATATTTATGTATGTCATAATAAGCAATATGCAAGTGTTAAACAACAGAAATTAGCAGCTCCACTTTGAAGGCAATAAAATTGAAGCCCAGAGGGCTTAATGCACTTGCCCTGAAGAGGGCAAGAGATGGGAAGAAAATATATCCCAGCCACTCAACTTGAACACACGAGAGGAATCACGTTTCTTGACTGAACACACCAACAATCCATAAACTCTCTACCTAATGGGAGAAAGGGAATTTACAACAAAACATTGGAAAGAATGAAATACTGGGGTGCCTGGGTGGCTCAGTAGGATAAGCATCTGACTCTTGATTTCAGCTCAGGTCATGATCTCAGGGTCATGAGACTAAGCCCCGTGTCAGGCTCTGAGCTCAGTATGGAGTCTACTTGGGATTCTGTCTCTCCCTTTGCCTCTGCACCTCCCTCTACTCACTTGTCTCCCCTCTCCAAATAAATAAATAAATAAATAAATAAATAAATAAATAAAATCTTTTAAAAAAATGAATGAATGAAGCATTAAGGGTATTTATGAATGCTGTAAGGAGATATGAAATAGGGGTTATAGTTTGATGGAAGTGAGAGAGACAATCACTGGTATAATTTGGTAGGTACATAAGCAGTGGTCATATCACATTAGAAAATAAGGTACGACAATGCCACGCAAGATTTATGCTGAGAGGATGATTGGCTTAGAGAGATTAGTGCTTATTAAAATAATGGTTCACTCTGGAAACATGCTAGAATCGAAAATCAGAACCACAGATGATGGCATTTTTACAGACTTCATAAAAGAGCATGTGTTGTTTTTTTTTGTTTTGTTTTTTATTTGTCAGAGAGAGAGAGAGAGAGAGAGAGCGAGCACAGGCAGACAGAATGGCAGGCAGAGGCAGAGGGAGAAGCAGGCTCCCTGCCTAGCAAGGAGCCCAATGTGGGACTTGATCCCAGGACGCTGGGATCATGACCTGAGCTGAAGGCAGCTGCTTAACCCACTCTGCCACCCAGGTGCCCCATGTGTTTCTTTCTTAAGTGTCTCTCTATAAACCCAGGGCATCTGGTTGGTGGGTCCCATCTCCATGCAGTTCAGATTTAGTAGGGTTGGGGTCAGGCTGTAAAATTCTTATTTCTAACAATTAGCAGGTGATCCTAATGCTTCTGGTTAGGAGACCACACTTAGAAAGTGCTACAGACCACACTCTACAGCAATTATTTCCCTACTGCCTTAGTTCAAGATTACTTCCAAAAGGTTCACAAAGGGGATTTAATTGTCTCAATCTAACCTTTCAGGGAATTGAAAGGGAAGTCCTGTCTGAGTATTTGTAACAGCATGAAGCCCATTAAAAGTACAAGACTCCACGAAAGCAAATCGGCTTTATTCGGGAAAGCTTTTAAAGGACTTGCAACACCAAGGGAATGATTCTAAGGCAATGGCTATGTCAAATACTTGGTTTTCAATATATGGGCCATGTCATTCTATGGAAAGTGTCTCCTGACTTAACTAAACCTCTTTGGTTGCATTTCCAACACCACCCCCATCAATTTGTCCACATTGGAGGACGGGATTTTTATGGACATAAGCGAGAAGTCTTTAAGAGGCTTTTAGTTTGTTTTCTGTGTTAGTACTTTGATAAAGAAACATTCTCGAGCAGCACAGCACTGCAGCCTGGGCAAAGAAGGCTAATCAACCAAAGAAGACTCATTCCTAAAATAGATGCGAACTCAACACTTCTTGCTTCATTCATCAGATTGGCTGGGTTTCTCTCTCAATACAAGTGATATATCAAGAGGAAGAGGAAAGAAACCTGAATATTTTGCAAGCTTTTCTTTTATCTCTTTTTAAAATTTCTCATCTAGCTAAGAAATAACTTTGGGCTCACATTGAGAGTGAATAAATCAAGTGTTTAAACTAAGACGATGAAATATTGAAACACTGCTAGTTAAGAAGAAAAAGCGAGAAGGTTATCTCTGATCAAAATTGAGGGCAGCCACTGAGCAAGATGAGTGGAAAAGAATGAATGTACAGTCTTGCAAAAGTTATCTCAGTCATCTTTAAAATTAATCACTCATCAAAATACACAGTATTGGAGGATGTGGGTCAGGAAGAAATACACCTATAACTGCAGAAATGGAAATGACCTTCAAAAACTCTTAATTATGAATAACTATACTGTTAATGCTCAATGTTTGGTAAGAAATTTTAAAGCATCTTTTTTTTTTTAAGATTTTATTTATTTATTGGACAGACAGAGATCACAAGTAGACAGAGAGGCAGGCAGAGAGAGAGGAGGAAGCAGGCTCCCCGCTGAGCAGAGAGCCCGATGCGGGGCTCTATCCCAGGACCCTGGGATCATGAACTGAGCCAAAGGCAGAGGCTTTAACCCATTGAGCCACCCAAGCGCCCCAGGTAAGAAATTTTAAAAGTTAATAACAAAAAATATAAGCAATGTTTTAACAGAAAAATGGTAAGTATTTGATTTATTGGAAAAACTACTCCCTACAATTGTTCCTCCCAGCAAATTTTCAACAGGATGGTGTCACTGTAGCTGTGCATCAGTGCAAACACTGAAAACAACATAAACAAGAATAAACTCATAGACAGTACCTCCCCCCCTTATCCACTGGGGATACCTTCCAAAACACCCAGCGGATGCCTAAAACCACAAATAGTAGCAAACTCTATAGACACTATGTTTTTTTCCCTATACATTCATACTTATGATAAACTTTTATTAATAAATTAGCCACAGTTAGAGATTAACAACAATAACTAGTAACAAAATTGAACAGTTTTAGCACACTATAGTAAAAGTTACGGGAATGCAATCTCTCTCTCTCTCTCTCAAAATCTTACTATGCTGTTCTTACCCTTCTTGTGATGATGCAAGATGGAAAAACGCCTATGGGAGAAGATGAAGTGAGGTGAATGATGTTGGTGTTGCAGTGTGGCATTAGGGTACCACTGACCTTCTGACATACATCAGAAGGATTACCTGCTTCCAGACCACGGGTGACTCAGGGTAACTGAATCTGCAGAAAGTGAAACCTTAGATGAGGGGGTGTGCTCTATTCAGTTTGTTTGCCTCAAAGGTGAATATTTCCTACCAGTAGATATAAACTGATAGGCAAAAGCACAATTTCTCTCTCACTTTGCACGGGTAAAGATTTATTTCCTACTCAGTAAAAGAAGAATATGATGCTAAAAGGAAAAACGAGACAGAATGCCGTTAAAATGTTCTTATCCATCAGGATATATACATGCCAGATCTTCCAATTTGTTAATTTATCTCTGTATTCTCTATAGCATCTTGTAAATAAGGGCCCTGCCATTACTAGCTTTGTGACTTTGGAAAGTTAGTTTTATCTTAGCAGTTAAAAATCCTTAACATATGCCAGGAATGCTCCCACGTGCCTTAAAATATTAACTTACTTAATATCCCAATAAAGAAGGCATTATTGTTATTCCCAAACTATTGATGAGAACACAGAGGCACAAAGAGATTAATGAATTTGCCCAAGGTCACAAATTTGACAAGCAGGGGGCACCTGGGTGGCTCAGTGGGTTAAGGCCTCTGCCTTCGGCTCAGGTCATGATCCCAGGGTCCTGGGAACGAGCCCCGTATCTGGCTCTCTGCTTAGCAGGGCACCTGCTTCCCCCTCTCTCTCTGCCTGCCTCTCTGCCTACTTGTGATCTCTCACTCTCTGTCAAATAAATAAATAAGATCTTAGAAAAAAAAAATTGACAAGCAGGAAATCCAGAATTTTTATTTTTATTATTATTTTCTTTTACTATAAAGCTAGAGACACTTCTGTGTCTCAATTTAGAAAATAGAAGAAACTGCTTTGTGGAGCTGTAAAGATCCAAGAAGTAAGTTTTGTTAAGCCTTTAGATGAGAATATGGCCTGCAGTTATTGATGAAAATGTGTTAGCTAAAAACAGTGGTACTAGATAAGCACTAAATAAGTGATTTTTTGAATGAGAAGTTTGACTTCGCAATAGTGACTGAAACCATTACAAATATAACCAAAAAATAATTAAATACCATTTAGTAGATAATCAGTCTCAACAAAGAGAAGTTCCATTTCTTGATAATCATCTTATCAATTGTCTCTAATAAATTTTTGTATGGATAGTACTGAGGAGTATATATGTGTAAAGCACTGTCAGTTGAAAAGGTTTTCACGTATTTTTCCAACTCAGTTTGGAATCCAGACTGTTAAGAGCCAAGGTTGAAAACAATATCCGAGATTGTCAAATGGACTTTGCAATGAGCTCGAGAGAAATGGAAGGTTGCAGGTTGAAGCAAAAGCAATTAGTTACCCATCATGTGGCTATTGATCTTCCTGTCTTTTTTGTTATCAGGACCTCAGAGGCGAGATAAAAGCTGTGACTTCAATACATCACAATTTGGAGTAAATATTAATAACCTTTAGAACATAGGGGCTTTATTTTTCTATGAGATACAGACAGTAACTATCTCTGACCCCTACAAAGGGGAACTGATTGTTGAATTCAGATGACACCTTTCAAGGACGAACACTTTGAAATATAAATTAGAAGAATGAAAAGCCACTTGGAATAACTGAACTGAATTAAAAATAACAAATATTCCACCTCTGCCACTCAATTTAAGGTTCAATTAAAAGGCCTTTTAACCCCCATTTTTCTATTGAGGTTTGGAAACAGAGAGATCCTGTAATCGTAATGCTCTTATCAGATTTCCAGTTTCTATACCCTGCACATTTCGGGATGAGTATTTGAACATAAACACTTAACTGGAATTCTCAACAAATGAAATGGCACTTGAGAAAAAATAAGTCTGGTTTTGTATTCTTCTGAAGCCTCCATTCCTAAGCTGAATATATTTTTGAAGAGTCGTATGAGTTATCATTCTATGACCATATGACAAGAGGTGTAGGCTGACTACAGTCACAGCTGTTTTTTGGTAATAAACCTAAACCCGTATGGGAACACGGCCACACTCATTCACCTATGAAATGCCTATGGCTGAAGACAGTGTGGCCCGCAAGGCCTGGATTATTTACTAATTGGTCCTTTGCAAAAAAAGTTTGTTACCTTCTGACATATATTACAGGAATTTTTTTTAAAAAAAGGAAGTTGGTCCTGGGATCAAGTCCCGCATCTGACTGTCTGCTCCGCGGGGAGCCTGCTTCCTCCTCTCTCTCTCTGCCTGTCTCTCTGCCTACTTGTGATCTCTGTCTGTCAAATAAATAAAATCTTTAAAAAAAAAAAAAAAGGAAGTTGGGGAGATATTGTATAGCCATCAACATAACTTGGAACAGTTGTTTAACACATTACCTTTTAAAAAGGACTATCATCAGGGTGCCTGGGTGGCTCAGTCCTTAAGCATCTGCATTCGACTCAGGTCCCCTGGCTTGTGTTCCCCTTGTCGCTGTCTCTTTTTCTCTGTCAAATAAATAAATGAAAACAATAAAAAGGGCTATCATTAGTTTTAATGAGAAAAACATTTTCTTAAATGAGAACCCACTGATAAATTAAAATCTTAAAAAAATTTCTGGATTTTCAGCAATAGCACTATCTACTCAAATGCTTGGCACAAAAAAGGAGGGACTCATTCTTAATTTGTCTCTTCTTTCTCCGACATTGGTTTCATTACCAAATCCTGTCATGGCCACCTGTATTACCTTCAACAGGTGTTGCGAATCCACACACTTCCCTCTGACACCACTGCTGTGATCCTAGCCAAGGTAAAAATCAATACTCAGCTGGACTTCAGCAATGACATCTTCACAAGCTTATTTTTTGCCCCTGTTCCAAACAATTAGTCATCCAAAAGCTAATAGGATTTTTTTTTTTTCTAATGGAATCTTTCAAAAAATTCAAGTCGTGGGGCACCTGAGTGGCTCAGTGGGTTAAAGCCTCTGCCTTCAGCTCAGGTCATGATCCCAGAGTCCTGGGATTGAGACCCGCATCAGGCTCTCTGCTTGGCGGGGAGGCTGCTTCCTCCTCTCTCTCTGCCTGCCTCTCTGCCTACTTGTGATCTCTGTGTGTCAAATAAATAAATAAAATCTTAAAAAAAAAAATTCAAGTCTGATTTCTACTTGAAAATTTCCATTGCACTTACAGTAAAATCCAAACTCTGTCCACCTCGCCTGGACTTACATGGTCTAGCTCCCTTCTGTTTCTGCATCACTACCTGCTTGCTTACTAGGTTCCAGCCTTATGTACCATTTTTGTGTTTCTCGAATAGGTCAACCTGGCCTTGCCTCAGGGTTTTTTGTACTTGCTCTTTCAGTCCAAAGAATCTGTTCCTAGATCACTGTGGTGTCTACTCTTGTGATTCCCGTCTCGTTCCAAACATAATCTCAACAAAAAGATTTTCCTGAAATCTCTCATATGCCCTGCTTCATCCTAGCAATCTCCTGCCAACACATCATCTGATTAATTTCTTTGAGGACTTATCATTATTAGAAATCATTTCATTTAGTTACATCTCATTTCTGTCATCTTTCATATTACACCTAAGGTCTATGATAGCAGGGAGTGTGGCTGTTTACTGTTTTTTTTTTTTTTAATTTTATTTATTCCTTTGACAGAGGCAGATCAGAAGTAGGCAGAGAGGAAGGCAGAGAGAGGAGGAAGCAGGCTCCCTGCTGAGCAGAGAGCCCGATGCGGGACTCGATCCCAGGACCCTGAGATCATGACCCAAGCCGAAGGCAGAGGCTTTAACCCACTGAGCCACCCAGGCGCCCGGCTGTTTACTGTTCTATCCATATCCCCAGTGAATGTCATGTACAAAGGACATACTCAGCTTATATCTGTAGAATAAAAAGCATGGTCGGAGGGGTGGCAGTGGGGGGCGGATTATGATTCAGTGGAATAGAAAGGTACATGATATATTTATTCACCTAAAATCTAAGAATTATTGTATGTGATATAAAGGTTCATGACACACATGGTTAATAAGGTCATAGGAGATCAGAACATGGAAAATACATTGGTTGGCAAGGGCAGGGAAGATCTTCAGGAAGAATAAGACTCCCGTCGAAGGAGGAAATGCACGGACACTGAGACAAGGATTGGTACTTGTGAAGACAAGATTAAAAGGCAAGAAATCCTAGAGATTAACCAGATATGAAATTTGCAGAAATAACAGAAATTTTATTGACCATAAAATCAAAATTAATGAGGCAGCTGAAAGCACATCACATGAGGAAGAAAGACCATTTCAAATCAAATGACTTAAGTACTGCAATCTCTATACCAGAATCAAAAGAAGAGATGAGGAAATTTTCTATTGCCAAAGTCATAATGTAGGCACTTACAGACGGTTCACTAACGCCCCTCCAAGTAGAAAGGTGTGGGGGTTGGATTTGTGGCTGTCCTTTCTCTTTTTTCCCACTCATCTCATGGTTGCATAAGCAGTTTTCAAAGGGCTCTTACTTTTGCAAGGGACAGACTACCTAATAACGAGTCTCTTTCTCTTTAATTTAGTTTACCCTCTGCAACAGACTGGCTAAATATTCCAGGCTGCAGTGAGTGTTTTGTTCCCCAAACTTCTAAAGCAATTCCAGTGTGCTCCAAGTTAGGTAGCCACTCCCCTTTTTTTCTGATGCTCCAACCTTTTTGTTCTTCGTCCATTTACCAACATTCCCTGGATCTATACCGCTCCTGCTGTTCTTGGGACTGAAAATGCTTTCTTTTGTATTCTCTGTCCTCCCTACACCCCTTCCTGCCCATATCCAAAGTCACCATCATTTTAGAAGCTCAAATGCTAGTTTTGTCTTGAAATCTTCTCAAATTTTTACAGCCTATTTCTCTTAATAATAGCTTACAGCTGCAAAGTGCTTGCCATGGGCAGAAACTGTGCATAAGTGCACGTATGTCAATAGGTTACTGCAGGTGATCCTTGTAACTACTTAAGCATCATTATGCCCATTGTACAGCCCAGAAAACTGAAGCTGAGAGCAGTTAAATAAATTACTCATGTGCCAACAATTCTAAGTGTGAGAATCTGACTTTAAATCAGGTCTGTTTGACTCCAAATCCTGTCTCTACTCATAATGACTGAATTCCAAGGCCAGCTCAGCACTGATTACTTTCTTCCTTAAATTCAGGTCCAATTCCTCAGTTCGCATGTTCCACTACCTGGATGATGATGATATCCTTTCTGACTGTCCAGTCTCTGCTCTGATTGGTCTATGCCAATACTGAACCCATCGTTAAATTTTGAATATGTGCATTCTTATACTTTTTTATATTATGTAACTTATCCATCTTTATGATCTTTCTAGTACTTAGAAAAGTACCATAATCAGATGCCTGCCTATTCTTTTTTAAGGAAAAAAAAAGATTAAATAAATAGTAAATATTTTAATTTTTAATAATTTAACATTTAATTCTCTCTTCATTTCGGTTCTTGAAAGATGTCCATTCATTCATTCATTCACTGATTGTTTATTTATCAAACATACCTCATACAGGGAGCTCTTAGTATTTTGCTGGTAGCAATCAAGGTTCCTGGCAATGGGGAATAAAACAGACCCGGTCCTTGGCACACAAAAATTACAACTTGTGTTCGTGTGTCTCTGTTCTTCTCTGTTACACAAGAGCAGGCATCAACATACAGTGACTGATGAAGAATAATAAGTTCATAGGATCTTACTGAAAGTTTGGGAACAAAGAAAAGCACAACTCATGATCATGGGGAATAATTATTGAATTATACATGCCTGACACATTTGATGTTTAGTCTGGAACATAGAAAATGCAATACAATCTTTTGGTGTAAGGCCAAGGTCTTTTCTTTATGCATGGATCATCTGCTCAGCATTCCCTGTCATCTTTCTTACATAAACCACACTCATAATGGATTATCTATATTTCCATTTTCAATTTCTATAACAAGGAATGAGAACTTAGAGGTATTTGTGATATATATCTTTTTCCAAATCATTTATGGTTGTCTTGTCAACATTATAATGTAATAAAATTTCTCTAGTAACTTTTCTTTATTGGGTCTCTCTAAAACATTCAAATTAGTTGCCATAGCCACACAACACTTTATTTTCACACAGATATTTCATCAATTTATATTATATTTAATTAAATTAAGTAATTATAACAACAAGTAAATAACTTAAACAGGTTTAGGAACAAATGGCATAACAGATTCATAGTAAACATTCAGTTCAACTGGTGGGAACAAAATTGCATGAGTCACTACTGAGTTTCTTTTAGATATCCAAATTCGATGAATGTGTAATGATTAAGGTGACTGACTATCTGGGTTTTCCTATCACCAATGGTTTCTTGGGATTCAGGACTTTTGGCGCTAAAACCAGGATAGATTTGGGCAAAACCACGTTGGTTGCTCACCCTGTGGGTGCCAGGGACTATTCTTTATAGCAGAGAACTGGTAAACCCAATAAATCAATTAAGTGGAGTTTGATTGACAGAGTTTGTGCACAGTTTGTACAAAGCCTCAAACAGAACTTCAGGATCCCTTACCCAGCCACAGTCTTGTTTTATTCCAACACGCCTACTTATCAAGAGGTGGTTTACGCCCACCATTGGGATCACTCTGTTTATCCCGGGACACTGAGGGTGGACCACAATAACCCTAACCCCCAAAAGTAGAGAAGATTGTAACTTGTGAATTTCTAAAGTTGAGCGTTTATGTCCTGCCTCTGACCCACATCTCTATGGGCTGATTTTCAATGGAAACAGCTATTTCTTCTTAAGTATACCCTCGCCCCCACAAGGGTGTGTTTGGGCCCAGGGCCCCAGGGAGAAAAATCACACAATCTTGTATCTATACATTCCTCAGAGTAGTTTTAGATACTATCTGGCTGGGAATGTCAATAATTTGGGACAATTTGCCCATTCTCACCTGTTACACATGGGTTTTTGGCTGTCTAAGAACAGGAAGCAGATTCTAACAGCTCTACCCCTGATAAAACTGATATTTGTGTGGTTCTCCTTTCTATAGCAGTGCTATAAATGAAATCTTAAGAAGAATAGGAATAGTCTTAGAGAGAAGTCTGAATCTTTTCCTTCAGCTCTCAAAAATGAGCTAAATATTCAATGTTTATTGCCATGCTCAAACATCCTATAAATAGGTATCTTCTGATGAGTACAGGGAGATAAATATTCTAGCTCAGACTGAAAACCAGAGAAAAGGGGGAGCATGTAGAATCTCTAAGCACATGCTCCTTTGAGTTATTCAGAAGAGGGAAAGTCTTATTTATTATTCAGTTAATGAAAGCTGCTGATAAGTGTAAGATATTTCTACCAAGGGCTGTCTTGGGATTTAGGGAAATCAGATAAGAGAAACCCTGCCCAAGATTGCTATCATTTTAATAATCATAATGCTAGGAATCAAGCCTTAGTTTGAAGTTGTTAAAAATGGCATTTGTAGGATAATCCAAATAAATCAATGTTGTATCTCTCTCCCTGGAGTTTCCCCCAGCTGGAGAGAATTATATCAGACTTCATGTTCCTAAAGGTTGCTTCTCAGGTGTTGTACTTTAAGAAGGGACACTGTATTTTGGTGTATCTTATATACAAAGTTCCTTTTATAAGGGCTCTATGTATTTTAAGTTTACTGTCTGAAAACGTCTTCCCGCATCTAATGTATTTGCTACTATTCTCAGTGCTCCCATTGTCAATAAAAATCATGTATACGTCCAAGTGAGGAATGAAAACACTGGCATATTCCTGAAAGGCTGAAGGGCCCTGTCACAGGATCTGGTTGGCTGGTCATCTTTGTAGACATGAGCTGTGGGAAGAAAGCCGTCGGCAATGCAGTTTTACAGGGAACATATGGACAGAAATTTACAAGATCCTTGGGGAGGGACTTCTGTTACCCAGATGGTTGCCAAAATTCCTGATCCCTGCACTCTGAAAATGAAACTGGGGGAGTTAATCAGATCAGTATGAATGATGATGTGGGAACTTTCATGTGCGCCACCTCCCTGGTTCATAGACCTCTAATGAATGCCTTCATTATGGTCTACCTCTTCTGGAAGCTCTTAAAGTCATGGAGATGCCATCATAGCACCACCACGCAGTCCACTCACTCGAGTGGATCACGAACACGTACAGATCTTAATGAGCCAAGTCCAACAGAAAAATAATTTTAAAAATCTCTTCCTTTTAAGTACCTGATGATAATTTTTAACAGCTCATGGTTATAGTTGCTACCAAATTCTTACAGGCAAGAATAATCTTTTTTGTTTGAAAGTAAAAGCCTACAGAATCAAAACCAGGTTTTCAAGAATGTGTTGAAAGAATGTGATGAAAGAAAAAATTTATCTGAGTAATTGGAATTTATTAGGCATTTTCCAGGAATCATCTTACCTGTACTATTTACCTCTATGACCCCTGAATTAAACATAATACTTGCTATGTAGTAGCAATTAATATTTTTTTAAAATTAAGTTTCCCTGACCATTAATTATTATTTCTAAAAAAAAAATCATAAAATCATAAAAATCATAAAATCCGTCAGGCTTAACTGATGGAGCCATCCAGGTGATGATTGGACTTAGGCTGGTGATGACGCCAGGGGTCCTGAGATCCAGCCCCGCTCAGTGAGGAACATGCTTCTCCCTCTTCCTCGGCCCTCTTTTGCACCCCCCCCCCACTTGTGCATGCTCTCCCTCTCTCTCTCTTGCTTTGCTTTCTCTCTCAAATAAATAAATAAAATCTTTTTAAAAATCATAAAATTAGACATTCCTTACTAAAGTATATATATTTTTCCCTTGTACTAACAAAATAAGAAATTGGACATTACTTTAGTTCTCTAATTATGGTTCACCTAGTGCATGAAAGGTATATTCAATAACTGAGAACCAGGGATCTCGGATTACAATCCCTGTTCCCCTCTTACTTGCTGTGTGATCTCAAGCAACTAACTACAGTAGAAAGATCGTGGTTTGAAATTAGAAAGACTCAATAAGCCATCTTAACTCCTCCCTACCATTCACCATTCTGAAATTTAGTGCCCTTACCTGCTATATGTGGCAGCACATAATACCTGATGTTCACAATTAAATAACGTGAGGATTTTCCCCCCACTGAATTAGCACAGTTCTTGGCACACAGTACGATGGGATAACTTGTGCAAAACACTTACTATACAGGCCAGGTATTGTTCTAAGTATATTACACACATTAACTCAACCTCATAACAAGTTTCTAGGAATTTGGTAATTCTACTATTTCTATTTTATGGTTAGAAGAAATGAGAACAACAAAGACTAATTAACTTCCCTAGGGTTACAAAAATAAGTGACCATGAGAGGATTTGAACCAAAGCTCTTCTCTAATTTCATAGTCTACACTCTTCTCCACTTCTCTCTTTTTCAATAACAGGTGTATATTAAAGGTTAGGGTTTTTCCTACCAATGATACTCTATCTGTGATATTTTATTCCTACAAGTGTTTAAAAAAAAAAAAAAAAACTTGCATTCTCTTGTTTTCTGGAAAATCATGAAAGTTCCAGAAGGAAATAAGGCATAATCCAATCAGGCTTGGTATTGGTATTTGGGTTTGATAGAATCTAGCAAAAATTTCTATCAGAGCTTTCTGCTTGGTAGATCTTCAACTCTGCAGGAATCAGGTAGAGAATGTACACATGGCAAACTAGAATCTGACCTGCCATGGTTGATTCACTCCTCGGAGAGACTGGATACAGACCTACAGTGATTTTCAATTCTACCTATACTCTCTTGTCCTGGGATTCTTAGGACCATATTGTAAGCTGAGTACTACCCCACAGCTAAATTCAAGACTTTGCCTGAGACTAGGGCTAGGTGCCAAGTGAGTTGCTGCTTTAGTAATATAGACACCTGTCTCCTAGCAAACTAAATGAGATCACCAACTCATTAACATAAACCAGCAGATGGGGAAGAGTTGCATTTGATATCAGTTTTGGCTGGATTTCAACCAATTACATGGATTTAAAATGTTTGGTCTTTCATTGCCAAACTTCTGAGCTATCAGTTCCCCAAATACATTTTTTATAAACATAATTTTTAAGACAACATATTAATGGCATTTGCTTTACATTTTTCCCCTAACTGGCCAATACATTAGTTGAGACACTCATACTACTATTCCTTTCTCATAAACCTTTTTAACTGTCAATAATTCCACCAATGATTTCTAAATGATAAGCTTGTTACTCTTATTGAACCATTAATTTTTTTTAAATGTTATTTATTTGATAGAGAGAGCAGGGGAACAGGGAGAGAGAGAAGCAGGCTCCCCATTGAGCAGAGCTCAATGTGGGGCTTGATCCCAGGACACTGAGATCATGACCTGAGCCAAAGGTAGATGCCTAACCAGTAGAGCCACCCAGGCACCCCAGCACCATTATTTTTTTAAACAGATCATGGCTTAATATATCATATACTCATATATGGTATATTAATATTAAAATTGTGTTCACTCATTTAAACCTAGGTCCAAATCTGTGCCTGGAACATAATAGGTATTCAACAGAGATTTGCTGAGTGACTGAGTAAGCGAATTAAAGAATGAAAACTCCAACCGCCAGCATCTGAATATTAGTTGTCACAGCTTTAATGGAAGGCTGGTGAGAATTTCAATAACCTCAGTAGGGTATACGTAGGGAATAGCAATCAGTCATCCACTGTGAATCAATATTTACAAAGTGTATACTGCTATAAGCAAAACTCCAGAAGGGGAGCAAGGGTAGTATTTTTTTCATCTTTCCAATACAAGTTGTTAAAGGAGGGGCACACACATGGCAGAATTTCAATAAATGCTTTTAAGTGGTCACAAAAAAAGTGTAAGATTTTTACCCTTTCCTCCAAGGAATGCATAATCTATGTTTTGGTGGCAGAAAGACTATCTCCAACTTCCTGTGGGTTGCTGCTTGCTACTCCTGTAGGAGTAGTAAATACCAATATAATACTGATTAAAATTTCTTGACTTTTTTTAAGAGTCCAAAACTGTTGCTAGTTAATTCTTTCACTTTTTTTTTTTTTACAATTTTTTTTTTTTTTTTGAAAGAGAGACAGCACAAATGGTGGGTGGGGGCAGAGGGATTGGGGCAGAGAGAGTGGGAGAAGCAGACTGCCCGCTGAGGGAGGAACCTGCTGTGGGCGTAATCCCAGAACCCTGGCATCATGACCCGAGCTGAAGGAGGACACTTAGGGGACCCACCCAGAAGGCCCATTTAAATTCCTTTTCAAAATGAAAAGATATTCATGACATGGGTCTCCTTATGATTTTATTCTAATATAGGGATTTGGAAAGAGAAACCCCAATTTCTTTGCATCAAAAAGAATAATATCTAGGAATAAATTTAACCAAGAAGTTGAAAGACATGTAGTCTGAAAACTATAAGACACTGATGGAAAAAATTGAGGACAATGCAAACAAATGGCAAGATATTCCATGCTCATGGATTGGAAGAATTTATATTGTTCAAATGTCCACACTATTCAAAGCAATCTACAGATTCAATGCAACTTTCATCAAAATAGCAACGGCATTTTCCACAGAAGTAGATAAGAGTCCCAAAATCTGTGTGAAACAAGAACAGACTCCCAAATACCCAAAGCAATCTTGAGGAAGGAAAAGAAAGCTGGACATATACTTCCTAATTTCAAACTGTACTACAGTAATAGTAATCATAACAATATGGTACAATAAAAACTGACACGTAGATGAATGGAATAAAATAAGAAGCTCAGAAAAAAAACCCATGCATATATATGGCCAATTAATCTATGCCAAAGGAGCAAGAACATACAAACCTCTTCAATAAGTGGTATTGGAAAAACTGGACAGCTACATGCAAAAGAACATAACTGGACCACCATTTGACACCACATACAAAAATAAAATCAAAATGGCTTAAAGACTTGAATATAAGGCTTGAAACCATAAAACTCCTATAAAAAAAAACATAGGCTGGTGCACCGGGGTGGCTCAGTGGGTTAAGCTGTTGCCTTTGGCTCAAGTCATGATCTCAGGGTCCTGGGATGGAGCCCCACATCAGTCTCTCTGCTCAATAGGGAGTCTGCTTCCCTCTCTCTCTCTCTGCCTGTCTCTCTGTCTACTTGTGATCTCTGTCAAATAAATAAATAAAATCTTAAAAAAAAAAAAAAACCACACATAGGCTGCAAACTCTTTGACATCAGTCTTAGTATTTTTTTGGAGCAGTCTCCTCACACAAGGCCAACAAAAGCTAAAATAAGCAAATGGGATTATATGAAAATAACAAGCTCCTGCACAGCCAAAGAAAGCATCAACACAATGAAAAAGGCAACCTAGTGAATGGGAGAGTCTATTTGCAAATCATACACCTAATGAGGGGTTAGTATCAAAAATATATAGAAAAACTCCACAATTTAGTATCAAAATAAAAACAACAATAACAACAAAACCCAACAGATTTAAAAAAATGGGCAGAAAACTCGACTAGACATTTTTCCAAAGAAGATATACAGATGGCCAATGGGTAGCTGAAAAGATGTCCAAGATCACTAATCATCAGGGAAATGCAAATCAAAGCCACAATGAAGTATCACTTCACACCTCTCAGATTGGCTATTATCAAAAAGACAAAAAATAACAAGTGTTGGCAAAGATGTGAAGAAAAAGGAACTCTTGTACACCGTCTGTGAAAACACATATTGGTATAGTATGGAGGTTCCTCATAAATTAAAAATAGAACTACCATATGATTCGGCAATTCCACTTCAGAATTTTCACCCAAAGAAAATGAAAACACAAATTGGAAGGGATATATGCATCCCTATGTATACTGTAGCATTATTTACAATAGCTAAGGTACAGAAATAACCCAGATGGCCACTCACAGGTGAATGGATAAAGAAGATGTGAGATATATATGATGTATATATGTGATATATATAATGGGATGATTTTATATATATGTATAAAACGAAATATTACTCAGTCATAGAAAAAAATGAAATCTTGCCATTTGCAACAACACTGATGGTCCTACAAGGTATTACACTAAGTAAAATAAGTCTGACCAGGGAAGACAAATACCATATGGTTTCATTTAAATGTGAAATCTAAAAACAAAACAAATGAACAAAATGAAACAGAAACAGATTCACAGCACAGGAAACAAACTGTTGGTTACCAGAGTCGGAAGGGATTGGGGAGCAGGCAAAGTAGGTGAACAGGATTAAGAGATAACACACATTTATTTCTAAAATAAATAAGTCATGGGATGAAATGTACAGCATGGAGAATATAATCAATAATATTTTCATAACCTTGTATGGTGACAGATGATAACTGACATGGCGATCATTTCATAGTGCACAAAAATACCAAAAATGATATGATGATGTACACCTGAAACTAACAGGATACTGTATGTCGATTACATTTCAATTAAAAAAAAAAAGAGAAGTGCAACTCTTCATCATGAGTTACTCTGCAGGAGATAAAGCAATTCATCTTTTGTCATTAAGTTGTGACATCTGCCTGCATGTGGCCTGAGTTCCAATGAGTTTGGCTTTGTCTAATTCCCTGGGTCATTAGCTACGTAATCATAATTATTTTCAGCTGTGCAGACTGGTGTTATTTTCCTCATCCATTTTTCTCCTCCCCTTCTTCATCACATTTCCACATTGATGGAAACCATGAGTGCCATCTGGTACAACCTGTGCATAGGGCTAGTCAAATGACGGCAGCCATTGAAGAATGCCCATCTTTCATTAGATGTATTTGTATGCTGCCTTCAGTCTCACGCCATTTCCTGTCCCTCCAGATTTGCCTTTAGGAAATTCAAGGGCTCCCCGAAGCTGACTAAATACACATCTCCCATCCCTAATGCCATGACATCTGAGGAGCTGTCTCTATTGAGGGTGGTACGATTGACACCAAGTTATGAATAACTATATTTGCAGAGAATTAACATTTCCTTCATGTCTACCAACTGACTTAGACAATTATAGAGGCAGCTGCCAAATGAGTATTAACATAACTGGAAGAGCTTCACCGGGTATGAGTCAGGATCTCCAGGCTGGGCACAGCACCCTCAATAGACTACAGAGACTTTCATTCCAAGAACAACTCTTTCATGTACAGACCATGCCCCATCTTGGAACAACCGCCTGGAATCCTCCTCAGTAGAAATTACATTGAAGATTGTGGGAAGCAAGTGAATTAGACTCTGCCGCTACTTTTCTTTAGGCCCATGCATTATTTTTAGGCAAATTAATTAATCTTAATACTAATATCAATAAAATTGGTACTTCAATCTGTTTTGGTACTCTTAGTAGTCTTAGTGTCAAGAGGAGAAAATGACATCAAAAGGGAAACAAAGGGGTCCTAGTTTAGGCTTTGCATTGTGCAACTCAAGTATTTGACATATGCACCTTTGGGTTAGTGTCCCTAGGCTCAGTTCCTTTATCTATAAAATGTTCCTCAAAGTATGGCCCATAGACACCTACCTCAGAATCACCTGAGATGCTTATTAAAAATGTATATTCTCTCTTTTTTTTTAAGAATTTATTTATTTATTTGACAGAGAGAGATCACAAGTAGGCAGAGAGAGAAGAGGAAGCAGGCTCCCCGCTGAGCAGAGAGCCCGATGCAGGACTCAATCCCAGGACCCTGAGATCATGACCCAAGCCGAAGGCAGTGGCCTAACCCACTGAGCCACCCAGGCGCCCCTAAAAATGTATATTCTTGAGCAATTTCTGCTTCAAGGAATATAGAGTAGAAATATTTTTTCCTATCTCTCCTACTAAGTACAACTAAAAAGCATAGACATTATATATAAAACAAATGTGGGAAAACTGAAGGATGGAGAGAATAGATTGCCTAGGGGCTTCAAAACTGGAGAGATAACCTACTTGTGAGTTTCTTGGGGTTCCTCATCTACCCAACACTTACAGCTGAAGAATCTGGTGACCTAGAAATGCCAATGAGTGTAGACAAAACAAACAAACAATCAAACAAACAAACAAACCACAAACCACCACCACAACAAAGCAATAAGAGCTTATTTGCTTTAGCCAAAGTTCCAGTAAAGGGCCAGCCTAGCAAGATAGAAAACTTCATACCATCCCCACTCCACTCCAGCTAAACATCACAGAAACTGTAGTCCCATCCCCAACAGTAAGAGTCAAGAGAAGAACCTAAGTTTTCACCCACACAAGGTTATGAACGAAGCCCCCTTTCACATCTGCTGGGTAATGTCAAAAAAGGATAACTAGGGACCTGGGACTTTGATCCCCACAGGCAAGTAATGAGGTTCCTGCCTCTACAGCGTCAGTGGGAAGTAGAATAGAAATCAGATCTCCTATCCCAATCTGGTAATGGCACTACCCCTTTGGTGTCAACAGAAATGGAGCAGAAGTTTGAAATTCTGCCTCCGCTTGACAGTAACAGGACATGCCAGTAGAGGAAGTCAGCTAAAATAGAAGGTTTAAATAAGATCCATGGTCCTATAATATATTATAAAAATGCCCAGGTTTCCATTTAAAAATTTTTTTTTTCATTACAGCAAGATCCAGGAAGATCTCAAACTAAATGAAAAAAGGAAGAAAAAAAAAAAAAAAGATGTGAATCCCAAGAGGAGAAAAGATGCTAGAATTATTCAAACTTTTCAAACCTGGGGTGCCTGGGTGGCTCAGTCAGTTAGGGTCTGCATTTGGCTTGGGTTATGATCCCAGGGGTCCTGGGATCAAGTCTGCATTGAGCTTCCTGCAACAAGGGGAGCCTGCTTCTCCCTCTCCCTCTGCCTACAGCTCTCCCTGGTTTTCTCCGCATCTCCCCCCGCCCTGCCGCCGACCCTCTGTCAAATAAATAAAATATTTTTAAAAAGTATTTTTTCAAGCTGTCATGATAAAAATGCTTCAGTGAGTAATCATGAACATGCATGAAATAAATGAAAAATAGAAAGCCTTGGCAAAGAAATAAAGGTTATGAAGAGCTAAATGGAAACTTTAGAATTGAAGAATAGGATAACAAATAAAATGTTCTGTGGATGGGCTCAATAGTAGAAAGGAGAAGACAGAGGATAGATCAGGGAATTGAAAGATGAACAGAGATTACTCAATTTGAACAACAGAGAGAAGATGGACTGAACAAAATGAACAGAGCCTTAGGGACCAGTTAGACGGTAACTTAACATCAAACATTCATGTCATCAAAGTACCAGGAGGTGAAGAAGAAGGAAAATGTAAAAAGTGCTCACAGAAATAGTGGCTGAAACTTTCCAAATTCGTCAAGAGACATTAAACCTACAGACTCAAGAAGCAATCAGATGCTGATTCTACTGCAAGGAGTGTCTGATACCAACTCTGAAAGTCGGTAGATTTTCTAAGATTGCTGTTTTCAAAATGCATAGCACAGAGCCTAATCCACATTAACTGCTTTAATAAATGTCTCCTTCCCTCTTACAAACATACAAAAATAGCACAAAATCATATTTCAGGTATGTGGAGTTCTCCTACAGTAGTAAACCTAGTATTTCACTGTCAAGACTAATTTCAGGGGTGTGTGGGTGACTCAGTCAGTTAAGCAGCTGCCTTCAGCTCAGGCCACGATCCCAGGGTCCTGGGATTGAGCTCCACGTTGGGCTCCTAGCTCAGCGGGGAGCCTACTTCTCCCTCTGCCTGCTGTTCCCCCTATTTGTGCTTGCTCTCTGTCTCTGTCTCCCTCTCAGTCTCTGTGTCAAATAAATAAATAAAATCTTTTTTTTTTTTAAAGGATAATTTCAGAGCTTTTCACAAAGACATCAATGTCTTTGATGTACTTTTTGTCCTATTGGCTGACCATGTGAAGAAAAAGCTAACAGTTCAACAGCAAAAAATGGGTAATGATAAAGGGCCATGGGTTCATTAAGTTTGGGAACAGTGAAAACAAATGCCTGATATCAAAACATACATTGAACCAAGGAAAAGACAGTGGTGATTAGCAATAACTATCTTGATTTTTTTTTAAGATTTTATTTATTTATTTATTTATTTATTTATTTATTTATTTATTATTTGAGAGAGAGAGAGTAGGACCACATGGGAGTGGGGGAAGGAGCAGAGGGAGAGAGAGAGAGAAAATAAAATCTCAAGCAGACTCCCCGCTGAACACAGAGGCCTCTGCCCCACTAGATCTCACAACAATGAGATCATGACCAGCTGAAACCAACAATCAGTCACTCAGTCCAATGAACCACCCAGGCGCCCCTGACCTCTGATATTTCTATGAGAAGGAAAACATAAACCCTTCTCTAGGATGAAGGAAATCTTACTCAAATCCGTCCCCCAGGTATACACTGTCACTTCCTGTGTCTACGCTCTTCCAAATCCTAAGTATCTTAGTTCAGGAAATGAAGTGAAACCACAGCTCTCTGAACATGATGCTGGAGCACAGAACCAAGGGTGCTCTGAGGATTTCCGTGTCTGTGTCCTGTCCTTTCCATAACACTTCCTGAAGGAATTGCTTTTTATATAAAATGTCTGCCACATCCACATTCCAGGTGCTCTGACTTACTGCAGAAGGACATCCCCGACACTCTGCTTGTATTAAAAGATGCTGGAGAACATTTTAAGGGATAAGCTTAGTGAATTCTAGTTTAAAAAAAGAAAGGTAACAGAAAAAGAAAAAGCGCCATAAATAAACTCAGCAATGACAACAAGAGCAAGAAAAGTACTAGATAATCTCACAAACCAGAATATTCCCAAATAATTAGGGCATCCACAGGCCTAGCTATTGGTCTGGAATATGCAAAGCAGTATTTACTTTTATGTTTTTGTTGAGAGTATCAGGTTAAAATTCAAAGAATCCTATTATATCAGACACTGTTAGAGGTCCACTTGGTACACATTCCCCAGATCTTCTCTTGACACAACTACAGCAGAGTGAATTGCCCACCCCTCCACCATGCAGACACAAACAGGTTGGAGTCTGATTGGTTTTAAGGCACTTCTAGGTCCCTCACTGGTTATTGGTTTAGAAACAGTACATGAGGACTCAGCTCAGGTCAATGAGGCTTCAGAAATTTTCTGTGAAGACCTACTTGCTCCTAAGAAAGATAAGCTCCTTTCTCTTTTTGACATTGCCTTTTTTGGAGATGGGATGCCATGAACTGCAGGGGAATGTTAAAAACCAAAGCCTCTGAGGGCACCGTTGAGTCATTTGCCCCACCAAGCCTGTCCCATCTTTCAACTTCCAATTATATAAAGTCCTAGTTTTTCTTATGTTTTATTTCCTTTTTCGGTTGTCATTGGAACCCAAAGCATCCTGATACATCTAGAAAAGCCAAAATGGTAAAAAATAAAAATAAAAATAAAAATAAAAATAAAAATAAAAATAGGGACGCCTGGGTGGCTCAGTTGGATAAGCAGCTGCCTTCGGCTCAGGTCATGATCCCAGCGTCCTGGGATCGAGTCCCACATCGGGCTACTTGCTCAGCAGGGAGCCTGCTTCTCCCTCTGCCTCTGCCTGCCATTCTGTCTGCCTGTGCTTGCTCTCTCCCCGTCTCTCTCTCTGACAAATAAATAAAATCTTAAAAAAATAAATAAATAAAATAAATAAATAAATAAATACATAAATAAAAATAAATGAAGTATTCAGGAAAAAATCATGTCAGTTAACTGGAAAGCATCCAGGAAAATCAAAAGAACAAAGTGCTTTTATTTCTACCCTGGTTTTAAAAGTTATTCCCAAAATGTATTAACCTTCTTTCAGTATTGAGAGGCTCGGTAGAGTAAATGTGGTTTATTCCTTATTTATTTATGTTTTTTGCCTGGACCGTGTAGGATCTCAGATAAACATGGATAGAAGTGGTCCTGTGCTGAGCCACCGGGGCCTATGTGTATACTGAGACTTGACTTCTACCTAGCTGTACTTTGTCCTTTTACATTATCTCCTCCTCGCTCAGATTTTTAATCACTTTTTGTCTCCTGTTCCTCAAAGCCTAAAATTCATGGATTTCAGTGGAGTGAGGATTATGTTAGTTTCATCTACTTAATCCATACATTCTCAGTGGCAGAGGAGCATAACTGATAGGTCCCCCAATAATGGGTCTGTGATTAAAGGAGTGAGACTGATACAAAGCAAAGGTCAAGCAAAGCTTTATTTGGCGCCTAGCATAAGAATCAAACCAAACGTTCGGGGCCGCACCTCTCTTACCTCTTTTACCTCTTTCTCTGTTTCACAGACTAGCTTTTGACAAAGGCCATGTGGTTGGGCCTGGCCACGCACAGGTGGCCAATGAAATTGTAGCACACAGAGAAAGCTGCACAGTGATGCTAGGTGACCAACTGAATTACAATTTACCCTATAGTAGACATTTGACCTAACTTATCACCTTGGTTAGAATTGGCACCCAAAAGGCTCCCAAAGGGCGGGGCCCATACTCCTTGGTAGTTAGGGAGACAGTATGCAAACCCCCCCCCCCCCCCCCCCCCCCCGCCCCACTGATAGGATGTCTCCACCTGGCCTGACCCACCCTTGTACCTGGGCTTTGTTACCTGGGGCTGGTTTCTGGGACTTGTTTTTAAGTAAGTGCCCTGGGGGAAGGGGAGCAGAGATAGTTTAAGAGTTAAACAACAAGGTTATTGTTTAACCTGGATGGAAGCCTCTGGCTAAATAGGTCCTTACATGACAAAGGATGAAAGGAAAAGCACAAGGATATTTTTGGTAAGGAAGCTACTGATTCAGGAAGCCCCTTCAATGGGTCCACCCATAGAGAGAGATATGTGCATTCGAATACCAAATGAATCAAAGAGAAAAGTAAATTCTTTCGCATGGCACAAGCTGAAATTAAGGTAAATTTTGACTAGAAGTCAAGTCCAGTCCTGACAGCAGAAATATGAGATTGTAAAGTCACATTCCAAGAAGGAGAGAGGCATTTACCTTAGATCATTTGCGAAGATGCAAATACACAGGGAAATATTCTGGAAAGTTCCCATTAGAGAAATAACTTCTGTCATGGCAAATTATTTAAACGTGGCCCAATGATTCTGTTCCTTCTCTCTTTTTGAAATAAACAAGTGAAAACAGCAAAAGGAAAACTCTTACTAAAGATAAGAACAAGTATGTGCTATTTAATTGTACATATGCACGTATTCAAAAATTTAAAATCATTTACAATGATCCAGGAAAGGAGAACGTTCTAGGGGCTTGAAAGAATCACAGAAGTCATTCAGCCCCTCATTAGACAGATAATAACTATGATTTCCTTAGCCCCCGCCCCCCTTGTGCCAGACACTGTAAATTCCTTTGTAATTCGTCCCACCCATTTCTGTAAAGCAGACATTTATTATCTTCCTCCAGCAGGGAAATTGGGTTCAGAGAGTTGAAATATCCACTTGTGATCACACAGCTGTTGAGCGTATGTATGAGTCAGTATGTGGATCCAGTTGGTCTGGCTTCTAGTTGGAAGGAAGCTCAAAGCTTTCTTTCCACTCTACCAGACGTCTCAGGAGGCAGAGATCCCAGGTCACTCTCTGTGGGTGTCCACCTGCCTCCTTAGCCCAGCGTTTTCATATGCACATTACCTAAATGGACCACCTCCCTTAACAATCAGGTTGGCACATCAAGGTAATTAGGGGCAGGGCCCGACAGGCACCTACTTCTCTGGCTGGTGGTGATTAAACCGCTTATAAAAAAAGTGCTTCCATGCATTACGCTGTGTACACATATTACTGCCCCCCCTTCTTGCTTAATATCCTTTTATGATGGTTAAAGACTTAAAAATACATCACCTTAAAATTTGCTGGAAGGGACGCCTGGGTGGCTCAGTTGGTTAAGCAGCTGCCTTCGGCTCAGGTCATGATCCCAGCGTCCTGGGATCGAATCCCACATCGGGCTCCTTGCTCCGCAGGGAGCCTGCTTCTCCCTCTGACTCTGCCTTCCACTCTGTCTGCCTGTGCTCGCTCTCGCTCACTCTCTCTCTGACAAATAAATAAATAAAATCTTTTAAAAAAAAAATTTGCTGGAAAAGCCCCACTCTTCTTACTTGAACATGTGGAGAAAGAACACGTTACTTCTGATGGAGGGCAATCCGTTCACCTAAACTTCGATTTTCTTTTCTTTCTTTCTTTCTTTTTTTTTTTAAGATTTTATTTACTTCTTTGACAGAGAGAGATCACAAGTAGGCAGAAAGACAGGCAGAGAGAGAGGGGGAAGCAGGCTCTCTGCTGAGCAGAGAGCCCCATGTGGGGCTCGATCCCAGGACCCTGAGATCATGACCTGAGGCGAAGGCAGAGTCTTAACCCACTGAGCCACCCAGATGCCCCTAATCTGGTTTCTTTTGTTCCTTCCCCTACCCTGTACCTAGCCACCCCCAAATCCCCTTTCCTACCTTCAAGTTCCTTGTATTTCTACCATTGGCATGCACTCTGCTTTCTCCTGCCACTGAATATGCTTGCGTCTGCCCAGAGTTTTGTTGGCAAAGACTTTTATGTCAAAACCAGTCTGACTTCTCCTCTGAGAAGCCAGACTTCCTTCCTGTGATCCATGAAAGGTCAGTCCTCATGCAGGCTCAGTGGGGAGGCTAGCAATATTCTTGCTTACAAATGTGAAAGAGTCACTGGCTAAATTCGGAGTTTAAGTGACCTGGTTTACAACTTTGACTTCCAGCCACCCACAATCATAAGCCAAGTGGTCCATGACAGGCACTAAGCACAGAATTAAGGGACAGAGGCAATTCCAAGAAAAGCTATTCACGGTATCTAGTCAAAGCTAAAGGGACTAACTTCCTTGAGTTTCTTCCCTTCCAACTTTTGCCCTATCCTTCTGCTCTTTCGCTTGCCTATAAGACTACATTCAATGATAGGGTTGTCTCTTTCAATTGCAAATGAAACACTGGCTCTCTAAACAGAAATTCGTTCTTGGCAAGCACTGCAAAAGGAGATTTAAAAGCCGGATTCAGAGTGGCAGAGGGTTTCAGATTCTGGAGACATCACGGAATGATTCCTTATTGGCAGCAACTGGTAAAATCCGTGGCAGAGGAAGCCAGGCAGCCCCTTCAGGATGGTCCAGTGGAAAATGGCCTCTGAGTTTTTCCATGTTCAATGAAAATAACACGTGCTTACAAAGGTGGTGAAAATGGTTGCCTCTCTGAATCTGTAATGTCCTCTCTGTTTTAACTGGTGCCCAGCTTGAGGCATTCTGGATGAAAACAACAGAGCGGGGAAACGGCAAGAAAACTGTCTGAGAACGATGGGCATGCTTTGAAACCACAACGGTTTTTGGGCACATTTTCATGCGAGCAGTGGAATGGGTTCTCTTAGGGAATGAGTGGCAAAACTTGAGGAAGACAACACACACACACACACACACACACACACGTATCTCGGTATAAGAATAGTACACAGAGGCTTGGTTCTAAAGCGGTTGTTTTGGGAAGGAATGTTCCCTCTCCTGAACTGGAATTCACTGCACAAGAACAATGCTCCCTTCAAAGATTCTGGCACATACACAGATAGAAGAGCTATCCAAAAATCCTTGATAAACATACACAGCCTTTCACACAGTGGCTGGAAGCAGAGTGATTTGCAGCATGAATGAAATTTTTTGACCTCGAACAAAAGCACTTCCTTGCCTGATGGTAAACCCCTGAACTAGAGTCCATTATAGTCTCTGTGGGCTGATTTTAATGAGGTGGACAATATATGGTGGTTTGGCGATGGCCAATGTTCAATAATGATTTCTGTCTCTTTGAAGTTACTATTAATAACGGAATGAAACAAATCAAAACCAATGCAATATTGCTGATGAGGGGACAGAAGGCAAGCTGAGGACAAAGCAGAAGCTGACATCCCACAACTCCCCCACCATGGAATATAGGTGACATTCTTCACGCACTCCTGGTTGCCGCAAAGCTAAGGAAAGGAAAAACAAATAGTTAAACTTATAGAGATCACAATCCTGCAAGACAGGAGTCCCCCTCAGTTTATAAATGTCTTAGTGATCCACAAGAACAAAGCATTTCTATCAATAACCTAGCTTCCAGAAGGAAATGTAGATACAATGAAATAAATGCCCTTATAACCTGCAGCCCATTGACAGATAATTGAAGTGCCCAGAGTATAACATTCCTCCAGGAAGTTCCCAACGATCTTAATGTTAGTGCCTTACTAGAGGGGTAAACAACCTTAATAGGACAACAGCAAGGCCTCTGGTATCTTGTAGGTCCGCTTTAGCATATGAAAGTTCTTTCAAAACCTTCCTTTTGGGGTTTCTGGGTGGCTCAGTCATTAAGCCTCTGATTGATCCCAGGGTCTTGAGATCAAGCCCCACGTTGGGCTCCCTGCTCAGCCCGAAGCCTGCTCCTCCCTCTCCCACTCCCCCTGCTTGTGTTCCTTCTCTTGCTGTCTCTGTCAAAAAAAATAAAAAATAAAATCTTTAAAAACAAAAACAGCAACAAAACAAAACAAACAAAAAAACCCTCCCTTTTTCCTTAATTCCCCAACCCCATAGCATATAATCAGCCACCCCTCACAACCCCAGGGCAGTAGCTCTTTCTGTCCGTGGGTCCTGTCCCCCTGCTTTAATAAACCACCATTTTGCACCAAATATGTCTCAAGAATCCATTCTTTGTCGTCGGTTCTGGACTCCACCCCACCGAACCTCACCTATATTCCAAAACCTCATCATTGCAACTTGCAAAAAGTCATTCTTTATACAAGATAAGCTAAACCTAAATTCCGGGGGCAGGGGAGTGAAAAGGAGAGCCCCAATGTAACCTTGAAACAGTTGTGTTTTATTCAAGAAAAGCAGGAGTGAGTGCAGGAGGCAATTCTCTTGATGTAGCTACCTGAATCATTCATATTGAAGATGTGTACATTTCTCAAAGACACAGTTCTGTGTGGAATTCAGTATTGACCCTCATGATCTCAGAGTCCTGGGATCAAGCCCCAGTTGGGCTCTCTGCTCAGCAGGGAGCCTGCTTCCCTCCCTCTCTGTCTGCCCCTCTGCCTACTTGTGATCTCTCTCTCTCTCTGTCAAATAAATAAATAAAATATTTAAAAGGAAAAAAAAGGAAAAGTACAAGTGAATGAATAAATAGGTAGTTAAATAAGTAAATTCAAATGGTGATCATTGTTAGGAAGGGACTGAACCAGTAAGAGGCTGAATTACAGAACAAAAAGCCAGAGGAGATGGCATAGGACTCTCTCCAACTCTCTCTGCCCCTCCCCACTGCACATGCACGTTCTCCCTCCCTCCCTCTCAAAATAATAAGTCTTTTTTATTTTTTTAAGATTTTATTTATTTGGCATACAGAGAGAGATAACAAGTAGGCAGGCAGAGAGAGAGGGGGAAGCAGGCTCCCCGCTGAGCAGAGACCCTGATACGGGGCTCAATCCCAGGACCCTGAGATCATGACCTGAGCTGAAGGCAGAGGCTTAACCCACTGAGCCACGTAGGCGCCCCAAATCAGTAAGTCTTTAAAAAAAAAAAGTTGGGGGAGAATGACACAGAAAAGATATTAAAAAGTCCTATGATAAGAAAGGATTTATCCTAACAAAAGCCCCCCAAAAGAGCTATGTGGTTAAAGTATGCTTAGCTGGAGAAGATAGCTTGAGCAGAAGTCAGAGATGGAAGCATGGACCAGACTACTCCATGCTGTAGGCTGTGATTCAGTGGGACCAGGACTCACATGATGGTCAGCCTTGGAAACTCACAACGATGTATGGGGTGGGTAGTGGTCAGGATCCCAATGAGTCAACAGGGCACATCGATTGAAATAAGGGGGTAAGTGACCCCCAGGCCATCTGGTCAAGGTATTATGATCTAGTCACATGAATGAGGAGCAGTAATAAGTGGAATTGGTGACTTACAAGCTAAAGATCTTTTATATTTTACCTGCTCCTTTATAGAAAAATGTCAAAACATAGAATTCATAGAATGGTAGGCTTGGGAGTGACCTAGAGATCACCTGATTCCTCATTTTACAAAGAAAACATCAGGGCCAAGTGAGGTCAAATGACATTCAGAAGCAGGAAAAGCTGAATCTACCATGCCCTTTCACTCCCCGGTAAAGTGTTTAAAGCCATCACACGTGGCTGAAATGGAAAAACGGAGGTGAAGAGAACAGAGGAAGTTGTGGGGGCAAGGTTTAGGGTATTAGAAGAATCATTAACAAAGTTGATGAACAAATCTTCATGTAGCCTTATTTATGAGAGAGTGTGAAGAAACAACCTAAATTTTTCATCAGTATGAGATCATTCACGGAAAGTTGGCAGATTCTTATGATGGGATCTTAGGTGGCCATTCAGTGTGATACATATGAAGGGGATGATTGAAAGCGCTTATGATAAACATGGGAAAAGCAGGATATACAAGTTTATACCCAAGAAATGAATTCTAAACCCTTCTGTTGCCCACACAGCGGAAAAAAGACTAGATACACATTTGTAAAATATTTTTATATTAAAGCTACCAGTTTTAATACTCCATTATTATGTTTGGCTGTTGTGTTAAGCCTATGTAGCCTCTCGTTTATCCCCATCAAAACGCTAACAAGGAGTTACAAGTGTACACATGAGTAAACGGACGCTTAAGAAGGCTTAATTAAGTCACTTGAGGTCACAAGGCTAGAAAATGTCCTTGCCAAGTGAAAAATTACATACTATTCTTTTTGAATCATTTTTTTATGGTGAAAAATTATATACTACTATCTTTTAAGTCATTTTTTTTCTTTTCTGCATTTTCAATTTCACACTATGGAAATTGACTGCATTATAATTTTAAAAATAAATTGGATGTCAAGCCAACTAAAGAAATATAATAGCAACTTGTGCTTCATTTATGATAGGATTTTTTTCTCCTTCCTTCCCCGGTTCTCGACTATGTCTTGATAGTTGGCTCTCTAGTCTGTTTTCAATTCATTAAGTGCACATTTAGCACTTACTATGTTGCTTGTATTATTGATTCTATTTACCCTCAGAACCACTGGCATGAGCTGCTGAAAACACAAGTTCCTTTCACTGCAATTATCCTTGTGCCCGAGAAATGACTTCCTGTGCTTTTGCTTGTTCCCACTTGTTGAAGCTGGGTGGCCAGGGGATTGGCACAGTTGGAACTGGCTTTCTTCTTACTTGCCCTCAGCAAATTCCTTATATTTGTATGGAAAAGCTCTAATCTCAAAATTTCAAGGCACTCTTGCCTCATAATATTCTCCTCTCTGTGGCCCAAAAGCTGCCATTGTGAGTCAGGTCAGCAACATGACATGCCTCGATTTCCTGCTCTTAGTGAATTCTAGTTTTCCTCTAACTTTTAACTGGGGAAGCAGTAGTTTGCCAAGCACTTACATCTTTTCTTTTTTTCTGCCTGGTTGGCTTTAGCAATATCTTCATAATGATTTGGTACCAATATCTTATTTCAATACAATGGTTTAAAGAATGTGACACCGATTTTTCTAAATTTGTGGTATGACTTTGGCTTGGATTATGCTGTTTGCTGTTGTTGGTAGTGTCCTATGCTCAAAAGAAGAAACTAAAAACTACTCCTTTAATTGTATGCCCTTTAAAAAAATATACTTGAACACAAAAGTTTATTATCTAGGACATAAAAATTCTTAAGTGGAAGACATTTTTTCAGAAACTTCTAAAGACACTGGCTAAGTATTTTCAACTTCCAGAACAATGTACATATTAATAACAATAAGGAAAGTACCAACTAATGGGGCACCTGGGTGACTCATTTGGTTAAGTGTCTGACTGGTGATTTGGGCTCAGGTCTTGATCTCACGGGTCCTGGGACAGAGCCCGATTTGGGCCCCACGCTTGGTGCAGAGTCTCTTTGAGATTCTCTCCCTCTGCCTCTCCCCTCAGTCACATGCTCCCTCTCTCTAAAGTAAATAAAAATTTTATAAAGGGGGTGCCTGGGTGGCGCAATCGGTTAAGCGTCTGCCTTTTGCTCAGATCATGATCTCGGGACCCTAGGATCCAGTTCTGCATTGGGCTCTCTGCTCAGCGGGAAGCCTGCTTCTCCCTCTCCCTCTGCCTGCTGCTTCCCCTGCATGTACTGCCCCTCTCTCTCTGTTAAATAATTTTTGAAAAATAATCTTAAAAAAATATATTTAAAAGAGAAAGTTAACAACTATTGAGACATTACTACACGCCAGATGCTGTGCTAATTTTTTAAAAATGAAAATATTATTTATTTCATTTAATCTTCCAAACAAAGTGAGAAGTTAGGTGTTACTATTGACTGTTTTCCCAATGAGCAGACTGATGCTTGGAGGCTATGCAACTTATGTCAGAACACACAACCAATAAATAGCAAAACTGGGATTTAAGCCCAAATCATCCTCACTCATTGAATACATATTTTTCAATAACCATAATATACAGCATGATTAAATCATATTTGGCAAATGAGATGACATTTATGTTCATTCATTTTAAAATAAAACCACAGCTTGGAAAGCCAGGAATGTTTTATTAACATCCAGGTCATTCAGTTCCCGTTTATGTTGAGTATAGGCACGTTAAAGGAAAGTGGCTTCCGAATTATCAATCAAAGCCCATAAAACTCAATAGAAGAGAAGAAACAGTGGATCTAATTTATTGACCACAGGTCCCTAAGTGCAAATTGATATAATCAAATCAATCACTTAATTTTAATAAACCTTGTCCCCATATCCATAATCAATAATATGAATTTAAATGAGTTGCCTTATATTTTTACAAGTATAATTTGCAACATGTAACACTTGGTCAGCATTATACGTAGTCACATGAGAAACATGCCTTTATTGTCAGAAATGCCAAACTGAAGTGTAACAGCCGAACACCATGTTTAAAGATCTCCTTATAGAACCTTTAATATTAACAAAAATGACTATTCTTAATTCTGAGACCACCCTTTGCCATGCTGTATTCATTACTCCACCCAATTATCCCTCTTAATCACCACAACAACTATACCGGGAAGTATTATCTCCAATTCAGGCTGAAGAAAGAGAGACACAGAAGGGCCAATTCACTCATACAAAACCCACATGTGTTTAAGGGCCATTTAGTAACTCAAATGAAGATATGGTGGCTGTCAATGCACATGTTCTTTCAACTAAGGCTGCCTACTTCTGCAAGCATTAGGCCTCTGTTTCAGATGGCTTCCAAAGTTTATCATTCATGAGCTGAGTTATCAAAAAAAAAAAAAAATTAAAAAATACACTTTGAGGTATGTTTTTCGACTTTAATTGTTTTGCTATCTTTACCAACGCTTTACATTTGTGTATTTGTTGTTTATGTCATTATAACATCCTTATGGATGCAGGGATACCGGAATCCAATTGTAACTGCTTGCAAACATTTCAATAGCAATAACTCATGGGGCTTTAAAAAAATCCTTCCTGGTTAAATGAACAAAAGAGTCCTTCTCTAAATTAGGAAACAAGAATGTTCTTAGACTCTATCTTCAAATAGGTCGTGGAAGGAATATGTGACTGCCCATCGGTCCTGTTTTCTAAACCCTTTTGCATAGGGTTTGACGCCGGGGATTTTTATTCTGGCCACCTCTAATTACCAGTTATCTGATTAGAGAAAAGAAGGACAAACGTGCTGAACGTTAGAGTTTTTTCTTTCTTTGTATTTGAGAAAAAAAAGATTACGAAATACTAAGATTGACTTAATCACACTTCATTATATATTTTATCAAGACTAAATGAGGTTGTGTTTGTGAAAAGAGATTTATAAACACAAATGTGAATTAATGTTCCTAGGGAGTATCACAAAACTGACCTGGTTTAGTCTCTTAATTTTAAATACATCAAAGCCCAGAAAATGAAAAAAAAAAAAATTATGTAAGAACACACAGTGACATTTGTAAATACCATGCAAGCTCTTTCATGCCAGCTTTTATGGGACATTGCTCCCAAAGGAACATAGTTTCAGGCTTGCCCCATTGCACAACTCTAGAGGGCACCATTCATAGTGTGAACTATAAACAAGGCATGCCCTGAAGCACAACTTGAAACTCAAAATGCACGAGGACCCCAAAACTGTTCTGCCAAGTGGCACTGTTTAATAGCTTCAGCCCAACTGGCTTTTTCTTTCCTCCTTCAAATCCTTACCAATAAGCCCATTGTTTAAGTATTCAGAAATTTCTGTCCTTTTCTAGTGATTATTCTTGCAATATCTTTTTTTTTTTTTTAACTGAATAAAGAATCAGTGTTCTATACCCTTTTCTCAAAACACACTGCTTTGCAGAGCCTAAATTTTGAGTGGGGAGGTTAGGGTGGGCAGGGAGCTTGAACACCCTCCTGAAATCCACTTCCTTAATGCTAGCATTTCCAAAAGTAATGAATTCCTGACTACATGTTTCCCTTTATTTTCCCCTATTTCTTGGTATCATCAATTTATAAATATTCTTTGGCTTTTAGAAAGATTATACCCACTTATATTATAAGCTGGTCCTACATCTCCCTCAAACCCTGAACACTTCACATAGTCCTTTTCCACAAATTTTCCCTCTTCCAACCCATGACTGTTGGACTCTCCTAAAGGTTAGTTCTAAGGTCTTAGTCGATTCCCATCTTAACCATTCGATGTCTTCCACTGTCAAGGTGAAGGCTTTGGAATCAGACAAACCTATATTTTGAATCCCAGCTCTGCTATCAATTACATATGTGTTATTTGAGTAGACCTTGGCCTCCCTGAGCTCGGTTCTTTCATGATTAGTTGGGATTGATAATACAGTCTCATGGGACTGATCTGAAGAGCCAGTATTCTGTGTAAAAGGCCCCACAGATCCTCACAAACTATAGCCCTATTACGATCATTTCTATGTCATTGTCTTTTCATTGGAAAGGAAGTTCTTTAGGCTCTGGAGGCTATGCCAGCCTTGATCACTAATATGTATTACTGCCTAGCCTCGTGCCTCCACACGGAAGGTGCAAAGTAGAAGCAACCTGACTGTAAGCGGGCACCCGTGCAGCAGAGTTTCTGAGTACTATTCTGGTCCAATGTACCCAGCCCAGGAGCCAGAAGCAGAGTGAACTGTAGCATAACCACAAACTTTCATTTCTTAGAGAAGACAATGTTAATTCAAAATTCAAATGAACACTTTATAAAATTATCTTCCTCCTAATCTACCATCTTACAGATCCCATTCTTTCTCAGCTCCCCACCTTAAACCTCCCTGTAACACTGTTACTCTTTTCCACTGTTCCCCATCCCTCCTGCCTCTCTGTCTTTCACGACACAAATTGTACAGAAGTCTCGGAAACACACAGGAAGCAGCAAAAGGGGAGTACCTGAAGGCCAAGGATAAGACTGTATTTACCTGGCAAGGGAAGGAGTAGGGGAAGAATGGTGGCTCTTGGCGTTAAGGGACTTTGCCACTGTGTTATCAATATCTTTGTTTAAAGTAAACTCCATACCACTCATGGGGCTCAAACTCACAACCCCAAATAGAATCACATGCTCCATCAACTGAGCCAGCCAGGCCCCTCTATGTCACCTATGTTTTGAATGAATACATGAACAAATGCCATTGGTCTGGTCCCATCATCTCAAAGACTCTCGTCCTCTTAGTTTTTTTCATTCCCTATATTCAGAAAGTCCTGCACCATGTTCATTATGAAATGTATTCTTTTTTTTTTAAGAGTTTGTTTATTTATTTGACAGAGATCACAATTAGGCAGAGAGGCAGGCAGAGAGCAAGAGAGAGGAGAAGCAGGTTCCCCCCTGAGCAGAGAGCCCGACGCGGGGCTCGATCCCAGGACCCTGAGATCGAAGGCAGAGGCTTTAACTCATTGAGCCACCCAGGCGCCTCATGAAATGTATTCTTTTAAATTTCCTTAATTGTCAATAATTAATGTATGATATTCTGTCACAACGTAAGGATTCTGCAAGTGCCATACTGCCTAGTGAAGAGAGGGGGCTGCCAGAGCAGATAAAGAGAAATGAGCTGTTATAAACCCAAGAGGCCAGTTACTGGATGAAAAACAGTTTCTATTTCCTCTCCAGATGGTGACAGTGAAGATGTTTCAGAGCACTAGAAAGTAGGATCAAAAGGAGGGAAGTCTCTGTCCTGAACTGAGTTTGGTGTTGTGCTGCCTGATAACTTCATGAAGGGCTACTCTTTCCCTCTTGACAATGAGCTCTTTGAGAGTAGAGCTTTTATTAATCTATATATTCCTTTTGCAAATCCCAAAATATCCCAACAGACAATTAAGCATACTGCAGTTTCTCAATAAACTGACCACACACCTTGAATCTGTAACATTTCACTTTTTTTAGACCTGTGGTGAACAGAACAAAAAATCCTCCTTAACAAACTGAAGGGGTAGAGGCACCTGGGTGGCTCAGTGGGTTAAGCCTCTGCCTTCGGCTCAGGTCATGATCTCAGGGTCCTGGGATCGAGTCCAGCACTGGGCTCTCTGCTCAGCGGGGAGCCTGCTTGCTCCTCTCTCTGCCTGTCTATCTGTCTGCTTGTGATCTCTGTCTGCCAAATAAATAAATAAAATCTTTTAAAAAAAATACCACAAAAAACAAAAAAACTGACGGGGTAAAAATATAGAGTAAAAGGCTAAAGGAGGTAACTAGGGTTGCTGAGAGAATCCCTCTTTTAAAGATTTTTTTTTTTTTTTCTAATTTACTTGAGAGAGAGACAGTGAGAGAGAGCATGAACGAGGAGAAGGTCAGAGAGAGAAGCAGACTCCCCATGGAGCTGGGAGTCCAATGCGGGACTCGATCCCGGGACTCCAGGATCATAACATGAGCTGAAGGCAGTTGTCCAACCAACTGAGCCACCCAGGCGTCCCTTAAAACCCTGTATAAAACCCTGCTTAATTGCTGCATGATTTTATTCCACCTACATCTGAAGGGTACTGCTAACAAGTCTCATGATCATGCCTGGAACATTAAAGAGGGAGAGTTAGTTTGTGTTGAAAAGCGAATTTCAGACAATTTGACTCAAGAGTAGTAGCTTCCTGGTCTAACAAAAAGATGGCGGATGTAAATCCTATCTTGGCTTCAACAGTTAGGAGCTTCATGGTTTGAAGCCAGTCTGTTAATTTTCCTGTCTTAATTTCTACTTCTGACTTCACTATGGAGGGATATTAGAAGCAAATACAAAATATTTAAGGCACTACCTGGCACTGAGTACTTGCTAAAAATTTGGTAGTGCATTCTTTGTAAATTATCCATATATTTTGACCACAAACTAGCAGCCCAAATCTACGAACTTAAAAGAAAGGCGTACTAACATTTTACCAAGTCAGGTTTTCTGCCACTGCCATTTGCTTTCTTTCTGTAAAATCTGTTCTTAATATTTTGACTATCTGCATTGCATTCTCTCTATACCTTGTCAGCTTTACCTTTCACACCCTTCTCATTCATGTTGATGTTTTCTTAGTCACCATTTGGATGCAACACTTAGATTAGCTAATTGGGCCTCATATATCAACTCCTCCTGGATTTCAGTCATTTTCTTCACTTGGTTCTGCGTTTACCGATTAAGGCTTATTCGGGGTGTTGGCACAGAGTTACAGTGAAAGCAACACGCCTTGGGTGGAGCCGTTCCCCAGACACAACGTTTCCCAAGTTGTACAAAGAACTAAGAACTCTCACCTCCCCTGGTTATCTTGCAAAACCTCCATCTGCGGCTGGCTGAGAGCAGACTGCTCCCCTCCCCTTCCCTGCCTCCCGCCCTTCCCTTCATAACAGGGAGTACAAAGAAGGCAGCTCCTGTGAGAGATAAACTAGTCAGTCGTGTTTGAGATGATTAAAAACAAGAAAAATATTCCTTGTGGGTATTGATAGGACATTCTCCTCCCTTCTGGTGGAAGGCGGAGGGCTTCAGCCAACATTCCGCTACTATGCAAGAGGTTTACAGTAATTCAGAATCAAGCCTCACCAAGCAAAACAAAGAATGTGTTCATGCCTCCAATAATCTGAGATGTAGTTTGGGGGCTGGGTGATCTCCTTCCCCGAAATAAGAGTGTAGAAGTGGCTTTTCGTTTTAACAAGTTGGTAGAATGACTGCGGGGAAATCTCATGTTTAATTTGTGTATTGACCATGTAAATATGTGGTTTTCAAAGTGCGGCTTTGCTGCTGCTGAGCCATCAGTCAAACTGCATTTTAAAACTTGTTTGGGGAGTATTGTTTACTTGAAATGAGAATTTGCAAGAATATTTGGAAAAAGAGTGACCTTTTGAAATGTGGTCTTTTGAGACTATTTTGGAAAGGTCCGTGAAATCTATTTGCACATTTTGGGGACATTCGTTTAAGTCAAAAAGTGTTTATAGAGCATACACTATATCCTCAGACACGAATTCTATCATAAGGACATAAAGACATTATCAAAAAGGCTTTATGCTTACCCTGGGCTAATGCCTTTTCCACACTCGGGTGAATGAAAAGAAGTAAGACAGCTATTATTTGGTTCCTCTACCACTGTAACAGATTGTCACAAATTTGGTGGCTTAAAACAACACACATTTATCTTCTCATAATTCTGAAATCAAGGTTGGCAGGGCCACGCTCCCTCCAGAGGCTCTTGGGGAAGAACCTATCTGATGCCTGTTTCCAGCTTTTAGTAGCTGCCACCAGCCCGTGGCATTTCCTTTGCTTATAATCACATTAGGCCAACCTGTCCCTCTCTTCACACTGCTTTTCCTTTTGCATGCATCTTCTCTTCTGTATGTCTATCTCTAACTCCCTCTTGCTTTCTTCCACAGGAATACATGTGATTGTATTTCAGGTTCACCCAGACAATACCAGATAAGCTCCTATTCCTAGCTCAACCGCATAAATTGATTAGCCTGTGACGTAACATTCATAGTTTTGCTGTATAAAGTGAAATCCTTAGTTCTGGCGATTAGCACATGGGCATGTCCTATCTTTCGGTGGGTGGCGTGGTGGGTGGGGAGGGGGGCCTCATTTTTCAGGCAACCAGAGTTTGCCCTCTAGCCTCTACAAGTAAAATATATACTCCCATTTCAACATCCCCCAAAGTTTCAACCCATTACAGCATCAATTCAAGTCCAAATGTCATGGAAACATCATTAGACCCAAAGCTCTGCATCTTATCATGTAAATCAGGCATAGTTGAAACTCTGGGTACGATTCGATTCATCCTAAGGCAAAATTCCTCTTTCTCTGTGGACCTGTGAAACCTAGGGGGGAAAATAAAGTTACCTGCCTCCAAAATACAACTGCAGGATGGTCATAAGATAACAGACATTCCCATTCTGAAAGGAAAGAGATGGAAGGAATGATGGCCTCATCCATCCCAAGCAAGTTTAAAATGGAGCAAGCGCCTTTCATTAGGTTTCCAAGCCTGATCATAATCTTATGTTGCTTGTAACTGTGCCTTTCTGGCCTGCAGCTCTGTCCTCTGCTGCCCCGTCTGCCCTCGGGTCTCTGACCGCAGTCATTCCTCCTTCTTACAGAGGGGTAGCACGGATTTACGGCCAACTAGCCCTATCGCTGTTTCCTGTCTGTAGAATCTTCACAGTGTTCTTTCCTTTTGTCTTCTCTCTGCCCCTTTCTTTCCAGTCTGGCAGAGTTTCTGCTTCTGCTGCTATAAAATTCTCAATAACCGCGTGAGTCTTCCATGTTTGTGCTGGGTCGTCACACCACTGGGCAAGAGTGCCCCCCACTGATCTTTCCCAGATAACCCCATCTTTCTTCCCAACTACTGCTGACTTGACTGAGTACATACCGCAAACCCCTTTATCAAATTATTGCCCAGCCGCATCCTTCGCTTTCTTTAAAAACATGATTTTCTAACGATAGCTCTTCTCACGTTAGCGTTGTTTTTTTGGCAATCTGGATGGGCTATGAATTTCTGAAATTATTAAATTCTGATTCCTTCCTGCTCAACAGTACCTTTTTAAAATGTTTCCTTCCTCTTGGATTTTTATCTTTAGCAGTAAGAAGACGTCAGTCTGCACCATTAACATTTTGTTTGGAAATCTCCTCCGCTAAATATCCAAGTTCATTGCTTTTAGGTTCTCCTTTCCACACAACAATAGAACACAATTCGGCCAAATTTTCTGTCACTTTATAACAAAGATATTCTGTCCATCATTTGCCTGTAACATGTTCTTCATTTCCTTCTGGAGGCTCACCAACAATGCCTTTAGCATTCGTATTTCTAATGACATCCTATTTATGACTATATATGTATTCTCTAAAACTATAGATTTTTTTACCATGCTCCTCACTAACTTATTTATTTATTTATTTATTTATTTTAAAAGATTTTATTTATTTATTTGACAGAGATCACAAGTAGGCAGAGAGGCAGGCGGAGAGGGAGGTGGGGGAAGCAGGCTCCCTGCTAAGCGGAGAGCCTGATGCAGAGCTCGAACCTGGGACCCTGGGACTGTGACTTGAGCTGGAAGGCAGAGGCTTTAACCCACTGAGCCATCCCAGCGCCCCTCCTCACTATCCTCTGAGCTCTCACCAGAATCTCCTTTCAAGTTCAGATGTCTACCAACGGTTTGCTCAAGGAAATCTAGACACTCACTATCACACTCTTTCACATTCTTCTAGCCACTCCTCAGTACCCACCTCTTCATTTTTCGGAATTTATTACAGCAGTTATAGAAGGTCGGTTTTAGTTTCTTATTGCCACTGCAGCAAATTGCACATATTTGGAGGCTTAAAACAACGGATTTTTTTTTTTTTTTCCTCTTTCTCTCTTAGAGCTCTGAAGGCCAGAAATCCCAAATCAATTCCACCGAGCTGAACTAAAGGAGTCCGCCAGGCTGTGCTCCCTTTGGAGGTTCTAGGGGAGAATCTGTTCTTTGCCTCTGCAGCTTCTGGTGGCTACAGGGATTCCTTGGCCTGTGGTAAATCAGTCCAATCTTCATTTCCACCTTTGTATAACTTTCTCCTCTTCTGTATTTTTCTCTGTGTGTCTGTGTCCAAACTCCCTCTGCCATATAAGGTCACATGTGTTTAGGCCACCCAAATAATCAAGGATAAATGTCTCCTTTCAAGATCCAGAATATAATCACATCTTCTGTCCCGTAAAATAATGTTCACTCTTCTACCATAAAGGTGATATTCACAAGTCTCAGGGATGAAGACATAGATGTATCTTTTGGCGGGAACATTTCTTGGCCTACCACAACAGTTAACAGTCAGTGATATCTTACTATGAATGTCAGACACCGTGGTAAGCATTTTACATTTGATTTTAGCCAAAAGGCTGAGAAGTTATGTGTGGTAAGCATATTAAAACTTTATTATATTTAGTCCTTAAAAAATACACCTTAAATAATGCATTTTATCTCCATTTTAAAGATGAAGAAATAAAAAATCAGGGATCCCCAAAATCTTACAGTTGGTTTGCTTGTCTCTAGGTACAGAGACCTTAAAAATACTGCCATACCACTTCTATGTGGCTATTGTACTTCAGGAGTTGACATGCTTATTTAAAAAAAAAAAAAAATGTAGGGGTGCCTGGGTGCCTCAGTGGGTTAAAGCCTCTGCCTTCGGCTCAGGTCATGATCTCGGGGTCCTGGGATCAAGCCCGGGGAGCCTGCCTCCCCCCCCCCACCTCTCTGCCTGCCTCTCTGCCTACTTGTAATCTCCGTCTGTCAAATAAATAAATAAAATCTTTAAAAAACAATGCATATACATAAAATCAGTTAGACTCCATCATAACCCATGCTTGTTTTCCTTTACGGTGCATCCAGTACACTTTAAGAATAACCAGTAAAGAGAATGACTCAAGAGAATGACTCAACCGCAAGTAGATATATTGTGAGGTAGCATTGATTTTTGGATTACAAATGTCCATGAATCCTCATTCTCTGTCCCAGGTGAAAGATTCATTGTTGCCTCATGGCAGCATTAAATTCAAGTAATAAGAAGGGTGGGGGGAAGGGATGACTACTTTGCTACATGTTTCTGATCCGGTGAAAGATTTAGATCTAGGAGTCTAGACAGATGAAGAAAATGAGGCTGGCCAATCATCAGCCCACTAACCTCAACTAACCACCACCTTGGTCTCAAACTCTCTGAGGCACCAACGAGAGAAACAAAGGAAAGGGGGTGTAGTCCTCTCCTAAAAGTGCATTGCAAAAGCTCATGTACATTTAAACACACATGATAGAAAAATTGAACACTGGTGTTGGAAAGGACCTATCAGCAAGTAGAAAGTCATTTATCAAGAATGACCTGAGAGGGGAGAAGCTACTTTGGAAAGCCGGCACAGCAAAACCTTCAGTAGAAGTATGTGGCTGGGTGGACAGAAAAGGACAAGCGGGTGGCCGTGATGACCATGTTGCAGATGTTTGTGTGGGGCTTCTTCTGGCTGGAACACACTGGACTGGCGAGGAAGGTAATTAGGAGAGTCTCTCCAAAACACAGAGTCAGTTTTTACCTTATAAAATATCATTTATGAAGTATCATTTTTAGTATTGTTAAAAACATAATCTAGGGATGCCTGGGTGGCTCAGTTGGTTAAGCAGCTGCCTTCGGCTCAGGTCATGATCCCAGCGTCCTGGGATCGAGTCCCACATCGGGCTCCTTGCTCCGCAGGGAGCCTGCTTCTCCCTCTGACTCTGCCTTCCACTCTGTCTGCCTGTGCTTGCTCTCGCTCACTCTCTCTCGCTCTCTCTCTGACAAATAAATAAATAAAATCTTTAAAAAAAAAAAAAAAACACATAATCTATGTTGATGTGAAATATTATATAAATCACATACACACACAAGTGGACACAGAGAAAATAAAGATTGCTGATAATGATCTTGCAGAAATAACCACTGTTAACATCTTATTCTGAGTCCTTCCTATTGTATGTATTTATCCGTATCTATTTCTATACTTTTACATTCTCTTGAGATCTTTTTTTATATTACCTTGGGATGTTGATACACAGTCTGCCCCGTAGCCCGATTTCTTCACTTAAAAGCCTGCTATAAAGATTTTTCAGGTAATTAAATATTCCTCCAAAACATGATTTTAGTGACTCTATAGTTTTCACTCATACTCGTTCATTATTGTTCATTTAGCAATTCACTATTATTATTAGGTTGTTTCCTATTTTACCCTTGTATAATTATTCATCTGACCAACACATTTGTACTTCCAATTTTTTTTTTAAAGGTTTTATTTTTATTATTTATTTGACAGACAGAGATCACAAGTAGGCAGAGAAGCAGGCAGAGAGGGGTGGCGGGGAAATAGGCTCCCTGATGAGCAGAGAGCCTGATGCAGGGCTCCATCCCAGGACTCTGAGATCATGACCCCAGCCGAAGGCAGAGGCTTAACCCACTGAGCCCCCCAGGTGCCCCTTGTACTTCTAATTTCTGTACATGTAAACTAGATGCCTCAGTTTCCAGTGAGGAGGTAAGAGAATCCCAGCAGTTTTCAATATTTTCTCCCTGTATTTTTCTCCTCCTTTATGCATGTATCTATGTGTATTATATACATATCCCCATACATATACCTACATATAAAAATACACAAATGCCTCCATATATATTTTTGTAGGATTACTATATGCACATATATGCAATGTTATATTAAAACACACAAAATGTTATTTTATATATGTAAAATAGGGTTTTGTAGGAATATTATAGATATAACCACCAAACAGGTAACACTATACAAGTAAGTCTACGGAGGTTATTGAAATATATATGTGACAAATCTAGAACTCAAACTCAGTCCTCTCTAATATCCAAATCTAAATTCTCCCTGAGATCTCACTGCTGCTGCTACTACTACTACTACTACTAGCTTAGCTTGACTGAGCACTAACTACATGGTAGGCAAAGCTACAAGTATTTTATAGGACGAGTCTTATACAACTCTTACAAAAACTTTATGAGGTAAATGACTACTATTGTAACCATTTATGACTGAAGAAATGGAAGTAGAAGGATGCCTCTAGAGGAAGTAGAGCATCTGCCTTCAGTTCAGTCATGATCCCAGGGTCCTGGGATCAAGCCCTGTGGCAGGCTCCCTGCTTCGCGGAGTTTGCTTCTCCCTCTCTCGCTGCCTGCTGCTGCCACTGCTTGTGCCCTCTCTCTCTCTGTCAAATAAAAAATAAAATCTTAAAAGAAAAAAAAGAAAGAATGAAAGAAAGAAAGAAATGGAAGTAGAAAGAACTAAATAATTAGTGCAAGTTCACATAGCTAGTTGTATTTGGCAAGAAGCCCCAGGATAGAAATACAATCTTAAAAGAGGACTTTGTATTTGAAGATATTGTATGTGTTTGAGAGGAAACTTCCTGGTACCCATCATAGTACTCCTGGCGAATGTCTCAATGGTGGCTACTAATTGGCTACTAATTACTGGTTACTAATACAAGGTCTGGATCCAGATTTCTCCAACTGGAATCTCAGCTCCAGCACACACTAACTATGTGACCTTGACCAAGTTACTTAACATGTCTATGCCTAAGTATCCTCATTTCTAAAATGGAGATACTAATAATAGGTCAGTTATGAAAATTACTTGATGATTAAATAACAAAATTTTTCTTCCCTTATATAAGACAGGCCTTGGGGTGCCTGGGTGGCTCAGTGGGTTAAAGCTTCTGCTTTTGGCTCAGGTCATGATCTCAGGGTCCTGGGATCGAGCCCTGCATTGGGCTCTCTGTTCTGTCGGGGAGCCTGCTTCTACCTCTCTCTCTGCCTTCCTCTCTGCCTACTTGTGATCTCTCTCTCTTTCTCTCTGTCAAATAAATAAATACAATCTTAAAAAAAAAAAAAAAGACAGGCCTTAGTAAATTCAAAGAAGTAATAATAATGATGGCAAAATAGCAAATAAAAAATAACAGATAAATGGAAGCACTTGCTCTTAACTTAGACCGTAAGAAAGAAGAACTCTGTTGGCAAGTTCCAGTTAGGCCCTTTGTTAGGATTTCAAGTACAATAAAAATTAAAAACTACAATAGAAACATAATAAGCAACTAATTTGATTCTTCTACACGTCATAAAATAATTAACTATTTGGTCTTCTATTTCCACTTAAATCAAATGAGATGCCAATTTTCTGCTGGGTGGGCCTTAAACTAGAAGCTCAATTCACACCAAAGAACTGGGATCACTTTTCTAGCCTTTAAGAAAACAACACCAACAAGACATAAAAAAGGCCACAGGTATGACCCAGAGGAGGTGTAAAATGTGAACAGGTGAGTTGAAGGGACAGCTCCTCCAAATCAGCATTTGTAAGACCACAAGCTTAAGGATCATGACTCATCCTCAGTAAGAATCTGTACCACATCTGGTAGGAGAGGAGCCTGGAATGCAGAAAGAAACAATTTTATAATCAAAAGGGCCATTGATCCCAAATGAGGCAATGGAAGCCCTAAGAGCAGGAGTGAGTGACTCACATTGAACGGCTCAAATCTAGGTCTCCAGACTCCTATCTCAGTGCTCTTTCATTCTATCACCTTCATTTATGCATGTGTGTGTGCGTATGTACAATGATTATGCAAACATATGCATGACTATCTGTATTTCAATGTATGTGCATGAACACATACATGGATGTATACACATATATCTCATTCTACATATTCTGTCAAGTACTAACTGTCGGCTCTGTTGCATAATTTATGCCATGAATAATTGATAATATCCATGGAGGAAGTTTAGGTTAATTTACATCAAGATTTTTTTTTTTTAACACATTTAGCAATTTTCACAGCTACACATATAGCGGCCTGGATATAGATTTGGCTTTTGTGTGCAGGATTTTCTTTTCTGATGCGGTGCTGAACTGCAAGGACATTTTCAAAAAAGATATCTTGAGAAGCAAAAGCAAATGGCACTGTGACCGAAGTCTACATTTTTGGTAAAAGCTTTCCTCTGCTTCTGTGTCATTGTGCATAAGACAAGCTGTGCTGTGCTCTGCTGTTTCAGACAAAGGAGCCGGCAAGGGAAAGGCTCCAAGTCTTTGCTCTAGTTCTCGTCTATTTATTCACAAATGATGTGCAAAACCAAACCCACCCTGTTTACTCTCATAATTACTGGTAATTGTAATTCATTTCTTTAATGAAAAAAACATGCGATAGCTTACCTTTCACTGAAGCAAAAAGCCATTATGACTACCCCATGTATTGTTTTCTTTAGCAAAGCTCCCTCATTTAATATCAGGATAGCATTTTCTTTCATCTTAACTCTTTCTCTTCCCCCTAGATAGTAAGCCAAACTCAGTGGTGACAAAGATCATTAGGGTCCTCTTGCCCAAGTGCCATGATATTCTAAACCTTCTTTCCTTGTGTGGAAGTCAGATCTGCAGTTCTGGTACACTGATTGGATTGGATTTGTTTGCACTGAAATAACTGTGTTTTTCAATAGCACCAGGCTGTAGAAAATTGAGCAATAATGGTCATATTCTTTCATTTTGATCTTTATTGGAATATGCTGTTGGGAATCTACTTATTGGTGATTTCAGCTTTGTTAGCAGCGTGTGTGCTGTTGTGGTACTAAAATGATTGGCTCAGCTTGCACATGAAGTCACTCTGCTGCTACTGTGTGAAACCCAATTCACAGGTTTGAGGCGGTAAATACTATAGTCAGGGAGACGTGTTCTCTTACATAGAAATGGAACAGTGCTTGGCACATCGCTGGCACTTAGGGAGGTGTATGAAAGAATGAGTCCCACTGAAACCATTATTTTCTTATATCTGTTTGTCTAAAATGACTCACCTCTTTGAATTTAATAAGTGTGTTCCAACAGAAAATTTGATTATATAGGTATCTTTTGGCAATCTTTATTAATTTTATATACATTATATAAATACGGCACTATGATTCACTGGCCTTTTCCTTCCATACACAAATGAGAGCACAGAGAGCAAACTCTGGGAAATGCTGGTTTGAAAGTCCTCAAATAATAGTTCCAATAATAATATAAAGCAGTTATCCCTGAAGTACTTAGTATATACAGAGTTAGATCATTTAATTGTCAAATAACCCTAGGAGAAAAATAATTGTTTTTTTCACTTTATATACAAGAAAATTGATACTTGGCAAATTTAAGAATTGATGCAATAAGTCTTTTTTTTTTTTAATTTATTTGACAGACAGAGATCACAAGTAGGCAGAGAGGCAGGCAGAGAGAGGAAGGGAAGCAGGCTCCCTGCTGAGCAGAGAGCCCGATGCGATGCGGGGCTCGATCCCAAGACCCTGAGATCATGACCTGAGCCGAAAGCAGAGGCTTTAACCCACTGAGCCACCCAGGCGCCCCAGCAATAAGTCTTAATAATAATAATAATAATAATCACATGTTATCCATTGATCAGTTCTTTTATGCTGAGATTACAATATTTTATTTAATTCCGACAATGAGCCCATGGATGAGAATTGCTATCTTCATTAAAAGATGAGAAAAATTTTAAAAAAGATTTTATTGGAGTGCCTGGGTGGCTCAGTGGGTTAAAGCCTCTGCCTTCGGCTCAGGTTATGATTCCATGGTCCTGGGATTGAGCCCCATATTGGGCTCTTTGCTCAGCAGGGAGCCTGCTTCCTCCCTCTCTTTCTGCCTGCCTCTCTGCCTACTTGTGATCTCTGTCTGTCAAATAAATGAATGGGATCTTTAAAAAAAAAAAAAAAAAAGATTTTATTTATTTATTTGACAGAGAGAGCAAGCATGAGCAGGGGGAGGGGCAGATGGAGAGGGAAGCAGTCTCCCCCTGAGCAGGGAGCCCATGTGAGAGGCTCCATCCCAGAATCCTGGGATCTTGACCTGAGCAGAAGGCTCAACAGACTGAGCCCCCAGGCGCCCCAGATGAGGAAACTTAAACAAACTGTCCCTTCACTCAGCTAAGTGGAAAAGTCAGAATTGTAGATCAATTCCCTTCCTCCTCATACTGCAACCATGTCTTTATCTAGCAGGATTTGCAAAATCACATTGTCTTAGTCCAAAACGTATCTTCTAAAATGGAGAACTGCAAGGGCTCTTGAGAGATTCTAGTTCGGGGATCTCATTCTACAAATGAGTGAGCTGGACCTGAAGTTAAAGCTCATTAGTCAGATGGGGATTTCAAATCAATTTCCAAATGAACTGAGCTGTATTTCATTTTTAAAATTCTGTTCATTGGGGAAGTGGCAAACAACCTTTCAGGCTCCGTGAAATGACCAGATATTTTGGGAATGATAACCAAGCCTCGTGGAGCTGTGTGCATATAGTATAAGAGAGATCGTGTGTGTGTGTGTGTGTGTGTGTGTGTGTGTGTGTGTGTGTGTGTGTATAAACTGAGAAGAAAATCACCAACTCCGAGGTTCAATGGAAGGTTACCCGTTGACCTTTTGCCTTCTTTCAGGAAGCACAGAACAGCAAGGAACAATTCAAGCTTGGGAGAAGAGGATCCACAAAGTGCTATTTGTTTTCTTCCATTTGATTTCTATATTCAGCTAAGCACTTCCTTGAAACTGATGCCCAGAGCTGTCATTTATCCACTTTGCCATTATCACATCTGAATCCCGCAGGCCCACTTCAAATGCAGGGGAATACAACTGCAGATTCTGAATGGATATCCTCGACAATGCTACCCAATTGACTCACATTGAAAAATACTTTGATCGACCCATCCCTTTGTCACAGGAAGCCAGGAGCACTAGAGGAGGCTCTGGGAAAGAAAGGCCTGGTTCTGTGGCCAGAGATGTTGACTTCACCAAAAAGAGATATTTCTTGTCTCTTTAGAAGAAGAATTACATGCGGTGGGAAGATTAATGCTCCTCTGTCAGAAGGCTACCTAGGAACAGGTGCTCCCAATTAATTTTCATGAGCCACATTCACCCTGTGGTTAGATAATTAAAAAAATAACCTGGGTAAACCTTCTCATGCCAGTCTAGTTAACCACATTTGATATGATGAAACACTGCTTATGGATATTCTGCTAAAAATGATTCTTATTCTTATACATAGTTTGATAAATCATACTACTGATGTTCTAGATTTTTAAATTAAATCAGAGCTATCCCGCAAAACAAAATGTTTATATAATGGAAAATGTACAAAATGTGGAAAAAATAAAAATTTCAGCACACAGAAATCGGAGTACGATTTTTCATTCTATTTCTGCATATATATTGACATAGATGTAGTCAAATGTTATATGGGATTTTATGAACTGATAACACACTCATTAAAAAAGTAATTAACCAACTAATATACATAGTCATAGCAAACTAATTGGAAAACCACAGTTAAGTAAAATATAAGCATCGCTTTTTTTATAGGAGCAAAATATTTTGCTGATATATATTCGTTATTTCTGTTAGTTTGCTTTACAATTCAAAGAATAATATTAGTGGTAATTGATTTTTGTGGTTGTTATGGAGCTCGAGTGCCCTTGGGGAAGATTTTAAGTATCATGAAACTGAGTCCCTTCCAGTTCTCTTTCTCAATTAGGACTGGAGAGACCAGCTCCTTTGCAAAGATTTGACTGAGATATAAAAGAGACAATTATGTGGTCTATTACCAATTCTGATGGACCTTATGGTATTTAAATGAACAAAGCTCTCTTTGTCATTCCATTAACATGATTCCTTTTCAGAGAATGAGCAATTCTCATCTATTTCCTCCATTTTGGGAAAACAACCCAATTTTTCTCAAGCTCATTTGAAAGGGAAGAAGAGGTTGTTTGGTCTCTCTGTAATTGATTGAGAATGTGTATGGCCCCTGAGTGCACCTGACTCTGACCTGCCTCTGTGGCTTATTTCAGGCTACATTAGTGCAAGAAGTGGTATGCTATAATCCACCGAATAACTAGAGGTTGAAAAGCATAGAACATCCTAATCCTTATTGATTTCTAATTCCATGGCATTTGTTAGTTTGTTTTTCTCATTCTTTTTCTTTTTCCTTCTTAGGAAAATGAAATGTGTAACATCTGTGACCACAACATATTGTTCTGAAAGGGTTCACATTTAATATGCTGGATTTCTTCTTTTGAAGTTTACTCCCTTACAAGGATTTTAGTATTTGCATATTATTTTTCTTTGTTCCCTTTAAAAAGTAATTTTATATATCATGTAGTATTAACTAATATGTATGCATCCAAATCTTCCATGTTTAAAAAGCCATGACAAGCATAAACAAAAATAATGGAGCTATATGAACAATGAGCTTTTCTAATATTTCACTCTGGTTTATTTAAAAAACTACTTAGACTCAGAAGTATTATATGGACACTACTGTATATAATGGTATATACACAAGCATACTCATTTATTACTTATGGTGTTCGATATAAAAAGCCGGAGAGGATTTTCTGTGTAGTTGATGTGTAAGAAGAGACCTCCTTATGCCCTCTTTCTTTAAGGCTCTGTGCTGGTTATTTAAGATTGCACCTTGCATTAAAAAAAAAAAAAAAGAAAAGAAAAGAAAAAAAAAAGATTGCACCTTGCATAAAACACAGAGCACAGACTGAAAGTACTCTTCCTGTATGAGTCTTCCAAAAGTGAAAGAAAAAGATTAACATATGGGGAATCGAGCATTAATTAAGAGAAAGGTCCAAATCTCTGCACAATCAAGTTCCTGCACAACTGAATGGAATGAATGGAAGGAAGCAAACTTCAAATGCCCCACTGCAGACACTCTGTGGAATTCTTTGGGATTACCCAAGGTTCAGGGCTATTTCACCTAGGAGCTTTTGCTCAAGATGGTATCTTCCTCTACTGCTCATTTACCAACTTTAACTAACCCGGGGGACCCTTAGCTAAATCCCATTACGTTAGTTAAATCCCATTTATCTTTTGAATAGAAGTAGGTACAGATTTTGTGAGGCCCGAAGCTTTGAGTGGGGCTTACGTGAAGAAAAAAATATATAAAATTACAAACACAAAAGGTATATTGGAAGTAAACCATCATTAAGGATGAGAAGGGAAGTCAAATAAATTACTGCGGGCTTGAGATTTAAGCCACTCTCTTCCAAGACATTACAGAATTTACTAATCCTTAAAGGGAAATGATATCTTGATTGTTTCTTGGATTTTCTCCCCACATGTACACCCCCAGCCCTCCCAGCGACCTTCTCGAGGGAGGGACAAGAGAGCTGAAGCCTCCTTAGCATCCTGGTAAATCTGCCTGTCCCTTCAAGTCACACTCAAATGTCCTTTCCCGCTTTCCTCTTTCCCAAGGCCTGCTTTCAGCATTCCTGAGCCCAGGATGCTATCCTGAATCTTGTAATTAGGTAAGTGGCTAATTACAACAGGGATCTGTTAGGATCTTGAGTTTCTCCACATTTTCTAGCACAGCGCTTGTAATAAAGTATGTGTGGAATAAATATTTTCCAGTAACATTCAATAGTTATGTATTGCTTACCAGGCGTCAGGCTCCGTTGCAAGCATTTTATATATTCACTATGATACAGCTACCATGATTAGCAACATTAAATAGATGAGGAAACTAAAAACTAGAGAACTGAATTAACTTGTCCACGGCTAAACTGCTTGTTCATGTTGTAGCTGAAAGTCAAACCCAAACAGTGTGTGCGCTAAGGCAGTCTATGCTCTCAGGCCTGTGCACCGCTGCTCTCGATACTTGGTGTATCGAGGATACTTGCTTCACTTCTGCTTTGAGTGCCATTTGAACTCTACGCCTCCAGGCAGGGTTTGTTACAATGACCAGCTCCTGATTATTTAGGAATTGATAATCCAATTTGTGGGTTTTTGAAGACTCTGCAGTCTCTTCACCCTCCTACAGCTTCTTGCCTGCAGGGAGCATTTACATGCTTGTTAGCACCTCCCCGGAGATAGAGTGGAGAGAGGGGAGGGTACCATGACTGCCATTGTCCAGCACCTCCTCCCTGCTACTGGGGAATTAAACAGCTAAGGTTGCAGTGGCTCATCATTACATGTGGATTCCAAATAGGATGCAACCCCTTACTGTCTACACTTAGCCTTTTCACCCCTGAAGGGTTGATCATACAGACCAATTCTGTCTTCGGAAAGATAGGTTAAGCACATAAGTGGGAGCTCAGAATATGCCCCTTCAGTAGAGTTGAAGCGGTTTTAGTAGGAGTGTCAGGATACAAGCTCTATTTAAAGAGGGTTGGGAGATGGATAGCAGTGGCCAAAGAGATGGAAGACAGGGAGGGAGATCAGTGACCGGCAAGAAGGTATTGCACACCTACACTGTAAATGTGTCAACCGTTTTCCACATTGTAGTTTAAAATAATTATTTGCCAAAATTGATTTTATCTTAATTTTTCACGTTCCGTGAGTTTCTTGACAATATATTTTGAGAAGCTTATGAGAAAGACCTTACCTTAGTTTTGAAGAGAAAATATGCATAGACAATTGAGGTCATCAAAAATGGTAATTCATTATTGATGCTTCCTAGCCAGCAAGCAAAGTTTACTAAAATTTCCCTATGCCAAGGTTTATTTCTTTTATGTAGAATTTCCTTTTTGAAAGAGTAAGAAATATGAGGCCATGGGGAAATTTGTCTTGCAATTACAGACATCTAAAGAGGGATGGCTTTTCTTTCCAAGAGATAGCTTTTGTGATTTTGTAATCCAGACTGTATATGTTTTATGCAACATTAATCTGCCTCGTTTTGCTCAGATGAGAGGTTTTATATGTCATTCCCAGGAAAAATTGGTGACCATAACTGCATAATGAAGTTGAGTTCCTAGTAGCTTATGAGGATTGGGTTCCTGAAATATTTCAAGGCATTCATGGAGCCTGGCCGACACGAGCAGAATTATTTTGCAGTAAAATTTCATTCATTTAGAAGGCACTCATTTGGAGTTTATGATCATGTGGCAATAGCTGGAGTGACCTTTAACAGGGCACTGCCTACCTGAGTTCGATAAAAGGTGGGGTGCCTGGGTGGCTCAATGGGTTAAAGCCTCTGCCTTCAGCTCGGGTCATGATCCCGGGATCCTGGGATCGAGTCCTGCATCCAGCTCTCTGCTCAGCAGGGAGGCTGCTTCCTCCTCTCTCTCTGCCTGCCTCTCAGCCTACTTGTGATCTCTCCCTCAAATGAATACCAAAAAAAAAAAAAAAAAAAGTAATTGAGGAAAGCAAACTCTTCCAAAGCATGTATTATCACTTTAGAGACACTATTTTAGTTTCCATAGTGTAGTGGTTATCACGTTCGCCTGACACTTTAGAGACACTATTTTAAAGGCTGATAAACTAATTAAAATAATTAGTATCTCCCCTTTTTAGCAGGTCTTCTAGAACTTTCTACATATCAGGGCTATTAGCTTAGTTTAAGTTAATTTATATTAAAAAGTACCACTTTGGTTTTATTGTGATTCCAGTCAATATCATCCCTTTGTTTGATGTGATTTATTCTATATTGACTTAATATAATAGATTTCTGTCCATCTAAAAAAACAGAATGGTCTTTAGCAAATACTTGCTGACATCATCAAAAATTATGCATTGTATACTTTTCAAACTCTGGCCATTTTGGAGACTTTAGTCATAGGTTTTTACGTAATATAGGTGTTTGGTGCTCAAGCTGGGCTGTCTTTTGGTAATTACCAGATTCTTTGTTATTCTCTTTATTTTCTGGGTAAAAAACGCTTTTTATTGAATGTGGGATCCATTCTGAGTACCATGGCCCAGAACTTGGTAGATGCTCATTGCTTTTCTTGAATGAATGAATAAATGAGTGCTTCAAGTTCTTATACGTTGTACCCTAAATTTGAATAACTTTGGAGAGTACACAATCATTGGGTCAGGTAGATCCTGGCATGGAATTCCATCTAAGCAGAAGGGAGCTAGCAAATAACAAGTCTTCAGGCAGGCAGAGATGTTGAAGAAGTCAGGAGTACAGCGTGCTGGCAGTGAGTGCTGTACAGATAGAGAGGGTCCTGGTCAGCAAGGAGGAACGGCACCGTCAGTGGAAGGTCCAGCTCTGAGCCCACAGATGTTTGCTACACCTAGAAATCAGTGAAAGTGAAAAAGGAGAATACCCCCATGTTGGAAAAACTCTGCATCTTTCATTATCTTTTTATTCAGTTGTTGATCTCGACTATTTATCACGTATTATTCACCAGACTGTGTTTGCTGCTGCCTAAAACTTACAGCTTCTGGGATTTGAGAGTTGGTCAACAGATGTTTACTCAATAAAACTAGTTGAAGGTAAAGGGTATAATGAGAATAAGGCTGCTGAATTTGGTCTGGAAAAGGGGAAGAAAAGCCCAGGCATAGTAACAAGCTATGAATCTCTTCCCTTCTTTATCTTATTAGTAACACTGAGTGTCTCTGTCCTTACAATACTTCTGCAATCAGGAATGCTATCCAATCTTATTCTTACGTCTTCCAATAGAATTTCTCATTGTTCTTTCCATTCCTTAAGTAGAAGAGTGAATCTGAGTTAGAGAAGATTGTACAGCTCTTGAAGAAGTAGACTCAGTATGACACAAGGTCTGCTCCCACCTGAACTCAGCAATGACTATGTAGATTCAGTTATAGGTAGATGAACAACAAAAAAATACATCATGACTAAGTTACCATCACTCTTGTTTCGATCAGCTAACCTATATAATCAAAGAGAAAGAATAGGCAATCTCAAGAGCAGTGAAATAAATAAGGAATTTTCCCTTTATTAAAAATATTTTGTTTTTATTTTTGCCTTGTACTACAAAGCAAAATATTATTTTTACTTCATCTTATGGTGAGGTAGAAGCCATAGATCTTTTAGTTTTTCTGGTTACACCTAAGGGCTTCTATTAGGTATAGGGGATAGAACTGTCATTGTGAATCTTCAGAGTCTGAATCAGTGTTTTGCATATAAGGAGATGACCAAACATCAGTTCACTTGAACTGAATTTGAAAAATGCATATAGATGGGAGAGGTGTCCCGTAAACTTCTTAGGTAGTAGAGATCACCCAGTCAGGTTACCTATAAGGCAAACTGTGGGGTATGAAGGGAATGAGATCAAAGATGAATCAGTCTAAGGTAGAAGAAAAGTGTACTGATAAATTTTGAATTGGGATCAGAGGAACAAAGACAGTAGCCATGGATCAAGAAGAACCATACAAGTTCACAATGGTATCCTATTGATCAGCTGACTTAATCATGTCATTAATATTTCTGACTCTTGGTTTTGACATTGTGAACTAAGAAACATAATCTTCCAGCATCTCCTTCAAAGGGATAGCTCATATTCCTCTTGAATATGAGTTAAAAGAGGACCTGAACTTTTATGTCGTTTGGAGTAAGTAGAATAATTTAAGAATCTTGGCCATCTCTGGAAACTTCTGGTAGTTAAGCCATATCTTACCTCCCAAATCGTTTCTCTCATGAGGCCAATAAGTACCAACAATTATTTATTTTTAAAAATGCTGCTAAACATTTTTATATAATCTATATACTTTAAAGTCAGAGGCTTAAGTGTTCTTTTGAAGAAAAGAATTTTCTGGATCTTATGCAGTTAAAGTGTTCTGGCTCTTATGCAGAAAATCAACTACATTAATGTGTTTCAAATGTAATCTGTCTGAAAATTGTCAGTGTTTTAATAGTTTCCTTGATAAAATTTCAATGACAATGACTATGTGACAAACCGGCTATATAACTTAGTGGTATGTAGGGTACTGTAAGGAAAAAAAAAAAAAAGGCAAAATAGTATATTATTTGGCTCTTTATTGTACAGTACAGGCCAAAATTTTAAAATTTTATAGATGCTCAGAAGATATCATAAATAAATGGTTGTAAAGGCCAGGAGTTTAACTTGATATGGGGTTGGACCCAGTGAGCCTAGGCTTCTCTGACTGCAAAGTCATTGCTCTTTTTACAGTATTCTAAAACTAGCAAACGCTGGTTCAGAAAACTAACCTAACCAGGTAGGAAAAAAGAAAAATAAATGACTAAGTACCAAGCACTGAGGTCAGATAACACATTTTTAAAACAAATCTCAAAGGTGAGCAATAATAGTTTCTTAGAAAACAGAATGTGCAAAGTCAATTCTGGCTTTTTTTGGCAAAAAATACTGAGTTTTACATTAAAGACAGACATAAACTGAGTTTTAGAAAGATTAGCCGAGGGGGGACCTGGGTGGCTCAGATGGTTAAGCCTCTGCCTTCATCTCAGGTCACAGTCCCAGGGTCCTGGGATCAAGTCCCACATGGGGCCCCTGCTTGGCTGGGAGCCTGCTTCTCCCTCTCCCTCTGCAGCTCCCCCTGCTTGTGCGCGCTCTCTCTCTCTGTCAAATAAATAAATAAAATCTTAAAAAAAAAAAAGAAAGATTAGCTGAAAATACTTATTTTTAAGAATATGCTGAGGTTAAAAAAAGGTCATTATTAGTGAAAAGATCAAATCAAATGATGGTTTATACTTCTTTTCTTGAAACTCAAAATCTTTATGATATTACCCAAGAGTAGAATCTGAAAATCCAAAGGAAGTCAGACTATGAAGTGATAGAAACACACACACGAATGATCGCTTTCATACCCTGATAAATCACTTATATTCTTTACTCTAAAATGCTTTTAATTTCAAGTACACAGGTGAAATGAAAATTAAGGGGAGGGTTGGGAGAACTTAAAATGGGTTCTCACACAATAGAGGAAGACGAAGGGCTATGGAGGGAAGAGAGAAAGGGGCAAAGCAGTAACAGGCCACTAGATTTCAGAGCTTTTCCCTGTTGAACTCAAAGATGGGTACAAGCAGCACACGCCTTCTCTTGGCTCAGAAAAATGTCTAACTATGAATAATATTCTTATGACAATAGCCAATTTGTCTAGTTCCTTATCTTTATGTGCATACATAGACGCAGAAATACAATTTGAAATCTCCCTACCTACCCACCAAAATGCCACAAATACACATATAGGCACATACATATGCACATCAAGAACATGCATATGTACAAAGACACATAATGTGAGCACATGCAGCATCCACGAACTCATTCTAATGCATATTCCGTGAACACATATATAAATGCAAGTACACTGGTACATATCACACAATGCATGCCCTTGCATGTGTACATGTGCACACACACACACACTTCATACAGGCACACATGCACACACATACTCATGCATGCAACATTCACACACTCACATAATTCACATGAACAGACACATGGGAACAACCCTAACACAGATGTATACAAATGTGGTATGTAAGCACCCCCATACACATCACACACACAAGTATATACTCACATGCATTCGTGCACACATGCACACAGAATCACATACAGTCACCCCCACAGATGCGCAAAACAATGATCAGAAAATTCTAGAGAAATGAAATATGTCTATTAAAAACTTTGGAAATTTTTTAGTTTTAAAGAAGAGCAATGGAGAAAGAAAAGGGAAATCAACACCAGAAGGATGGAGTGAACATGGTTTCAAGCCCCTGAGACCTTCCCTGTGCAGAACGGAGATTTCCATTTTCATTCAAAAGCGACAGGGTATTAATGCCAGAGCAAGTTGTGGTAGGTGTGTCTGACTCCCAAATGTCGTGCAGCACTGCTTAATCCTCTAAATACACAATTGAGTTCCCAGCTGAGTTGAGCAATTTGGTCAAGGTCACTGGGAACAGTCAACAGTAGGAGCCTGACTAACGAACACTCAAGCCTGAACCACAGGACCACTCCCTTCAATTCACTTCAATATTTCGTTTCATAAACAGGAAGGGGGGATGGATTTAAAATAGAGATCTACCCATTTAAAATTCTATTGAATTCATCATCACAGATTAGAAGTTTGACAGTGACGAGATGCTCATAATTTATGCATGAAGCTGTTGCTTTTTAAGTGTGGACAGCACACATGGAAGACAGAGATACGCGCTTGTAAGCGGTGTGTTCTGCATTGAAGATGGCCAGCCATCAGCCAATACACTCAGAGGATGCCCAGTGAAGCTATGTTAAATAGGATTAACGAATGTAAATGAGAAAGAAAAAAATTTTCCAACGTTCCATCTTACATATTAATAATTGTTTTTGTGGGTGGGTGAAGAAAGACAGCCAAGCTGTTGGTGTGCGGATGTAAAGTATAATTCCTTACCACCCTCTTGTGGTGAATATAAAGAACAGCTTGCTGATCAGTGACTGTCCTCCACCTCCCCTGTATTTCTAATAATGAGCCTCTACGAATCTCCTATGGTGAACGACAATTGATTGCTGATATTTAACAGTTCTTTTTTTTTTTTAAAGATTTTATTTATTTATTTGACAGAGAGAAATCACAAGTAGATGGAGAGGTAGGCAGAGAGAGAGAGAGAGAGGAAAGCAGGCTCCCTGCCAAGCAGAGAGCCCAATGCGGTACTCGATCCCAGGACCCTGAGATCATGACCTGAGCCAAAGGCAGCGGCTTAACCCACTGAGCCACCCAGGCTCCCAACAGTTCTTTTTAAAAGACTTTTTTTAATTTATTTGACACAGAGAGAGATCACAAGTAGGCAGGCAGGCAGACAGAGGGAGTGGGGGGAAGCAGACTCTCCGCTGAGCAGAGAGCCTGATGCGGGGCTCGATCCCAGGACTCTGGGATCATGACCTGAGTCAAAGGCAGAGGTTTAATCCACTGAGCCACCCAGGTGCCCCATTAACAGTATTTAAAGTCCTGACGTTTTAATTCATTACGCAACAATAATATCACAGTCTATTTCACAAGATAAATATATGAGAATGTATGAAATAGAATAGCAGCCAGGCCTACACCGTTATCTTCTTCCCCTCAGCGCCCACTCCAGGTCCCTTTTTCTTCAACAATGTAACATTACAGACATGGTAATGTCAGATGATATAGCATGACGAATCCCTTCCTGATTGCCCACATGTTTTCTGAACCCAAAGGTAATGTATACACCATGTACTTGGACTTGTTTTAAATAATCATTCCATTAAACTTCCCTGACTAATTAGTTAGAATTACCCAAATTGTACTGCACTCCTCCTAGCGACTTTTTCCTCACTATTTACCAACATGAGGTTCGGTCTATTGAAGTAAGTTCCATTGCTGTTCTGTGCACATAACTTCTTCTTTCCCAACTGTTTTCTTTTTTTCATGAACATCATTTCTGGCTTCATCCAGTACCTAATCAGTTATTTAATACCCAACTGTACGTAAATTTCTTGGATGTTTCCGGTTTCTTTGCATCAGTGACTTCTTTTTATTTCAATGGTCACAACTTGAACCTAATAAATTAATTGCTCTATATTATCTTTATCTCTAATAACATTGTTTCCATTTTCCAACTTATACATCTAACCACCAAACTATGTGCTAAAGGAGGAATATCTCTCTATCTATCTATCTACCTATAGTAGGCAGAACAATGGACATCCAAAGATGTCCATGGCCTAATTGTTGAAAATGAGTATGTTAGGTTATAGGGCAAAATAGAATTGAAGGTGTCAATCAGCTGGGGTCTTTAATTTTTATTTTTTTTAAAGATTTTATTTATTTATTGGACAGACAGAGATCATAAGTATGCAGAGAGGCAGGCAGAGAGGGGGGGGGAGCAGGCTCCCGGCTGAGCAGAGAGCCCGATGTGGGGCTCCATCCCAGGACCCTGGGATCATGACCTGAGCTGAAGGCAGAGGCTTAACCCACTGAGCCACCCAGGAGCCCCTAGCTGGGGTCTTTAAAAGTAGAAAGGGAGGCAGAATACGGAGGTTCAAAGAATGGCAGTGTGGGAAGTATTCAGTCCAGCTTCACTGGCTTTGAAGATGCAGGAAGGGAACCATGAGATGGGGACTGTGGGTAGGTTTTAGAAACTGGAAAATGTAAAGAAAGAGAGAGAGAGAGAGGGAGAGAGAGAAAGAAAGAGGAAGGAAGGAAGAAATAGGGAGGGAGGGAGAGAGGGAGGGAGGAAAGGAAAGAAAGAAAGAGAGAAAGAAAGAAAAAAGATTCTTTCTTGGAGCCTCCAGAAGGCACACAGCTTTATACATACGGTTTTCACTCAGTGAGAGCCACTTCAGACTCTGACCTCCAGAAGTGCCAGATAAAACATCTGTATTGTTAAACCCACTCAAAGTATGTACTTCATCGTTAGAGCAGTAACAGGAAACCGATTATCTATCTACAGCTCTACACAGGCTCTGGAGGAGGTGGGAGTGGGAGTAGCAGAAGGAAATATAGAGAAAAGACAAGACAAAACAGTGAGAGTCACTGTCTTGCAAGAGCTGCTGCTGCTATGATCTCTGCAACCAGACGGCCGGGGCCTCCGCTGACTCTGCTGCTTACTCATCTCCTGACTGTTGCTTAGCCAGTCTGAGACTCACCTCTCTCATCACAAGAAGAAGAAGGAGGAATTACAAGATTTCATCTTCACAGGTTTGTCTGGATATTCAATACACAGTTTTAAGTGCTAAGCTTTCTGTGTGGCAGTTAGTAAAATTTCTCTCTCCTTATCCAAATACCCATTTTGTACCCCAGGGAGCCTGCTGTTCTTAAGAATGGATAGGAGAGGAGGGAACGGTCAAGACTTACCATAACAGCTCAAAGGAGAATACACATGGACTACATTGTGTTAACAGAAGCAGCACTGCAGACTTCAGGTTCAAGTCTCAACTCTGTCCCCATTAGCTACAGCAAGCACCAGCGGAGCAGAAATTTTATGTAAGGCTGTGATTGCTTGAGGAAGGCATTTTATCCTTTGGGCCCTCAGTTGAATTGAAAAGACTTCATTCATCCTACCCAAGGCTTCATCCTACCCAAGGCACTCTTGGCGTGCATTTTAATTTTTTTGTCTTAGAGCTTCTAAACATTAAAAAGAAAAACAAAAAACCTGACTTTTAAGAAAGCGTAGGCTTCTGGTCTCAGCTCCGTTGTAGCTGAAATGTAGAAAGCTTAGACATCACATTTGCTTTACAACAAGGAAACACTGAACAAATGGAACATCAGTAACTTTTCTGGAACTATCTGGGGGCACCCAGACAGGAACACCTGAGATCTACTTACTTTGAGCAGAAGCTGCTGGAGCTCTATACTGGTAGGAACACTTAGATGGTAATTCTGACAAAATACTACATGGGGGTGGGGGTGCGGTTTGCTGTACTGGGGACCCTCACACTTTAGTGGGCTTTATATTTAGAAACTCCATCTGTTTCTCACTGTGAAGATCTGGAAAGACCTCCTGATGGCTCAGGCAGGAGGAAGGGAAGAGTAATCTGTAAAGAGACCGGAGCTTTATCCATAAGAGAGGCTGACTCTTCAGAGAAAAAGAGTTTGCTAAAAGTTTATTTCAGTAAGTGGGCAGGGCATTCCTCCCACTCAAGCTCCCTTTAGTCTTCTTGTCTCACCTAAGGAAGAAAAACATAGTCAAGAGGGATCAATGGAATAGATAGGGAATGCTGCAGCCAGGAAGGGGGATATGGGGAAGTAGGGAAAAAGCTATACCAAAAAGGTCATGGTTCCAGGATATTGGCCCATTCAAACACTGAGATTGATTGACTGATTAATACGATTTTATTTATTTACTTGACAGAGAGAGAGAGAGAGAGAGTGCACAAGCAGGGGGAGTGGCAGGCAGAGGGAGAGGAGAAGCAGACTCCCTCAGAGCAGGGAGCCTGATGCGGGGGTCCATCCCAGGACCCCAGGATCATGACCTAAGCCAAAAAGCAGATGCTTAACTGACTGAGACACCCAGGTGCCCAAACAAAGATTTAATTGGAGGACTATATCATGCCCCCTTTCTCCTACACCTTTACATCACACCAAGAATTTCCCAATATCATGACAGCAGACTATAGCTAAAAGAGCTGCAAAACTAAGCCTTTCTTTGAAAACAAGTACTTAGGGAAGTCCCAGGTCCAAGGGGGAGACCAAAACAAGGTCGGCAGCTGAATTTGAAGCCTCTGTATCCCAGGCTTTTTACTATGAAGCTATAGTAAACGTTAAGTAGAGCCTTACTCTTAAGGAGATTCTTAGAAATTCTCACATCACAGGACTACTGACCTCAATTCCTAGTACCCGATACCACATGTCTGACTTTCTACAAAGTATTACAAATTTAGCTTTCTGCAAATTATTACAAGGCATGATAAAAGAGAATTAAAAACAAAAACAAAAACAAAAACACAACATAAAGAGACAGAACAATCATCAGAACAAAAACTGAGATATGTCTCAAATGTTGGTATTACCAAATAAGGAATTTAAAATAACTGTGATTTCAGTTAAAGGCTGTACTGGAACAAGTAGACAACACATGAGAACAGATGGGTAACATAAGCAGAGCGATGGGAACTATAAGAAACAAACTCTAAGAAACAAAAGGCTAGAAATCAAAAACACTGTAAAAGAAATGAAGAATGCCTTTGACCGACTCCTTACTAGATTGAACACAGTCAAGGAAAGAACCACAGATCTTAATGATAGATCAGCGGAAATGTCCCCAAATAAAATGAAAAGTACAAGAAAAGAATAAAAACCCCCAGAACATCCATGAGCTGTGGGGTACACAGGGTGCCTGGCTGGCTCGGTGGGTAGAGCATGAGACTCTTGAGTTTTAGTTGAGTTTGAGCCCCTTGCTGGGTGTAGAGATTACTTTGAAAGGAAAAAAAAAAAAAAAAGGTTTAAAATACACAATATCTAAATGCCACAAGGAAAGAGAATATAGCAGTAGAAATATCTGAAGCAAGAGGAAAAAGAAAACCTTAGACAAAATTTATAATTCTACATACACCACCAAACAAAGCATCTATAAAGATTTTTTCCCAAATTAACAGGTGACAGTATGGGCATTTGCACTGGTGGACCTGTGTTTCCGTGAGCAGTAAGTTCTTTTCAGCTGTGGCGGATGAAATGGAAAAGGAACCTAAGAAGAGGCAATATAGAGTGGCAGATTGGGGTAAGAGCTTGTAGGACCATGAATACCACACTATATTTTTTGGACCTAAATCCAAAATCTGTGATAAAATTTTACCTAAAAAAGAAATACTAATGACACGCTGCAGAGTCAGGCAAGGCTGGGAAACCTTAGGATCATTAATAGTTACGGTGAAAATCCAGGAAAGAGAGAGTGAGAACAGTTTCTGTGGCGAAAGGTAAAGAATTTTACCGCTGCAGAAACACGGAGCGAGTCCTGCAATCAAACAGCAAATGCAGTAACAATGCTCAGTGAATAAAATGTGATCAAGGGATTGATTCAAAGTTGGGAAATCTTACTGACCAGCACCAATATGAAACTATTTTCCAAAAAGAAGCTGGCATTTCAAATTTAGAGTTTTCAGAACTGCAATTAGCAACAGGGAAATTATTCAGAACTTCTTCCAGAAAGCTCCTACAGTTTGTAAATGCACAAGAATTGCATTTTAACCACCCATGTGACCTTGAAAATCATGGCAGATGCTATCTCAAGTACAGTTTCGGATAATACTGATATGACTGTTCTTAAAATTTCTGACGGACTACCATTAAGGCCTCATCTCCCACAGATGCAGATGTTACAGGCATGTGATTTCAGCCTTGCTGACTTCAATATTCTAATTACCAGTTTTCTTTATGGATGAATTAGTTGAGTAGCTGTGTGATTTATCCTGATTGATTGTCATCATGGCACAACATTTGCAGATGGAATAGTCAATGAAATGCATTTTTAGCAATAGCTATTCTGGCCTCCTGCAATATACATGTAGTGTCAAGGTCTGACAGTTCTATCTTGCATATTTTAGAGCAGCCTTTCTCTTATAGCATCTACAGAGTTTGGGTGAAAATACTTATAACTGTGTCATTTGGATGATTATGATAAAAAGCAAGAGGACTGTAAGGCCACATAGACTTTCACTGCGTCTACTATACAGTATTGTTAACAGTCTGGGTAAAGAGGTTGTAAACCCCTGATGTGTTTTGCACAGACCATGCAGTATTTTATGACTTTAAAAAAAAATTTTATGACTCTTAAAGAAAATATTTCATTGATTTACTTGAGAGAGAGAGAGAAAGCATGAGTTGGGAAGAGAGGCAGAAAGCGAGGGAGAAGCAGACTCCCTGCTGAGCAGGGAGCCTGATGTGAGACTCCATCCCAGGACCCTGAGATCATGCCCTAAGCCAAAGGAAGATACTTAACCAACTGAGCCACCCAGCTGCTCCTATGACTTTTTAAATAAATAAAAATATTCTTCTTAAATAGATTTTACATGAATGCTCTTTTTTCTTCTTTAAAGATTAGGAAGTTGGACAACACCAATTCTACAGTTCTATCAACCATGGCCCCAGAACTCTCCACTGTTCCCCATATGCATGAATTCCATTTAGTCCTTGCTGTCTCCCTTCCTTAAATTACTTGCCTAGGGGCACCTGGGTGGCTCAGTGGGTTAAAGCCTCTGCCTTTGGCTCGGGTCATGGTCCCAGGGTCCTGGGATAGAGCCCCACATCAGGCTCTTTGCTAGGCAGGGAGCCTGCTTCCCTTCCTCTCTCTCTGCCTCTCTCTCTGCCTACTTGTGATCACTCTCTCTGTCAAATAAATAAATAAAATCTTAAAAAAAAATTACTTGCCTAACTCCTTGCATTAGTCATCAAGGGCTGACATAACAAAATACCACAGACTGGGGGACTTAAACAGCAAAGATTCACTGTCATAGTGATGGAGGCAAGAAGTCCAAGATTAAACTGTTGACCAGTTTGGTTCCTCCTGAGGCCTCTGTCCTTGGTTTGCAGATGGATGCCTTCTGGTCATCTCCTCATATGGCCTTTCTTGTGTGTGCATGCCCCCTTGGTGTCATCCCTCTTTTAAAGAACCAGTTCTATTGGTTTAGGGCTTCATACTTATAATTTTATTTAATCTAAGTGATCTCTTTAAAGACCTTATCTCCAAATACAGTCATATTGGGGGTTAAGGCATCAGTCTATGAATTTTGGGGGATACAAATCAGCCCATAACACTTGTGTAAGCATTTGGGTTTGTGAACATTCATAAAGTATTTTCATTTTTAATCATGGAATGAATGACCCAGCAGAAATCAAAATAATAGAAGTAGAAGGGGCCTTTGATATCATTAGCTTGACTTCCTAACTGACTTTGATCTGAGGTTACTGTCCCTGTCTGATCAACTTTTTCTTTGCCTTGTGAGATAACTAAGTATGCTAATTACTTGCTACTATTTGTTTTCCATTGAAGCACATCATTTTGGTTGATCAGATAGTATCTATGGGAGAATTTTGTTTGGGTTATCATTCATCACATCAGGCAAAGTCTTGTCTATGTACATTTCTGGGAGACATACTTTTCTGATAATGTCAATGACAGCTGCCCAGCTGTTCTTCTGAGCAACTGGTCTGATATCAACCTTGTGACAATGTATTTTGTATAAAAGCCCATATTTCCTATTTGCCTGGTCAATGTAAATTTAGGAACAAATGTGTGGAGAGGCTACGCCACTTGGAGATCACAAACTGTCCAAGAGTCGGAAAGATAAAAATTCAAAATCCTCACTTGCATTCGCTAAGTGTTTGGTGTTGGGCCAATTACTTTTTCTCTCAGAACTCTGTTCTCTGATCTTTAATGTGAAAATGTAGTAACATTAAATGTCTCTTAGTCCAGTTCTTGGCAATATTTCCTGTGCTCAGGCATCACCTGGAGCCTTGGTAATGTGTACATTCTGATTCAGCTGATCTGGGATGAGGCCAGAGATTTTGGATTTCCCACAAACTCCAGGTGATCCTGAGGCAGCTGGTCTATGGACCACACTTTAAGCAGCAATGGCTGAAAGGACAGAATGAGAGAACAGGAGCAAAGCATTGAAAACACTGCCCACCACATCATAAGAATCTGAAAAGCCCTGACTCCAACTGTTCATGTTACTGAGATGGAGCTTACAGATCAGTATAACACACCTTCATAGGAGTATTCATTGTATCCCAGTTGTGGTTTTCTTTTGTCTGTCTCCTTGCCCTCTACATTAAATCCATGCAGTTGTGTTTTATTTTATGTAACCTTGGAAACGACTTTCAACCATTTTTGCAAAAAAAAAAAAAAATTACATAAATTAAATACATTGATAAATAGGGAAAGGATACATTTTTACAATGACTTGAAAATAATGTAACCACAGAAACTAACTCAGAGCCAGTTTGAACCACCTGGACTCTCTCTGATCAGTACTTCCAGCCGACCACAGCCCAAGGCACCTGGGAGATGATGTCACTCCCAGACAGCTTGATTGTGCCCTCCCTCTTGTGATTCCCTAGTTTGCACAACACAGCTCATGTTTCCAAACTTCTTTCAGGTCCTTAAAATGTATCACTGTCCTAACCTTCCTATGTGCTTTTCCTCTGGTACTCTTGTAACCTCCCCCTCCCTTCAGTTCTCAGCTCTGATGCTGCCTTCTCCAGGATGTTGCCTGATCTCCCTCTTCCATTTGAGTTTAGCACCTCTCCAGAGGCTCTCATAGCAAGCATACTTTGCTTGCTTTCATCTCTCTGCATATAAAAATTAATTATAACTGCTTATTTCTATACGCTGATTTATCCCTCCATCCCCCCAAATCAGTAAGTTCCAGGAAGGCAAGAGCACTACGTTTATGTACCATGAAAGCCTGAGTACTTATATGAGTGCCTGACGTATGGTCGCCACCACAATAAAGATTCACTAAATATATAATTATTTTTTTCTAAAGATTTTATTTATTCATTTGACAGAGATTACAAGTGGTCAGAGAGGCAGGCAGAGAGAGGAGAGGAAGCAGGCTTCCCGCTGAGCAGAGAGCCCGATGTGGGTTTTTGATACAGCATTTATCAGCAACAACTTGGATTAATTTTATCAAGCCTGGGATACTCAGCCACAACCATCATCTCAAAATCTAAATACTCACTTATAGTATCAGTCCACCTAGGCGCTTTGCCCAGCTGAGAAAAATGTTTAGGAATAATTCCTAGCTGAGTTTTAGCACGTGGCAAACACATGTCTCTGATATCTCCTATGAAAGGGTTCCAGGCTGAACCTCATTTAACTTCGGTCTGGGTTTCAGATTATAACTTCATAAAAATCAGCAAATTGACACATGTAGAACTGTACCCAGAATGAAACTGGCATATACTGAGGAGTGGATTTCCAAGAATCACCATCATTAAGGGGAAAACACCTTCAAATTGTACTGGTAACTGATCATACCATGGTCTCAGCATTTTCACTATTCAAAGGAGACAGCTCATGATTATTAGTAAGATAAAAGCTCAATTTAAAATAAAATGAATTCTTCCTTTTTGGTCTGGACAAACTGAGAGTTTATCAGAAATTATGTTACATTTTCAGAAAATAGTACTGAAGTTCGTCAACCCTCTGAGAATATAGTAAGCATTCATAGGAATATCTTAAAAATAGATCCTGAGGTTTTTATCTTGGTTGGAAGTATAGCACACTCAATTATATACGACAGAAACCATTCAGCATGTGCCTTGAGGCTTATTAAGTTCTCCAGGACTTGTGATAATGAAGATAAACAGTTTAACCTTTGCTAGACTTGGGACCCTGGTTACCACACTGTCTCATTAAAGAAGAAACACACTAGGAAAAGCATAGATAAATGTATTATAAAGCACCATTCTTCTAAGTGGTGTCCCAGATCCTCTACTGTTGCACTCTAATTTTGTTTTCTCCCACATTTTGTCTATTTTCTGAATTCACAGAACAGCGCTTTTTTTTTTTTTTAAAGATTTTATTTATTTATTTGACAGATAGAGATTACAAGTAGGCAGAGAGGTAGGCCGAAAGAGAGAGAGAGGAGGAAGCAGGCCCCCCGCTGAGCAGAGAGCCCGATGCGGGGCTTGATCCCAGGACCCTGAGATCATGACCTGAGCCAAAGGCAGATGCTTACCCGACTAAGCCACCCAGGTGCCCCAGAATAGCGCTTTTGAGAAAGATCTTTGTTACTGAATTCTCAGCGTAGGTTTTAAGAGTTAAAATCACCTACACGTTGATAGATTAGCTCGCAATACATTTTGTAAACTGGAGTGCTTTAGGGACAAACATTTGGATGGTCCCTAGTGTTTAGAACAGCTTCTAAAATTTGGTTTGCATTTATGGAGGACTGTATTTCTTTAAAAGATTTTATTTATTTGTTTGACAGACAGAGAGGAGAAGAGAACACAAACAGAGGGGGTGGCAGAGGGAGAGAAGCAGGCTCCCCACTGAGCAGGAAGACCGCCGTGGGGCTCCATGACCCTGGGATCATGACCTGGGCTGAAGGCAGATGCTTAACCGCATGAGCATCCAGGCACCCTGAGCACTGCATTTTTTAAAAGACAGACAAAGAGAAGAAGACAATCAGATTGTTTAGGATTAGTAAATTCTATGGCAAAAAATAAAAGCAAAAATAATAATTTATGCTGATCATTAGAACCTGCTGACAACATCTTAGTGCCTTGTGTTAATCTGAACCAGCCATTGAACTAATAATGACTGGCTTCCTCTGCTTCTCTTGAATGGAAAATCTTGCTTCTGATCTCCACTTTGTGAGAGGGAGATGGTCCATGGAGGATCAGGCTTCAGCTACTGGGGATGGGGGAGGGAGGGGGAACATTGTAAAGCACTGCTACAGATGGAGACAAACACCCTTGCTATTTAGAAGAGCCACTGAGACTCCTGAAAGGTATGGAGAACTTTGCTGGAGACTCAGGAAAGTCGAGACACAGCCAGATGTTATAAGATCTAAGCTTTCACTCATCCCAAGAGAGAAAATAAGACCAAGCTGCCTTAGAATTAAAAGCCAGGAATCCTGGAGGATCGTTTAGTTGTTTTATTTTGTAACCTCTAAAATAGCTCAAGAAGTAGAGTTTGGAAAAAACAGACAATCATTATATAATATAATCTGGATATCATTAAAATTGAGAATGGATAGTTCTTTTTTTTTAATTTAAAAGATTTTATTTATTTATTGGACAGACAGAAATCACAAGTAGGTAGAGAGGCAGGCAGAGAGAGAGGAAGGGAAGCAGGCTCCCTGCTGAGCAGAAAGCCCAATGCGGGGCTTAATCCCAGGACTCTGGGAGCCAAAGGCAGAGGCTTAACCCACTGAGTCACACAGGTGCCCCAAGAATGGATAGTTTTGTTTTTTTTTTAAAGATTTTATTTATTTATCAGAGAGAGGGGGGGGAGAGAGCGAGCACAGGCAGACAGAATGGCAGGCAGAGGGAGAAGCAGGCTCCCCGCCGAGCAAGGAGCCCGATGCGGGACTCGATCCCAGGATGCCGGGATCATGACCTGAGCCGAAGGCAGCTGCTTAACCAACTGAGCCACCCAGGCGTCCCAAGAATGGATAGTTCTTAAGAAGGCTAAATAAGGGAGACAATCCTAAATAAGGGGACTTCTGCTGGAATAACTGGGTAAAAGTGTGCTCTCTCTCTCCCCGCTGTGGTGTTAGGTTGAGAGGCTGTGCGTCTGGGGCTGCTGAGGCCCATCTCTGGTATTTCATGGGAAAAGAACACTTCAGAGTGAAGCCAACACAAAGAAAAACAGCTCCAAGGTGGAGATAGATTAGTGACATCATCTGAGCCCCAAGCAGTGGCTCTGTCCAGAACAACATCCACCTCTCTTCTTTCCAGTTACAAGAGACAACAAATCCCCTCTCCTGCCTCAGCCATCTTAGGTTGGATTTCTGTCACTTGGAATAAAACAGTACTGGTTAATGCCCCCCCAAAAGGCTAAATAAGGTAGAGAGTGCTTCATTAAGGCAAGAATAAAGCAAGTTATTTGACACACTAAAATAAAGCAGAATGCTACCTTATTCACAATATATCAAGTGACAGGAAATACTTTCTTTTCCTAATAAGAAATAATAAGGATAAAGCAAATTAAAATTATAGCATTGAGACATCATTTCTGAAAGTCTATCTAACATTCTATATTGGGAAGGATGTTGAGAATTGGATATTCTCAGAGTACTTGTAAGAGTTAAAATTGATACCAAAGAACAAATCATCCAATCAAGAAATGGGCAGAAGACATAACCGATATTTCTGCAAAGAAGACATCCAAATGGCCCAGAGACACATGAAAAAGCACTCAACATCACTCGGCAAATACAAATCAAAACCACAGTGAGCTACCACCTCACACCAGTCAGAACGGCTAAAATTAGTAAGTCAGGAAATGATAGGTGTTGGTGAGGATGCAAAGAAAGCGGAACCCTCCTATACTGCTGGTAGAAATCCAAGTTGGTACAGCCAGTTTGGAAAACAGTATGGAGGTTCCTCAAAAAGTTGAAAATAGAGCTACCCTATGACACAGAAATCGCACTACTGGTATTTACCCTAATGATACAAATGGAGTGATCCAAAGGGGCACATGCACCCCAATGTTTACAGCAGCCAAGTCCACAATAGCCAAACTATGTAAAGATCCTTGATATCCATCAACAGATGAATGGATAAAGAAGATGTGGTATATATATACAATGGAATATTATGCAGCCATCAAAAAACCTAAATCTTGCCATTTGCAATGATGTGGATGAAACTAGAGGCCATTACGTTAAGTGAAATACGTCAATCAGAGAAAGATAATTATCATATGATCTCACTGATAGGAGGAATTTGAGAGACAAGACAGAGGATCATAGGGCAAGGAAGGGAAAAATGAAACAAGATGAAACCAAAGAGGGAGACAAACCATAAGATAAACATAATCTTAATCTCAGGAAACAAACTGAGGGTTGCTGGAGGAGAGGGGGGTGGGAGGGATGGGGTGGCTGCGTGATGGACACTGGGGAGGGGATGTGCTATGGTGAGTGCCGTGAATTGTGACTGGTGAATCACAGACCTGTACCCCGGAAAAAAATAATACATTATATGTTAATTGAGAAAGAGAAAAAAAAAAGTTAAAATTGATATAAACTATTTTGAAAGACATTTGGCAGTATCTTATTTTTTTTTTAAGATTTTATTTATTTATTTGACAGAGAGAGAGAGATCACAAGTAGGCAGAGAGGCAGGCAGAGAGAGAGAGGGAAGCATGTTCCCTGCTGAGCAGAGAGCCCGATGTGGGGCTTGATCCCAGGACCCTGAGATCATGACCTGAGCCAAAGGCAGAGGCTTAACCCACTGAATCACCCAGGTGCTCTGGCGGTATCTTAAAAAACTGAAATCCACATATCCTTTGATTTATTTTACATATATGCCAGAGAATCATATGTTCATGAAGAGACATACTCAAGTGTGTGTTCACTACAGCATACAGCATATGAGGTAACAGTAAAAATTAGAAACAGCATGGATGTATATCAATAGGGAAATGACAAAACAAAGTGTGAGTATAATCACACAATAGAATGATACATGCAACTGTTAACATCTTAAATCATAGATCTTAAAAACATAATGATGATTGGAAAACAGCACATTGCAAGATTATAGTTACCCCATGCTACTATTTGTGTAAGTGGAAACCTATTTGTACCAGTATAGTTTATAAAAATGCATTTATGTTTGAAAAATACAGAAACTGGAATGGAATAATTTTAAATGACCCCTTGATAAAGGTTGCCTCTGGGAAGGAGTATAAGTGATGAGATTTAGGGAGCAGTCTAGAAGATCTTAACTATGTTAAGCATTTTAAGTCCTTTATTTAATCTATGATTTACTTATTTATTCATTTATTTAAATGAGCAAATCAACAATTCAATAAATAAAATTAGTAATTTCATTTACTTAAAGATTTAACTACATTACTTATTAATTTAATTCTTCAATTTGAAAATTGAAATAAAGCGTTGGAATTTGGGGCACTGTTTCTATAGATTATCTACTCATGTATGTCTTTTACATCTTCCTCAGTAAGATAACATAAATGAAAGATGGACACAAACAATGCTTTCAGGGTTTTGGAGTTGTAGCCAGGAAAAGAAGAGGGAAATGCCACAAGGAAGAGCATCAAATACCACCTGTGGAAGTAGAAGGATGTCAACTCAGAGACATCTACGCAAAGGAGATATACGGGTCCCTCAAATTACCATTAGGGAATGTCATGACACTCGAGGCATTTAGAGAGGCTCATGGGTACTGTAAAATTAGTTGCTTGGGAAAATAAAAGGAAGAGGAAATGGAAAGAAAGGGACAAATCGGCAAAATGATATTTGCTGTTGCTGAGACTATGCAGTGGAAAGGCAAATGAGCTGCTTCCCAGGGCTGGTTATTAGAGATAACAGCGCTCTGAATGCAGAAGTCAGCGCATTGAATATGCAAGCAATCAACCACTAGTCTTGAACTGTAAAACGAAAAACAGCCACAAGCACGTGGCCCATAGGATGGTTACTATGCCTATAGGATGGTTACTATTGACAGGTTTCTTAAAAGGAGATTAAAGGAAACTGTACTCAATTTTTTTTTCTTTCTTCCTTCCTTCCCTCCCCTCCTGTACGTCTGTCCCTCCTTCTCTCTCTCTCTCTTCTTCACCCCCTCAACTTTCTTATAGAAAATGAAAGTGACAAGGCTGAGAAGCATTCAATGGGTAGTTTAAATAAAGGAAAAGCAAGCTGGGATGCCTGAGTGGCTCAGTCGGTTAAGTGCCAGACTCCTGATTTCTGCTCAGGTCATGATCTCAGGGTTGTGAGATGGAGGTCGGTGTGGGGCTCTGTGCTTGGGTGTGGAGCCTGCTTAAGATTCTTTCTCTCCCTTTTCCTCTGCCCCTCTCCTTCCTGACCCCCTTTCCTCCTCTTAAAAAAAAAAAAAAAAAAAAAAAAAAAGCTTTCCCACAAATAGTATTCTGCTGACAGAAAAGACCAAAGGAGAAAAAAGTTAGACTGAATTTTGTGAATCACATTAATTAAAATGAACTTTGTGAATTAGAGTTGTGTTTGTGTCAACAAGAGTACAGGTTTTCTTTTTTTTTTTTTAAGATTTTGTTTATTTGTCAGAGAGAGAGAGAGAGCGCACAGGCAGGCAGAGTGGCAGGCGGAGGCAGAAGGAGAAGCAAGTTCCCCGCCGAGCAAGGAGCCCTATGTGACTCGATCCCAAGACTCTGGGATTATAACTTGGGCCATAGGCAGCCACTTAACTGACTGAGCCACCCAGGCATCCCTGTTTTCATTTTTTTAAAGATTTCATTTATTTATTTTACAGAGAGAGAGCAAGTGGGGAGAGGCAGGAGCAGAGGAAGAGGGAGAGAGAGAGAATCTCCAATAGACTTCACACGGAGCACAGAGCCTGAGGTGGGGCTTGAGCCCAGGACCCTGAGATCATGACCTGAGCTGAAACCAAGAGTTGGATGCTGAAATGACTGAGCCACCCACACACCGCAACAAGAGTACAGTTTTAAAGAGAAATTAGAAAGATCCAGAGTACTGAATGACTCAGTGATTTTAAATTGGAAACTTCCAACCCTGTTAATTTATTTACTGGCTATTTAAAATCCTGAAAAGGGTCAGTTGTTATTATAACACCATTCTTTTTATACTAAAAGTCAATTACAAGCTTACCTTTCAAGAACAACAAACAAGTGGGAGAGTAGAAGGTATATTTATCAAAATCAGGTTGCAGGGTACAGTTCCAGCCCACTACTTGCTAACCTTAATCACTTTGAGTAAGTTGCCCAACTAATCTGGTTCTCAGATCCCTCACCTGGAAACAAAGAAAATAAAACAAATGCTCCATTAAATGCTTTTCTGTCCCAATATTTTAGATTTTATTACACCTAGCTAATATGCTGTGAAAAAAAAGGTGTTTTGAGGAAGAAAAGGTATTTGTTTAGTAGATGGTAAAAGAGGTATGTTACTGTGTTTTATATAAATATATGTATACTTTACATGAATAAAATATTCCCTCAAAATTATATATCCAGAAGAACTTAGAGATATTGGAAAACTACTGGATTATAAATTGAATATGGAAATTCCTGCTTGGCATTTTCCTTTCTTTGATACTAAAAGAATAACCATAAATATATCCCCATAATTTCTCGGATGATTTGAAGATTGAGTGCTCCTTGCCCTCAAATAAATGGAAAATAATTTTGGAGTTACTGGTGAATTTAGTTGGCTGTAAAAAGGTTAATTTGGTAGATTGGGGTGGAGAGAAAGAGTCTGAGAGATAAACAGAAAGAATGTGTGACCAGGATTTGGGGAGATGATATAAAGAACATGGTAAAGTCATTGGGGACTAAGAACATGAAAGGAAGGAAGAGACTGCGGGAGGAAAAAGTGGGAAGGAGAATCACCTTATAGCTGAGATGGAATCAAATCGTAGTTGGGAGGTTTCAGAAGGGAAGTTAGATGAAGGATACCCTAGGATCCTTGGAGCCACACCACATATATTACTTAAGACTGCAACTTAAGGGCGCCTGGGTGGCTCAGTGGGTTAAGCCGCTGCCTTCGGCTCAGGTCATGATCTCAGGGTCCTGGGATCGAGTCCCACATCGGGCTCTCTGCTCGGCAGGGAGCCTGTTTCCTCCTCTCTCTCTCTGCCTGCCTCTCTGCCTACTTGTGATCTCTCTCTGTCAAATAAATAAATAAAATCTTTAAAAAAAAAAAAAAAAAAAAAAAAAAAAAAGACTGCAACTTAAGCTGCTGTGAGATCCCAAAATACAGTGGAGATCAAAATTACAAAATTACAAAAGTAGTAGAAGATGCTACTTCTCACAGAGCTGCACAGGGTTGAGTTTTCCAGGCTGATAAGGCTGTTCTATAACTTTTTGTGTGTGCTGCTGTTGTCTTCACAGTCAAATCTGGTTCATGACTACACCCCTAGGAAGTGGTAAGTGAGAAAGTCAGAGAAAAAGAGTTTATCTTTATTTAGAAGATGACGTTGATGATATAATTTTGTTCTCATTCCACGGGCCCAAATTTAGTCACATGGCCACATCTCACTGCAAAGAAGGATGGGAAATGTAGTCTCCAGGGGGCAGTCAGGTACCCAGATAAAATTAGAATACCCAACCCCTCTCTGCAAAAGAAGGTGGAAATGGGAGCGCCTGGGTGGCTCAGTGGGTTAAAGCCTCTGCCTTCCGCTCAGGTCAAGATCCCAGGGTGCTGGGATTGAGCCCTGAATTGGGATCTCTGCTCAGCAGGGAGCCTGCTTCCCTTCCTCTCTTGCCTGCCTCTCTGCCTAATTGTGATCTCTGTCTGTCAAATAAATAAAATCCTTAAAAAAAAAAAAGAAGAAGAAGAAGGTGGAGATGGATCTGCCTAGTAAGGAGTTTGCTAAAGAGGGGAGTGGGTTTCATACCCTAAACGAGCTGAGTGGGAAGTCTAGCCAAGGGCACTTAAAGGAAGTATTTCGGGCATACAACTTGTCATGTAAGAGTCAAGTCATTGGTGCAGAAATCCCAATGCTCACTGACCATGTATTTCCTATCTCTAGTTTCCTAGCATAGGCCAAATTTACCCAAGGTGTCTGGTGAAGACGTTACCTCATCAGTACCTAGAACCTCTCTCACTGACCAGCAATAGGAATGATTAACTGGGCCATGTGCTTTGCTTGGACTGAATAATTTTCCCCATGTCTGGAATACTGGAAAACCTGGGAGAAAGCCAGACCTGTGGGACTCTGGCAGCTAGTGTGGCCTACTTGAAAAGATGAGCTAAAAACCTGACATAAGTTGGAACAGGGGCACCAAGTGCTCAGTGGGTTAAAGCCTCTGCCTTTGGCTCAGGTCATGATCCTAGGGTCCTGGGATGGAGCCCCCCCATCAGGATCTCTGCTCAGCAGGGAGCCTGCTTCCCCCTCTCTCTCTGCCTGCCTCTCTGCCTGCTTGTGATCTCTCTGTCAGATAAATAAATAAAATCTTTTAAAAAGTAAGTTGGAACAGAAGTAAAAACAGTCTTATTACCAAAAGGTGTATATACTTGACTCAATACCAAAAAAGCAACCTATACATATAACTTAAATGAAATTTAAATGCAGAGTCAATATAGGGAAGATCAAATACTATAAAGAATAGAGCATGAAAATATTTTGAAACTTCACCCTTAAGTGGAGAATTTTATTAGAAGATGCTACACTGAGAGACATTAGTTACAGGAAAGAAAATCAATTTCATTTTAAATATGTTATTTATTAATCTCTGATAAAAAATATATTATCCAAATATATGTTTTTCTTTATTCCAGTGTCACAGTGGATATACCTGTTGTATCAAAAGGTGCTTCATTAGCTCACCATGTCTATTCTCAGAAACAAGAAATCATGTCCTTAGAGTACATCTCAGATTAAATGGAATTGCGGTAAGTAAAACCTGTCAATAGCTGTAAGCAGATTCTAACATATTAAGTAAAAAGATTGCTAAGGAAAGCTATACACTTTATTTTCATTAACTGATTCAGTGCAGCAGTAATCCACTGGGAAACATGATACATGTTACCTCTTCCAAGTTTGTTTCAATTTTTATGGAAGGCCATGTGTGTCTTTTATGGAAGTTATACTTTTGTTCTAGCACAGAGGAAGGGGTTTTCAATGTTTCTTTGCCATTTGGTATTCTGTTTGTCTGCCTAGAAGTTTTGAATGTCCTGCTTATGCTTCCTAATTTCCCAGCTTAGAAATCTGTCCCTTCTCAAGGCCAGACACAGATGTTGTCAACCTCTCTTCTAGCTAGGATAAAGGGCTGTGACCTGTGCTCTGCCAGTTAGGTAAATGAATGTCAGTGTCTAAGTAAAAAGTTCAAACTGAAGAAGCAGGTACCATGCCTGATCCATTTCTGCCACAGTGGTTGTACTTCTCTCTTCTTTCTGGAGATCCCACTAACAGAAATTCTAGTCTCATTAGCTACAATCCAGTGTAGCACCTGTGACCACAGGTACCAAAGTAGTTGTGAGATGTCATCTGGATGCTCTTCCTTGGTCCACGGGCTCTTTTCTGTCCATGATAAAGAGGGTAAGTTATCTAATACCCTCTGTTTAGAATAATACAGCGCCTCTCTAATTATAGTAATAAAGCTTGTCACATACATTTGGACCTGGATTTGCAAATTACAAGAACGTGAAAAAATGTTCGTATCTAGATGTGATTGGTTTTGTTTGTTCGTTTTAAACATTAAATGTGTGTGTGTGTGTGTGTGTGTTGTGTGTGTGTTGTGTGTGTGTGTGTTGTGTGTGTGTGTGTGTGACATTAAGTGAATGGACTGGTTTCTTTGTCTAAAACAGTTACACTGTAGTGGGAGCCCTGAAATTCTAGTAAAGAGAAAATAGGCATTCCTTCTGTCAATACCAGCTGAGAATGAGCAAATCATTTTACTTATCTGGGTTTCATTTAACTAATGCATAAAATGAAAAGAGAGGGACACCTGGGTGGCTCAGCTGGTTAAGCAGCTGCCTTCGGCTCAGGTCATGGTCCCGGCGTCCTGGGCTCGAGTCCCACATCGGGCTCCTTGCTTGGCAGGGAGCCTGCTTCTCCCTCTGCCTCTGCCTGCCATTCTGTCTGCCTGTGCTCGCTCTCTCTCCCTCTCTCTGACAAATAAATAAAATCTTAAAACAAAAAAAAATGGAAAGAGAAACAAGTACTTGTGTGATTTGTGCTCTTGCCAGTTAAATGTATTAGCTGATAGACAGCTTTTGGTTTCATATTTCTAAATAAGGAAGTCTGGGAAGCTAAATAAAAGCTTCCCAGACTTCTTTGGGAAGCTTTTATTTAGGTTGTGCCAATAGGAGGAGGTGAGAAAAAACAGGAAGAAGGAAGGAAAGAAGGAAGGAGGAAGGGAGGGAGGAAAGAAAGAAGTGCGGGAAGGAGGAAGGAGTAGCATCAACAGTATAAGCAGACGGTTCTTGGCTCCTAGACTCTGACGTGGGCAGTGTGAGCCCACTAGCAGTAGCAGCCTGGCAAGTCCCGTAGCAGGTTCCACAGCAGCCTTGGCGACACTGTGACCACAGCAGGAACCGCTCTGGGAGACGCTGCGCTGCAAAGCTTCAGAGGCAACAGTAAGTCAGCAGGCTCCTCAGTTTCAGGTGGGACAACAGTCATTCCAAAGCAGCAGGTAACCCCAGTGACACCGTAATCCTGACCTCCTGATTACCTCACATTCATTCCTAACATAATAGCAGCCTTCCACAGTTACTTACCAATGAGTAGCTTCATCTTCCCTTTCTGCTCTGCAAGCCCTTCCCACACTTTTGTAAATGTTTCTCTGTATCCAATCCCCTCTATTGACAATTCCTGTACTAGTTTTGTTTACCCAACTGTACACTGGTTACAATCAAGCCAAAAAAAAAAAAACCCCACATTTTATATTTTGAAATTTCTTTTATTACTAAAATCTATCATTCCAAAATTAGAACTATAATATTCATTTGGAATTTCTGAGCAAAGGCACCATGATGCTAACAGACTTTCATATTTGATCATAAGGGGATGCATTCTACCAGATAAATAATCCCCCAAGACCCATGAGAAAATCTGTATAAAAGAAAACACAAAAATATTTTTAAACTATTGAAAACATTTTTGGATGCTGTTAGGACTTCTGGAGCAAGTGTCCTGAAATGAAGTCAGCTAATTGAGGGAAGCCTCAGTTTTGCACAAAACTCAGGGACTTTGCCAATTCTTCAGTGGCACAGAATGACAGGTAATACACCATAGAAAATATACTGGTAGAGCTTTAACAATCTAATGAAGATGGGAGAAAAACTAGGTGGGGGCAAGTCCTACAAAGAAGGGAGGTACACACAAGGGAGTCCAACATGGGCTACCCATTTCTGGAGACATTTTCCAGTTCCTAACTTTAGCATGGCAAGAAAGGAACATGACACACATAAATGGCAATGGGAGTACAATTGGAGTGGAAATTAAACTGCCAAAGAGAAAAGAGATAATGGAACAAAGAATTTCTGAATACATAATCACCAACACTTTTGCAAAGCTAAAGATGTCAACAAATACTACAAACCACAAAGAAAGACATAAAATAAAACCACGCCTAGGCACACCCTAATAACATGGATGAAAAAACAAACAAGAGATAAAGAAGAAAAATCTTAAATAAATCCGGGGTGGGGGGAGGTTAAACAAAAAAGAGAAAGAGAAACAGTATTTTTCACAGTAGCAACAATAAGGCTGCTAATGTTTCCGTAGAAGAAAGGAGGAGAGAAATGGAGAAAGCCAGACCTGGAGACAAAGAATGATCTCATTAAGATACTGAAATAACTGCAAACCTAGGATCTTCTATGCAGAAGAGACAGGAAAAGGAGATTTGAAAAAAATGATATTTTGAGACGAAATCTGTGATATTTTGTCCCCACTGGATTCCCCCTAAAAGAAATTTAAAAAAATGGATCTCCTTAAGCAGAAGGAAATGATCTCTGACTAAAACACAGAAATTCAGGAAGCTATGAAGAACAATGTTAATATCATTGTGTGGTTAAATCCAAAGTAGTGTTGCTTTTCCAAAACGATGACAATGAAAATGGGATCTTGAGGGGCTCAAATTATATGCTGAGTTAATCAAGGACCACAGATACACTAAAGGCAAGAGTTCTTACGTTCTACTTTCCTGATAATGGCTGAGAAATAGTCAAAGAACTAATTTATAGTAGTCTCTGCTAAGTCACTTATGCATATTAGGATATCCAAGACAACCAAGGGGAAGAAAAATAGAATATAACTAATAAGCTAAAAGAAGGGAAAGTGGACTAGTAAATCAGTTGACTTGCCTAGTCCAAAAAAAGGCAAATGACAAGTAAGAAAAAACAGTGAGAAGAACAGCAATGGCAACATGGCACCCAATAATACCAGAAATTAATTAAATTACAAAAATAAATAGTTCTACTACATTGCAAAGATGGCCAAAACAAATTCTATACTACCTAAATATAAGTACACAGATCTGCTGAAAATTAAAAGATGTAAAAAGGTAAATCATAAAAACATTAATCAAGGGGTGCCCGGGTGGCTTAGTGGGTTAAGCCTCTGCCTTTTTTTGCTCAGGCCTGCATCCAGCTCTCTGCTCAAGGCAGGGAGCCTGCTTTCCCCCAATCTTTCTCTGTCTGCCTCTCTGCCTACTTGTGATCTGTCAAATAAATAAATAAAATCTTAAAAAAAAAAAACCACATTAATCAAAAGAAAGCTGATGGGGGTGCCTGGGTGGCTCAGTGGGTTAAGCCTCTGCCTTTGGCTCAGGTCATGATCTCGGGGTCTTGGGATGGAGCCCCGCATGGGGCTCTCTGCTCAGCAGGGTGTCTGCTTCCCCCTCACCCCCCCTACCGGCCTGCTTCTCTGCCTACTTGTGATCTCTCTCTCTCTCTCTCAAATAAATAGATAAAATCTTAAAAAAAAAAAAAAAGAAAAGAAATCTGATGTAGCAATATTATTATCTGACAAAGTAGAATTTAAGTGAAGAAGCATTAATAATGAAAAAAGGGACATCTCCTATGATAAAAGGGTTAGTCCATCAGGAAAACATACACCTGTGATCTGATCTCAATTTACTTCAAATTATCTGACATTTCCTCTCTTTTCTCCTCTTTGATTTGGAGTAAATTATTATGGATCAGAAATAAAATTACTTTTAAATTTCATTATTCTCTCAGAACAGCATCAAAGATTTCAATATCAATCTGGAAAATACTATTTCAGAAGTGCCTGGGTGGCTCAGTCAGTTAAGTGTCTGACTCTTGATTTCAGCTCAGATCATGATCTCAAGGCTGTGAGATTAAATCCTGAGTGCAGCTCCGTGCTGGGCGTGGAGCCTATTTAAGATTCTCTCTCTCCTTCTCCCTCTGTTTATCCGCCCCCTTCTCCCACTCACAATCCCTCTAAAAAAAAAAAAAAAAAAATAAAGAAAGAAAGAAAGAAAGAAAAAAACACTCTTTCAATTTGGTACTTAGTACATTTTGTTTTTATTTCTCACATGATTTGTTTTTTCTAGAAAAAAATTAAAAGACTAAATAACTCATATTTCCTTGAAGAATTCTCAGAGCCATAGAATATGTAGAAAAGAAAAAAAAATGGAAACAAGTTTAGAAATGTAATTTAACAAAAACCAGTGATTTCTTGCCCTGATTGAAAGTGTGGTATTTATTCATTATAGAACCTGAAAATGTAAAAAGTAAAAAGAACCATATAAAATATCAAAAGTCCTCTATAATACTATCCTAAGCAGAACTAATACACCTGCTTGTTTATTTTCTTCAAGATTGTTTGAGAGAGAAGTGGAAATCGTATTGCATATATAATTATTTATTCTGTTTTTTACTATATGGAGAATGCACATATCCTCATTCAGTAAATCCCTTTTGAATATATCTATTTTCATGACTGTACAGTATCACCCATTTGACCCCCCCCAAATCTGTGTCTCATCTTTTTCAAATGGCATTCTTTTTCTGAGGCTAATCTGCGACTATCAAATAAAACAGCTCCCTAGCCCTCTGGCTTTAGGTAGGTTTGGACTATAGGAAACATGGGCAGGACAACACAGAAAGGAGAAAGTAGGAGGTAGGAATTTTATTCATACACTGCCATATTAGTTTCAAGTGTAGAATTTAGTGATTCATCCCTTACATAAACACCCAGTGCTCACCACAGTAAGTACCCCCTAACACTCCATCTTCCATTTAACACATCCCCCTCCCACCACCCCTCCAGCAATTTTCGGTTTGTTTTCTACAGTTAAGAGTCTATTTTCTGGTTTGCCTCTCTTTTTTCTTCCCCTCTGCTCATCTGTTTTGTTTTTTAAATTCCACATATGATTGCAATCATCATATTTGTATTTCTCAGACTTATTTTGCTTAGCATAATACACTCTAGCTCCATGTCATTGCAAATAGCAAGATATCATTCTTTTTGATGTCTGAGTAATATTCCGTTATATAAATATACATATTTATACTCACACACACACCTCACATCTTCTTCTTTATTTTATTTTATTTATTTATTTGGCAGAGAGATAGCACAAATAGGCAGAGCAGCAAGCAGAGGGAGAAGCAGGCTCTCCACTGAGCAGGGGGCCTGATGCGGGACTTAATCCCAGGACCCTGGGATCACAACCTGAGCCGAAGGCAGCCACTTAACTGACTGAGCCACCCAGGCACCCATCACATCTTCTTTATCTACTCATCAGTCGAGGGGCAGTTGGGCTCTTTCCATAATTTGACTATTGCTGACAATGCTGCTGAACATTGGGTACATGTATCCCTTCAGATTAGTATTCTTATATCTTTTGGGTAAATACATTGTAGTGCAATTGCAGGATTGTTTTTAACGCTTTAAAACTATTTTTAACTTTTAAAAATTATATTTTATTTATTTATTTGACACAGAGCAAGAGATCTCAAGTAGGCAGAGAGGCAGGCAGGGAGAGAGGGGGAAGCAGGCTCCCTGCTGAGCAGAGAGACCCATGCGGGGCTTGATCCCAGGACCCTGAGATCATGACCTGAGCAGAAGGCAGAGGCTTAACCCACTGAGCCACACAGGTGTCCTATTTTTAACTTTTAAAAAAAGATTTTATCTATGTATTTGAGAGAGAGAGAGCGAGAGAGAGCACAAATAGGGGGAGCAGCAGGGGGAGAGGGAGAAGCGCACCTCCCAGGGAGCAGAGACCTGACACAGGCTGAATCCCAGGACCCCGAGTTCATGACTGAACCACGTAGGAGCCCCAACTTTTAAATTTTTGAGGAACCCCCATACTCTTTTCCAGAATAGCTGTGCCAGTTTGCATTCCCACTAACAGTTTAAGAGGGTTCCCCTTTCTCTGTATCCTTGCCAACAACTATTGTTTGCTGTGTTGTTAATTTTGGCCAAACTGACAGGTGTGAGGTGGTATCTTGTCATGATTTTGTGTTGTATTTCCCTGATGATGAGTGGTGTCGAGCATCTTTTCATGTGTCTGTTAGCCATCTGTAAGTCTTCTTTGTAAAAATGCTTACCCAAAACAATCTATACATTTAATGCAATCCCATCAAAATACACCAGCATTTTCACAGAGCTCGAACAACCAATCCTAAAATTTTATGCAACAAAAGACCCTGAAGAACCAAAGAAATCCTAAAAAGGAAATGAAAAGCTGCAGGTGTCACAATTCTGGACTTCAAATTATATTACAAAGCTATAGTCATCAAGACAGTATGGTACTGGAACACAAACAGACACATTTATCAGTGCAAAAGAATAGAAAACCCAGAAATGAAGCCACAACTATACAGTCAACTGATCTTTGATAAAGCAGGAAAGAATATCTTGGAAAAAAAAAAAGTCTCTCCAATAAATGGTGGTGGGAAAATTGGACAGCAACGTGAAAAAGAACGAAACTGGACCACTTTCTTATACTACGCACAAAAATAAATTCAAAATGGATGAAAGACCTAACTATGAGACAGGAAAGCATCAAAATCCCCGAGGAGAACACAGGCAGTAACTAACCTCTTTGACACAGGCCATAACAACTTCTCACTAGATATGTCTCCTAAGGCAAGGGAAACAAAAGCAAAAATAAATGATCAGGACTCCATCAAGATAAAAGGCTTCTGCACAGTGAGGGAAACAACAATACTAAAAGGCAACCTTCAGAATGGGAAAAGACATTTGTAAATGACATCTAATAAGGGTTGGTATCCAAAATATATAAAGAATTTATAAAATTCAATACCCAAAAAAGAAATAATCCAGTTTAAAAATGTGCAGAAGATATGAGATTCTGCTTTTAAAAAAATATAAATCTCCTACATCTGCCAACACTGCTAAAATCTATTGTTTCTAACAGTTTAGCTGAAAAGTCTCTTAGACTTTTATAGAGATAAATATGGGAGTTACAATTAAGATTTGTTTCTTTCCAATTTATCTGCCTCCCATTTTTAGATCATATTGCATTGTCTAGGAATATAATACAATGCTGAGTGCAAGGAGATGTAATGGGCATAATTTTCTTCCTGATTTCAAGGGGAATACTTCTAAATTTTACTCCTAAATATAAGCTATTGCTTTAGAATATATTTTTAAATGTTGAATTATTCAAACAGTATAAATATCTTATTGTTTTAAGATTTTATTTATTTATTTGAGAGAGAATGACAGAGCGAGGAAGAGAGAAAGACAGTGCGCATGAAAGGGGGTAAGGTCAGAAGGAGAAGCAGACCTCCCGCTGAGCAGAGAGCCCCATGCAGGACTCCATCCCTGGACTCCAAGATCATGATCTGAGCTGAAGGCAACCACCCAACCAACCAAGCCATGCAGGTGCCCACAAACAGTATAAATATTTTAAAGCTTTTTGGTGTATATTATGAAATTCCTCTTCAGAAAAATATTTCACATTAGGGTCCGTATTTTCTTTTTTTTTTTTTTTTTAAAGATTTTATTTATTTATTTGACAGACAGAGATCACAAGTAGGCAGAGAGGCAGGCAGAGAGAGAGAGGAGGAAGCAGGCTCCCTGCTGAGCAGAGAACCCGACGTGGGACTCGATCCCAGGACCCTGAGATCATGACCTGAGCCGAAGGCAGGGGCTTAACCCACTGAGCCACCCAGGCGCCCCAGGGTCTGTATTTTCTGAGAATGCCTTTTCCCATGTAATCATGTCAACATTAAGTGTAAATTAGATACGTTTCATTATTTATAATGAAACAGGTTTTTTAAAGTTATGATTCATTGTCATATTCATGAAAAAAGGTTAAACATTATAGAAAAATAAAATCTCCCATCCTACCGCCTGATGTTTCCATTTCTATCCTTTAGAGACAATCACTATTAGAAAGACTTGTTCATCTGTAAATATTTTTTAAAATATTTCAGAAACATTTAAATCTTTGAGGTCCAAGATTCCTTCCACCTAGAGGCCCTTAAAATTACTTCAGTTTGGCTCATTTTTCTCTAACATAAATACTAGAAACTATAAATAAATAAATAAATAAATAAAATTAAATAAAAACCAAACCATTTCACTCTACCTGCTATACCTAGTTTTTTTTCTGAAGTGAGATGTTTGTTCCCCAGCTGCATAAATGTAAGTCATAAAAAATACTAAATGTTGACAGCTTTACTTCACCTGAAATTTACATTAGGTAGTCACTGGGCTATGGAAGGCACAATGTCTACGAGAGAACTCATCAAAAATATAGATATAAAACACATACCTGCCTTTTGTCTCAGAAGGCTGCATGACTTTTATCTCATCCCATAAATAATGGAGGCATCAGCACATTTATCTGCACACAATAACAAATCCCATCCTCCTGGTAATTGTAAAAACACTGAAGCCCGTTATTGACCTTGTGTAAAATATAGGCATGGGACAAAAAGACGAAGAAACTTTTTTGTCTGTCTACATTTACTTCTGAAGCCCCATCACATACTTTGAAAACCATTAAACTAAAAGTCAGTGATGTGAAAAGGAGGAGGAAAAATATATTATTGAATAAAGCAAAACAGACAAGTTAAATCAAAAGATGCATTCATCCACACCATGTCACTCAATGTTCCTATTTTCTCTGCTTAAGTTGTTTTTGAGATATTTGCATTAAGGGAAGGCTAAAACTTCAGATCTCAGAGCTATGACTTACACTGTTACTTCTCACATTCTTTTACTTTGCTCACTCATTTAACAGATGAATAGTTTCTGTGAATGTATTTCCAAAGTATAAAACCTTTCCTGTGTTGTTAGAAGACACATATTCTAACTGAGTTATATTCAAAATGATCAGCAAATATTTGTTGATGATGATTTGCAAATACTTATTATGCCCTCATCTTAATCTCTGCTAGTTACCCTGAGCAGGGTTCTCAAACAGTCCATTGCCCTGGGGAGGAAGTCATATATACATAATGGATGGATGACATGATAAGTGATGAGTCATTAACTGTTCCAATGAGCAAAACACAATAATTACTGTAACAGTTCAGGGAAGAGGGAGACAAATACAAGCCACAGAAATGAAAAGAGGCTCTTTAATCAAGGTAGAATTTAAGCTGGAGCTTCACAATTAAAATGGAAACAATTGAGAAGGCAACAAAAGATGTTCCACAATGGACAGGGTGAAGGCACATGATGTATATGAACTTTATATGTATTCAACGGACAAGATGATGGGTTTTCTCAGGGTAAGAAAAGGATATGAGTTTGGGTACAGAGTGCAATGACCAGTTATCAAAAGTCTTTAAATACAAGCCAAATAGTGTGAACTTGATTTTTGAAAGATGAGAGCCAACAAACACTCAGAATGTGAGCCTTGAATTACCCTTCCATGGCATACACCTTTTTTTACATTAAGACTTTATTATTTGTCGGGGGGGGCACTTTAAGGTTCACAGTAAAATTGAGTTAAAGCGCAGATATTTCTTACAGACTCCCTGCTCCCCCTCTCCACACACAGCTTCCCCCCACCACATTCCCCTACCAGAGTAGTGTATTTGTTTTTGTTTTCGTTTTTTTTAAAGATTTTATTTATCTATTTGACAGAAAGAGATCACAAGTAGGCAGAGAGGCAGGCTGAGAGAGAGGGGGAGGAAGAAGTCTCTCCCTGAGCAGAGAGCCCGATGGGGGCTCGAGCTCGGGACCCTGGGATCATGACCTGAGCCAAAGGCAGAGTTTTAACCCACTGAGCCACCCAAACACCCCCGCTTTATTTTTATTTATTTATTTAAAGATTCGTTTCTTTGAGAGCAAGAGAGCATGCCTGGGAGTGGAGCAGGGGCAAAGGGAGAAGGAGAGAGAATCTCCAGTAGACTGCCCACTTAAGCGAGGAGCCCACAACCCTGACATGACGGACACTCAAATGACCGAGCCACAGGCATCCCCAGAGTAGTATATTTGTTACAACAGAAGAACTTATACTGCTATACCATAATCATCCAAAGTCCATGGTTTATCTTGATTTTCCTATAGCACTATTACTTTTTAACATAATACATAGTTCACTTAATTATTAAATTTATTATTTCTCTATTGAGAAATATTATTGAGTTTATAATTATAAACTCAATAAAACCAGGAATCTTTGCTTCTTTTATTTACTGATCTATCTGAAGCAATCAGAATAAATCATATATTCAAAAATATTTTCAAATGAATAAATAATAATAATAATAGTAAGTTGTAATGGTTAAAGCTCTCCAAGAGCATTTATTTTTCTAAGAGTTAAATTTCCTACTAAGCATGATGGCAGTTTTCTTTCCCATTACATTTTATAACAAATGTTGGAAAAAACTAAGATTTAGGTTGAGTTTATATGACCAACTTTTCACGGTTGTCTAACTCTAAGACTCTAAGCTCTCTCTATGGATTGCTGTGGCTAAAATATATTAAAAAATATTAACTCTGCTCTTAGGTAAGATATAGCAGCATCAAAAAGTAAGGTTGTACAACAAGGAAATTATTTCCTAGAAATAAAGTCCTCTTGGAAATGATGTTGGAATTTGATCAAAATTCTAAATTTTGATTCGATTGAATGAAACACTCATAGCTCAATGGGTTAAAGCCTCTGCCTTCGGCTCAGGTCATGATCTCAGGGTCCTGGGATTGAGTCCTGCATCGGGCTCTCTGTTCATCGGGGAGCCCACTTCCCCCTCTCTCTCTCTTCCTGCCTCTCTGCCTACTTGTGATCTCTGTTTGTCAAATAAATAAATAAAATCCTTAAAAAAAATGGGAAAATTATAAAAAAAATTTTAAAAATTTAAAAATTGTGGTAAAATATACATAACAAAATTTGCCACTTTAACCATTTTTTTAAGTGTACAGTTCTGTGGCATTAAGCATATTCACATTGTCCTGCAACCATCTTTTTCTGTTACACTTTTAAATAAAGCATATTATAATTATCTAATCTGCTTTATCAAATCTTATCTGGGCCACACACCAGACAGATTAAGGTCAGGGGGAAATTTCTCAGGGAGTTCTATAACCACATGATTTCCATTTCCCTAGTGAAGTGTGTAATATAAGAACACTGATGGGCCTAGAAATTAAGATACCTTTGCTTGCCTTTACTTTTGACTTGCTTCTGTGAATTCGTGTGAACCACAGCACATTATCCCAAAGTGTATTCCCTCGATTATCAGTTCTGGGAAGTTCATAGGTATTACCCAAAAAGGGGGTATGTGATCAAATAACTTTGGATCTACTATTTAAACAGTTTTCCTTTCTGCAGTGGTTTCTTAGAACTTGTCATTTGCTCCTGTGTGTTGTGACTCTTTCAGGAAGAAATATAGTAGATATTTCACCAATGAACTTTATTATCCCTTGAAAATGTTTTAGGACTATTTTTCAAGCCCCGGAAAACATGAAATTTCAGTTCTACAGATCTGTCATGCTGATTTCAAAATACTTTGGCACTAAAAACGTCAAAAAAATTTTTTTAAATTTGCTGTTTCCTTATCTTGGAACCTACTGTCACCTTTTCAGATCCGTCTTCGTTTTCAACTGTCCACCTATTTCCTGAAAAACTCTGTACCTTTCTGATGTTGTTCTTCCTCCCCAGAATTTTTACTCTCAAGATTGTACTCATAAGAGGCTATTACAGGAAATACATATAGAAGTGAGAAGGAGAAAATAAATTCATTATTGAAGTCTTAAGAAATAAAAAGTCTAGGGGCACCTGGGTGGCTCAGTGGGTTAAAGCCTCTGCCTTCGGCTCAGGTCATGATCCCAGGGTCCTAGGATCAAGCCCCACATTGGGCTCTCTGCTCAACAGGGAGCCTGCTTCCTCTTCTCTCTCTCTGCCTGCCTCTCTACCTACTTGTAATCTCTGTCTGTCAAATAAAAAAAAAAAAAAAGAAATAAAAAGTCTAAAGCATACTAAAAGAATGCTTTGCAAGAGTATCAGCTCAAGAGCTCTGTGTGATGGGCAGGCATGGAGAAAGTTCCAGTGAGGGCATCTCAGTATGCCTTCTGCACCCTATCCTCCCTGGGGTCTCTATTGGACACAGATTAGCAGGGAGGGATAGATCAACATTCTATACTGTTTAAAGCTGTATCCATTTTATCTCCACATCCACCCGCAATCTACCACTACTTTCAAAAAAAGATTCAATTCTCCAGACCCTAGAAGAAGATCAGAGTGTTCAGTCCACTCTCTAATGGGGAGGATGAGTCACAGAGCTCAAGCGAGTGCCAATCACAAAGAACAGAGAACCTCAGATACCACGAAAAGCAACCTGAGCTACTTAAGATCTCTGGCTTCCCACTTACATTTTGGTCCTCTGCAAAGTCAACACTGAGCTAACACCTGACAAGGATAAGATTTTGTACATTTTTGGAAATATTTATATACACTGTACTCTGTGACAGACAGTGAGCCAACTCCATTGGCAATGGAAAGATTTTCATTTTCACAAAGAAAGATGATGGGGGTGGGGCGCCTGGGTGGCTCAGCAGGTTAGCCTCTGCCTTTGGCTCAGGTCATGATCTCAGGGTCCTGGGATCGAGCCCCACATGGGGCTCTCTGCTCAGCAGGGAGCCTGCTTCCCCCTTTCTCTCTGCCTGCTTAAGATTTCTTTCTCTCTTTGTCAAATAAATAAATAAAATCTTTAAAAAAAAAGAAAGAAAGAAAGATGATAGGGAATATAATCAAAGACATCTTGACAGGAACAGTGGGATAAGCAATCCCTTCAGCCAGAACTTCCAAAGCAGACTGCCTGCAAATGCAAAACTAGACTTATAGGAGTCTAGAAAATGGGAAAGTTTCCTTCTTTAGACCATTATGGTGGTGGTTGGTCAATACCTTAGTGGTTCAAGGCCATTACAATACTCTATGAAAGGCAAGACAGGGGCAAGGGGATATTTACCAAAAATGGGAACTCCCTGAGTATAATTTTTGCTTTTGATCTTTCCCTCTCTCTATTACTAAAGAAAGGCCATTGGTTCCTTCAGGGCTGTCCTATTTCCACTCATCCTAGTCTTGGAATCTGTGTGTATATGCATGTGTGTGTCCCTCTCCCTCTCTTTCTTTGCTTTAGTTCCTCTTATCCACTAACCACCCTCCCAGCTTAGTTTCTTTTCATGATTTTATTTATTTATTTTAAAGATATGTATGGGGGTGGGGCGTGAGGAGCAGAGGAAAGAGACAAGCAGATTCCCTGCTGAGCACAGAGCCTGCTGTCGCAGGGCTTGATTCAAGGACTGAGATCCTGACCTGAGCCAAAACCAATTTGGACACTTAACCAACTGAGCCACCCAGGTGCCCCTCAGCAATAGTGGCAATAAGAAGCTCAATCACTTCAGATGGCAAGTCAGAAAAGCAAACAAAAACATGTTGTCTAGTGGCAACATCTGCCTCTGACCTTATGATGTAGTTCACACTAAAGATAAGTGTTCTGGATTAAATGGTGATCCCAAAAGTTATGTTAAATCTTAATCTCCAGGACCTGTGAATGCAACCTTACTTGGAAATCAGGTCTTTGGGGATAATCAAGTGAAGATGAGTAGAATATGTCCTAAATCCAATGACTGGTGTCCTTCTAAAGACAGAGAGAGAGAGATCAGGGGACACTACGCAGACACAGAGCGGGGAAAGACAATGAAAACAGAGGGAGAAACTGGAGTGATAAGCTAACAGATAAGGAGCATTAAGAATTGCCAGCAGTCCCCAGAACCCTCAGAGGAAGTATGGTCTTGGTGACTCCCAGTTCAGTGTTCTATCCTTCAGAACTAAGAAGGAACAAAGTCTGTTGTTTTAACCCACCTACTCTGTGGTCATTTGGGATAGCAGCCCTAAGTAACTATGTACGCAAATGAACACAAAGGTCTACCTACTTGCATGAAAAGAAAAAGAAAAAGAAAGATAATCTGGGAAGAATAAAACCCAGATTAATATCCTAATAACTTATTTGGCACATCAGGAAGTTGACTCAGGGGGTACGGTTCTATCTTAAAAGCTACTAGTAGCTATAGTTCATTTCAGTTTACAAATAGACATTGGATATCTCTGCTGGGTCCCTAAAAGAATAAAACCATGACTTTATGCTGAAAGGGGTAACAGAGGAGTGTAAAAACACACGGCCACATTCTTTGAGTAACTGTGTAAGGACACCTTAGAGGTAGAGAAAAAGAGAACTTAATGACAATATGAAGATCTGAAGAAGGCTTCCACAAGAAAATAAACCCTCAGCTGGGATCCAGCAGAATGAGTAGGTGTTGGCCAGGGGAAGAATGGTATAAAGGGCACCTTAGGCAGGATACAGAATAGCCAACATCAAAGGTGCGATATTGTGCATGATGACCAATTGTGTGTTCTCAAAGTGTAAACTCTCATGTAGAAGGTAAGCCTGAGAAGGCAGATAGAGATAAGGATATGAAAAGTCTCATGTGTCATGCTAAGACATGAGTCCAGACCCAACAGGGAACTGATGATGGCTTTTAAACGGAGAAGTCAGATGTTCATTTTGTATATTACACTTCAGTGAAGAAGATAAATTGGAAGGAAACAAGATCTCATGCTTAAGAACTGGGCTTGAAAACTGGCTGAGATCTCATACTGGGAAGGATGAAGGACCCTGAGGCTGAGCCCAGCCCATATTGCACAACTAGTAATAGCTCAGGGACTATTCCATGGCTAGTGAGTGCATCTCTGTGAGGCTTTCTGTGATCTGGTAATAAGCATTCCTAGCCTCAGAATAATCTGAATTTATGTAGTCTCTATTGGTCATCTCAAAGCTGATTAAAGACTTTCAGGTGTCTTTCTTTCTCCATCCTTTTGTAATGGAGTGGGTTATAGGTATTTTGTATTTGGCCACAAATCGATACCCTTAGAAAACATTAAGATGTAGCACTACATTTTCCCCTAATGTATTCATCCACACGAACTCTATCCATCATAATACACTCAAAGAACAGACTGAGAACTCCAGGAGACAGGATGCAGCTTTTCTATTGATTCCAAACAATTCATCAATTTTTTCTTGCGGCAGAAGGCACTGGGTCATCTGACTGCTTGGGTATCTTTGCACACCCAGATTGACCTTTTGCCATTTAAGACTTCCCTATGACTGTTTCTCTTCAGTCAGGAAGGTTTGCCAGAGAGCTCAATTTCTTTGTCCATCTTTGTACCCTCTGATGAGTGTCAAGTGTGGCATTAATTTCCCCTTCTTCTAGCTCATATCACCATGGTGCCTTAATATCTTTCTCCATCCTTTTTTTAAAAATTTATTTTTACTATTATTTTTTTTACTTACAGCCTCTTGAAAAGCCAAGCACACGGCTCTCCTTCACTTTGATGGTTAGATACAGAATGATATTACTTTCACTAAATATAACTTTCCTAGAAGTTATATTTACATTAAGTCCCAATCTACTCTCTTCTTACAAAGAAAGATTTGCCCGTAGGAGAAACAGTGTGCAGAATAAAAGGATACATCAGCTTTCACCTGTGTGATTTGAGCTACAATCACCTACAAAGAGCCTCAAATTTGAAAATACTACTTTACCATCTGTTAACTCAATGCTATGTTTTTTCAAGCTAATAAAACCATTTTATATTTTTCTATAGCAAGAGATAATAAGGATTTTTAAATGGATTTTATTAAGCGACAATATACTGTTAAAAAGCACGACTTGAATGATATTAATAAAGAGAAATGTGCTTTCGTAAAAACTCTTTTGCATCTGACAGAAATTCATCTCCAGGTAGCTTAAAGGAAAGAAACTCTTTACCTTACTTACCACTAGAAACTCAGGGGTTAGAGATCAAAATACTAAAAAAGTCTCCAATGACCTTGCCAGTTATCTCCCTTCTCTTTCTCTCTTTATTCCTTCATCTTTAAGCACCTCTTCTTTCTATGTTATTTTTATACTCTTTTTCTGTAAAACTGATGAGCCAAATAGGAGTGGGCATAGAAATAGAATTTTTTTTTTCTCCAGTTGAAATCATTCCAGTTTAGAGGCTGGAAGAAAAAGCATCTCTCTTCATACAGCCACTTACCGAGTCTCTGAGAAGCACTGTAATTAAATCTGTTGGACTCTGTGTCCATTTCTGAGCCAATCACTGCAACTATGTAAAGGGGGGAGAATGATGAACTGTCCCGTCAAAGTACCCTGAGTGGAGCAGAGGCACCCTAAAAGAAGGGAGATGATGTTGCCAAGGAGGAGGCCGAGTTGTGGGCTGGGGAACAACAACAAAGAAAAAGCAAAGGAAGGTTTTACTAGTATTCTGAATCCCAGCTCAAGATAAGTCTGAAAAAATGTGGAAATTTTTCCAAGCATAATAGAATCAAAGGAATACAGAGAACAAACCAATGGGGCATCCTATCATCCACTGTGAAAATGGGGACCTGATATAATTCTTTCTTCCAGCCAAAAGTTTCCAACAGAGAAATAAACCTACATTTACCAACCATGTTTTTCACCCAAGCCGATTATATTCACTGCATATAATAATGTCACAAAACAAATGGTTTCTCCATAATTTTACGGGTGCAGGATTCTTCATCCTAACAGTATTATTCTATTCATTAGAGAGCACAGCTAGTCTTTAATTCTGTTCTAAACTTAGCAAAAAATAAATAAAAATAAAAACAAAAAAAGGGAAAAATTTGCTAGTCTTTGCTTCTTCTTGCAGATCTTCCTACTGCCAGAAGAGATATTTCTAGCTTCCAAATTTTCAGAGTCCTTACTCCAAGCCATTCACAAAAGACTTAGCACATTGTTTTGAATTCTAGTCATAACATTTTTACATTCTCTGATCAGAAAATTTTTGAGTAAGATCTATAAAAAAGACAGAGCAATAAGAGTTAATTTTGAGCAACAACCATGAGTCAAATTTTTTGTTCATTATTTGTGTATATATGTTTGTGTACATATGTGTATATTAGCATGTGTACATATGTGTGTGTACTGCTTGAAATATGCCTATGAGATAAGTTCGTCCCATTTTTGCATGAATAAACTGTGCATCCAAAGGTACATTAATTTGTCCAAGATCACCTATTGATAAGAAGCAGAACAGTGATGTGACTCCCCAGATGAGTGATCCCAAAGCAACTAAAATCACTTGGAAAGGGCATGATGAGAAAAAGAAAGACAGATTAAATGGCTTTGTCTGTAATCCAGGTGACAGAAGACAGTGGTTTGGACAAAGGTGGTGGGAGAGAAAATGGGGAAATATAAATTTAAGGATATTTTAAGGCAACATCCAAAGATCTTGATGTGGAACTTAAGTTCTGTTCCATCCACCAATGTTCCAAACTTTTGGAAGTACCTGGAAAACCTACCTTGGTTGAGAGCTTATGAGTTGGAAGAGAATGATGCTGTGAGGCTTCTCTGAGTGTTTTACCTTTCCCTTGCACACCCTTTCCTGAATCAGGGAAGGTGAAAAAGAAGCTACTGGGTCAACGTCTTGGACAGTCACTATCTCAAGAGCACAAGGGAACTTATGAGAGGGAGAAAATTCTGACTGTGTCATCCCTTCAGGTATCTAATTGAGAGGCAGGGTATTGGGGAGGGAATATTTATAGATCAAGGAGTTGGGTCATTTTGGGGTAAAGAACTCAGAAGACAGGACAGAAGTCTCCCCATCTCCACTAAATGTGATCCCAAGAAGACCTGTGAGTCACTGGCCTGGACTACCATGACTTTGGTGCTCCCTCTGACATCTGCCTATTACTTTTGCATTTGGGTGGTCTATGGATACATAGATAATCTCAGTAAACTTCTAACCTTTTGAATGATGAATACAAATTTAAACACGGATTTTACTTATTGGAAGGCATTAATCATTTTAAACTATATTAATGAAAACTAATTAAGGTTGGGAAAATCTTGTTAAATTTTCAGAACCAAATTTAACTTTTCTAAGACAATGATACTCAGTCATCCACTAAAGTGGTAGTAATTATCTATTAGTCTTATGACATTCTGTACCACAAAAAAGGTTGTAAGTTAAATGGCTTCTATTCTGGGGCCCATGTTCAGATCAGAAGTGGGGAAATTAAAGAGTTTGAGTCATACATTCAAAGACTGAATCCCAGATTTCCAGCAGCAATATAAAGTGTAACATAATCCTTTCTTTCCTCACCACCAGCTTTCTCTCCCTCCGTCCTTCCTTTCTCTTCCCTTCTTCTGCCTCTCTGTCCTTCCAATCTTCCATCTCCTTTTAATTTTTTTAAAAAATATTTCCTTATGTTCTTTCCAAAATAATCCAGTAGAGGGCGAATGTCTTTTGCTTACATTTTATAAAACGGAATAAAACTGAATTCTTATCAAGCTCTGACTTCCTCTTTCTGCATGTAACAAATACAGGATTTTCACATTTTCCTGGGTCCCTAAATATTCCTTCCTCTCTTGCAGTTCTCTGTAGTTAACAAAACTGTGTGAACACACCAAGAAATAATGACCTTTTTTTCATTAACAACCTGTTTATTGTTTCTAAGTAAAAATGTACTCTGACATGAGACATATTTTAAAAACCAGTTAAAAATGAACTAATCCTATGTCTAATTTTATATTGCCATAAAACTCCTTCCTTTAAATGTGTAAGTAAGCATCAAATAGGAAAGTTGGAAAATCAGAGTCATAAGTTAATAGTAAACAAGGAGAGACAAAACAGCATTAAACAAATAGTTGCATTAAAGCTCATAGAAGTTATGACTCAATTTTAATCAGCATAATGTAGTTGCTTTGTATTTATGTCTGTGAGAAATAGTTTTATCCTAGGCAGAAATGGTTCTGGGAGATGTACCATGGAATTACCTGTGAAGTTGCCAGAAGCTTTTGGTTAACAAACTTCTTTTAAACTAATCTTCATGAGAAAATACAGTATCACTTTGTATGTCTCATTTTTTTTTTAAAGATTTTATTTATTATTTATTTGACAGAGAGAGATCACAAGTAGGCAGAGAGGCAGGCAGAGAGAGAGAGGAGGAAGCAGGCTCCCTGCTGAGCAGAGAGCCCGATGCGGGACTCGATCCCAGGACCCTGAGATCATGACCTGAGCCGAAGGCAGTGGCTTAACCCACTGAGCCACCCAGGCGCCCTGTATGTCTCATTTTAAAGAAAGAATTAAAAAATTAACTTATTTGGAACAAAATCACTTTTAAGATTCGGTATGTAGTCTGATGATACCTTGGAGGGGGCTTTTTTTTTTTTTTAAAGATATTTATTTATGTATGTATGTATGTATGTATGTATGTATGTATGTATTTGACAGACAGAGATCACAAGCAGGCAGAGAGAGAGAGAGGAAGGGAAGCAGGCTCCCCGCTGACCAGAGAGACCGATTCGATATGACCTGAGCCGAAGGCAGAGGCTTTAACCCACAGAGCCACCCAGGCGCCCCTTGGAAGGCTTTCTTAATCCAAATGCTTATACCTAGTGGGGCCTGGCCCACTCAGTTGGTAAAGTATAAGATTCTTGATCTCAGTATCACGAGTTTGAGTTTACTGGGTTTAGCAATTACTTAAAAGAAATGCTTGTTCCTAGAGCTTTAGGGGATTTTGTTTTCTTAGTTATTTGTTAGGTGGCTGGCTGATAGGTTGGTTTATTTTGTTTTGTTTATTTTTTAGACGATTTTATTTATTTCTTAGATAGAGAGAGCGCGAGCAGGCGGGAGGAAGAGAGGGCAAGGGACAATCAGACTTTGCGCTGAGTGTGGAGCCCGATGCGGAGCTCTATCCCACGACCCTGAGATCATGACTTGAGCTGAAATGGGGAGCCAGATGCTCAACTAACAGAGCCACCAAAGCACTCATGGTTGGTTGATTTTAATTGTGTGAGTAGTACCCAAATACAGTGTCTTAAATTTCTAACTAAAGAACAATACAGAATGTAAGGTAATTAATTAATTAGTTCACTTACGGGGCAATAACGACTGAACTTCCACATACTCGACAAGTATAGCACCTGGTGATAGTTGTCCTGGTAAGGAAATGGAGCTTTCAATTTGGATGTTCCTCACTCTCCTCCCCAAATACCAGTTTGGTGTAAATCCTTTCATGTCATTTGGTATCAATTCTGTGTGTGTGTGTGTGTGTGTGTGTGTGTGTATGCATATATTTCAGCTTCATTGACATATACTTCACAAATAAATTTCCAAGATATTTAAAGTAGACATCGTGATGATTTGATATATGACATCCATTTTTATAGATATGTGCCCTTTTTGACTATGTGTGTGTTTTCACATAGATGGGATTCCACCCTTTATGTTGTGTTATTCCTTGATTTGTTTTTCCCTACTTCAGCATATGCACCCTGACTGTGTGATTATTATCTAAATCTTAAATTATAGATGTATCACCTTTACTGCCCTACCCGCTACAGATAACATATAGGTATACACATATTTTTACTATTGAGCATAATACAGTAAAGGACATTCTACCTCCAAGTATGCTTTCTATGTTCCAGCAAACTCTGCATCCTACGCTAAGGTCAACACTTCTGAGGAACCCCTGTGATTCTTCCATTAGGGCCACCTGGAGTCTGCTCTTTCCCCCTTACCCCGTTTTCATTCTATAGTCACTCATTAAAATAATTTCTGCTGCATACTTCCTCTCATCTCTCTTGTGCTTTCTCAGTCCACCTTATTCACTTGGCAAAGACTAACCATGGGTAACTCCCAATCTCTGCTCATTCTCTGCTTGTGTCTGTGCAGCACATGTCTGGGGAGGGACTATAACCAGACTGAACAGCCTCACTTGAAATGCATAAAGTCAAACCTCAAGCAGACCTTACAGGCTGTCTGGCTCTGATACTGTGTCTCCTACTCAAAACACTCTCCAGGTCTCCCACGTGACTATTTCACTAGCTGAGATAGAAAAGCAATCAGAAGAAAACTAGAAAACCTCTGCCCAACCCAGCCACCTATATTAAGCCACCTGTGGGGGTCTATACCCAAAGTTCCGTCTTACTTCCGTATCTACTGTTTTCCCTCTTTCCACCAAAGCTCAGCCTCTCCTTTTGTACTCTAGATTCCAAAATGTACTTCTATTTTTCAAACGCTTCAACCTAACTTCTGCCTTATGCCCTCTGTGTTAGATACTACTTTTTTTAAAAAAATATTTTTATTTATTTATTTGTAAGAGAGAGACAGAAAGAGAGAGCACGCAAGCAGGGAGAGCAGCAGGCAGAGGGAGAAGCAGACTCCCCGCTGAGGAGGGAACCCAATGGGGACTCATGACCTGAGTCGAAGGCAGACCCTTAACCAACTGAGTTACTCAGGTGTCCCCCAAAATCTTTTTCCCAGATTACCACATTGTTCCCCACTCACCTCTTCCACAGGCATACCCTCACTGTCCCACTTAATATCTGTTGCTCCCATGCAACCAAACTAGATGCTCATTCGCTTGCACTATATTTTTCCCATAACACAGTTCTCCTATAAACTGGTATATCACTCATTGTATGTCTCTCCACGCTAGAAAGTAAGTTCAATGAGGACAAGAGTTCTTTCTTTTGTGTTTGTTTTTTATTCTTTGATACGTTACCCGTTTCTAGCACGGACCTTAGATATAACAGATCAGATTCCTATAAATAGTATAAGATTCCTATAAGTAGTTTAAGAAAACGTTTGTTTCTGTACAATTTAACAACCACTGTATATTGCCAGTGGGAGTAATTTTTACTAATCTAATAAGCCAAACAAATCTTATTTTAAGATGCATTTCCTAGGTTACTTGTGGGGTTGGGCATAGTTTCATAACTCTACTGACTGTATTTCTTAATGAGTAGCTCTCCAGGCAATCTTTAAGAATTCCAGATTTGCCCTTTTGTCCCTTACTTTGCTATAAATGCAACCAGTATATTGAATAAACAGGACTCTGGGGTTTTAAAGTAACCATTTTCTCTCTTGCTTTTTCTTTGTATTTGCTTAATGAAACTTGTTTTTCTTCTGCCCTTGGTAAAAAAGAACACTGGGTAACTTCATTTCTAGTTGCTTTTAGGTAATACAAATAGCATAGACTTAGAACAAATAGTATAAAAATAGTAAAGATTTAGAAAATAAAAACTATATACACATTGAGTGCAAACAGCACATTTCAGAAAGTTGACTTTCTCATTTGGTGATCAAAACTCCAAAACTGGCTCAAAATTGAATCTCATCTGTCTCCGCTTGAACTGTAGAGGGAGCCTCTAGTTAGGAAAAAATGATGGAGCTGGCTTTTTCATCCTACTCTGCCAGCTTTGCCCTTTCCCAGCTTTGCTAAATTTAGTTTCTGGCGCCTGTGGGGTTTGGGTTTTGGGGAGAGGAGAAATGGTGTCAGAGAGGGGGGCGTGGTGCAAAAAGTCCTGATTGATGGATACTGCATTAAGACAGAGTGGAGTTTTCACCACTTGGCAGATACTTAAAACAGACTCTCCCATGGGGCTTGCATAGATCCTGTTAGGATCTTTCATGCTCTGACCTCTGTGAATGCTGGTCAGCTCGAATTCCTCTCTGCTGAGGTTCATTGAGCCTTTATGGATTGGTCCTCTGAAAGCATCACTCTGCCTGTTTCCAGAATGGGACCTGGATTCTGATCACTCATGGATCCTGACATACTGTCTTGACACATTCCGGGAGAACAAACAAATCCTAAAGCAATAGTGACTTTTGTGACAGATCTCAAGCCCATTTTTCAACCTCGACATGTCTCCGGTGAGAATCAGGCACACCTGTCACCTTTAAAAGCAGCGGACAGTTAGCAGGCTCCCCCTGGATTCACTAGCCTTCTCACTAGTCCTGAAATACGCATTTTCACCCCAAGGGAAATGGGAAGAGATGTTTTAGCCCTGCAACAGTTCACCTCAGATAACTGCTTTACAAACGGTCCTTTGGTCCCTTCCCTCAGCATCTCCCAGAGCCCTTCATGTTTGGGTTAGGGGATTAAGGGTTGTATAACTGGTTTGGAGATATCTTCATTAAAACTTTACATTTGGCTTGAAATCTTACTTTTTGAATGTCCCTTGTAGCGTGGTGTTGTTTCTGTACCTCCAACTTAACAGTGTGTTGTACAAATATTGTCTCTCTGGGTGTAACTTGTCTTCTTTTTTGATGTAATTTTATAATATGAGATCTTAAGATTTTTACAGAATTAAACTTTCCAATATTTTCCCTGGGGTATGTATCTTGTTCCCTACGTCAAGATAATAAAAATATCCTTCTCTATTTTTATTCTGAACCTTTTATTGATCAATCTGTTTACAGTTAAATATGTTAATTACTTTAAATACAATTAATACTTTGGTGATTTTTTTAGTACAGTTCATCTAATTACATATTTTTTTCCACATGAAAGCCAACTGGTGTTGAGATGACCATGTGTTTCCCACTGATGTGAAACACCATCTTTATTTTTTTTTTAAGATTTTATTTATTTATTTGACACAGAGAGAGAGAGAGATCACAAGCAGGCAGAGAGGCAGACAGAGAGAGAGGGGGAAGTAGGCTCCCTGCTGAGCAGAGAGCCCGAAGTGGGGCTCGATCCCAGGACACTGAGATCAGGACCTGAGCTGAAGGCAGAGGCTTTAACCCACTGAGCCACCCAGGCACCCCATGAAACATCATCTTTATCACATATTTAATTCCTAAGTAGGATTCAAACCTGACCAAGCAGATATTTTTTTCTTATTAAACGGGAGGCAATCTACATTCACAAAGCAGATAATCTGGTTACTTCTCTAAGCAACAGCTCTATTTTTCATGTTTCCATAAATTCTATGGAAAAGGCAGTAGTATCGCAACTGCCTTGCTGGCTTCCCGGGTCTGTTATAAGCTTAAAGATAAAATTAGATAATGCAGACAAAGGTCTTTGGCAAATTATAAAACTATTTACAAATTTAATTGTAATTTTTAAATCTTCTATTTAAAACATATAATCCTGAGTGAACTGTCATTGTAAACCATAGCCCTAATTAAACAAGCCTCCCATCTATTTCCAGACATTATACTCAACAGGATGAAAATTATCCACTGCAAACTGCTCATTTTAAAATTCGTTTTATGCAAGAAAATTATATAGGACATACTATTTCATTCTAACATTATATAATTTAATAAATGTCAATTCTGTACTTCTTTGACATTATATCTACATTTGGTTTAAAATAGCAAAAGAGAAAAAAAATAGCAAAAGAGAAAAAAATGGATTTCAACAAATTGGTCTCAAATTCCACTGAGTCTGCTGAGTTGTGATAATGGAATAACATGATGGAATGACACAAACATTGTCAAAGCTGCAATAAATAGGATCAGGTTTTCCCCTGAAGAGGGAAAAACAGGAAATGGCAATATCAGAAAATTTTATTTTTGCCAGTTTCATTCTGCAGGTGGCTTTTATACATTTTTATATTTTAAAATATGAAGCCCAGTGAATGCACTGAGCGGTTCTTATCAAGCCCTATAGTTAAAAAAAGTGAAACATGGGGCACCTGGGTGGCTCAGTCGGTTAAGCGTCTGCCTTTGCCTGAGATCAGGTCATGATCTCAGGGTCCTGGGATCGAGTTCCGCATCGGGCTTCCTGCTGCACCGGGAACCTGTTTCTCCCCCTCCACCGCCCCGCTTGTCCTCTCCTCTCCCTCTCTCTGTGGGATAAATTAAAGATAAATAAATCAATAAAAAAGTGAAACAGTATCAATTTCATTTTGGTAAACCACTACAGAGGAAAACTATACTTAGATTAAAAACATGAGAGTATCACACAGTATGCTGTCAACCACATATTTATTGAATAACCAATCCTTGTAAGGATGAAAAGTTAATTAAAAATTACATAGCAATCTGTTACTTTGAAGTTTGAGGTCAGTCTTGGCAGATAAAAACTCAAAATTTCCTTTACCATATGCTTGATTACCAGATGGTTTCAGGAGGAATTTATTTGACCGCTGATTGCCTATATTTCAACGGAAATACAAGAGGGACTTGGGAAAGCCGGATGGAGCCAAACCTAGTTCTTCAACAGTCTCATTAAATGAAGGTCAAAGTTCGATGTTCAAGGAATACTAGTTTGAAGATTATGGAAGAAAGGTGGGGAAAAGTAGTAGACAGGCAAGTGAATACCAAATTTTTATACATACTTGTTTCTAATATGTTTTAAGAAGCAAAGACTTTCTAATTGGTTCTCTTTTCCTCTAAGGGGGGATAAAAGCCTATAAAATCATATCAGTCTCTTCTTGGACAGGGACAGAGGAGAAACACGTGCCTCAGACGACCTTTGGTTTTACTTTTGAAGGTGTTTTGGGGACTGATATCAGACGTCTACATACCCACAGAGCAGCCGTCTGCCCCCTCGGCCCCGTCCTCTGTGCTCCAGCTGACTGAAGAGCTGCCCTGTGCTCTCCTGTCGAGTCAAACTCATGGATCTGGTTTGTGCTGGTCCTGCTGTCTCCCGAGTCTCGCAATGACTTACACGAAGTATGCAGGCCAGGGGCCATGCCAAAGCAATTATTATGAGAGAGATATCAATAGTAAAAGCAACAAATACTGTATTTATTGTGTCTTTAATGGATACCAGTGATTCTGCCAAGTGATGTTTGCAAATTGTCTCACATGAACCTCATATTTTATAAAGCAGGCGTTCTTATGATTCCCACTTTTTGAAAGGGGGAGACATCCCAGGGTGGTACAACTTGTAAGTGACAGAGTCAGTAGAAGAGCCTGGGCCTCTTGCTGTGAACCACTGACTTTTCCTGCTTCTCCCACCATATTGGAAACTAGGGTGAAAAAGAGATGCTACATTATACCTCTGTACCATTTGGGCCAAAGGACAAAAAGGCCTGGGGCAGAAACTATGCTAAATGCTATTCTCTGATGGTTAGAATGAAGGGAGGAGTAATTATGGCACCCAGCTTGTCACCTGAGGAGGGGAGAGGTTAGTATTGAGGAAACTCCTTGAGGAGTCCTATAAAGCTAACAAAATGGCTTCTAGCTTCATGCCCTATCACCATTATGATCATATTATAGCTTCAGTAATTCTTCATAAAAGTTAGGGACTATAATTATCTTTTCAGAGTCCAAAAAAAAGTCTCAGAGGCGCATCTCATTTCACAACAAAGGCTCCGAATCCAAGTTGAAGAATGATGGAAATTAAATTAGCACCAAATTCAAGACAGTTCTGCAACTTCTCAGTATCCACCTAAACTGAGAAAATATTGGAAATGACATTTTGCAGTATTTTGGCAAAATAAGAACTAGAGGAACAGAGAATGAAAAGGTTTGAACATTGACTTTTCCTAAAATTATACTTCAGAAATTTTGATTAGTGACTCAACTAGAAAGGCAGAATTTGCCTGACCTTGTAAGTTCGACTGAGATAAGACAGAATTTACCCATTGGGTCCTATTCACTCATCATTCATTCATTGAACAAATATTTCTTGAGGGCCTCCTTAGCAACAGGCTCTTTTCTAGGTTCTGGGAGTAAAATTGTGAAAAAGACCAATAAATTCTCTGTTTTTAATGAGATGATATTATAGTAGAAGAGAGGAGTAAATAAACAAGTAAATGAGGAAACAAAGTACCCTATGGGGACATTTTATAGGATAGATTATAATAACTGAAGAGCAATGATAGATAATACCTGGGGGTTTAATTTCAACTGAGTGACTGGACATAGGGGCTATGTGATTTGGTGACATTAAAACTGAACTTGAATAAGAAGATGGGATTCATTATGGGGACTTCCGGAAGAAGATTATTCCAAAAAAAAGGTCTTCTGGAAAAGTACTGGGGTGAAGAAACAGAGCCGGCCAGTGTGACTAGGGCTGAATGAGGTACAGGTGTTGTGCAGGAGATGAAGTTGGGGAGCAGGCAGTGCCAGACTATGTTGCAGCACATTAATGTTCAGAGTCAATAACTGCATTTGATTTTAAGTCCATATTTGTAACCAATAGAAAGTTTTAAACAGTGATATTTTCCCCCCAAAGCAGCATGTTTTTAGGAAATAATGGTTTTTTTCCTGATTAGTACATCAGGACAATAGGTATAATAAATTGGGACCACTCTAGACAAGTGGGACAGATGGTCATTCTTGTTTTAAATAGGTGTGCCATTATAACTTTTTTTTTAAGATTTTTATTTATTTATTAGACAGACAGAAATCACAAGTAGGCAGAGAGGCAGGCAGAGAGAGAAGGAGAAGCAGGCTCCCTGCTGACCAGAGAGCCTGATGCGGGGCTCGATCCCAGAACCCTGAGATCACGACCTGAGCCGAAGGCAGAGGCCTTAACACCCAGGCGCCCCCATTATAACTTTTAAAAGATTCCTATGAGTGTTGTATGACTAATGGATTTTGGGGGAGTAGCAATGGAAACAGGGAGAATAATTAAGATGATTTTCATTAGCTTACAAGTGAAAGAGTAGTAGCCTTAATGAGTGTGGTATGAGTGTTGATATCATTTTATTAAACAAACGCGTATGTATATTCCAGATAATGGTGATATTCTTGGATGTAGAGGCAATAAGGGTGGCTAACAGGGAACAGGAAGCTCTCAGCCATGAGGGCTCGTGGACAGAGAATAATGAACGATGACTCCCAGTTTTTGGCTTCAGCAAATAGGTGGATGCAATTGCTATTTACAGGGATTTAAGAGAGCATCCTAGGAAGGGGGCAATGAGAGCTCTATTTGTCCATGATAAGTTAGTTATGCCTATTTGACATCTATCTGGAAATGTCAAGGAGTCACTTGGAATATGAATTTAGGAAAGGACAGAGTTGGAGATATGTCTTTGGGAGTCACTGATCTATAGACAATATTACTGCACTTGCCTGATCTTTGCCTTAACCTCTACTGATCTTTAGGAAATATAGATAAGTTGAAGGTTAATGTCTTACTTATTACAAGGTTTCTGAGAGTCTGGTCTTCCAAACAGTCAAATCAGAATCAATCTTGGTGGGAGCCTGGGTGGTTCAGTGGGTTAAGCCGCTGCCTTTGGCTCAGGTCATGATCTCAGGGTCCTGGGATCGAGTCCCACATCGGGCTCTCTGCTCAGCGCGGGGCCTGCTTCCCTTCCTCTCTCTCTGCCTGCCTCTCTGCCTACTTGTGATCTCTCTCTGTCAAATAAATAAATAAAATCTTAAAAAAAAAATCAATCTTGGTATTTGTGTGTAATTCAGCTTTTGATGCCCCAATGCCAGAAACTTTCATTTGACATGGCATATGGAAGGGCCACAGAATCTGCTTTGTGAATGAGCTCCCCAGGGATTTTCCAATCCCCATGAAGTTTGCAGAGCACCGCCTTCACTGTTGTCATGGTGTCCTATAAGTAGTGCAAGAGGCAAGAGAAGAAGGCAGCTATACTGCCTAAGCTGGCAGCTTCTGATGATGGAGGTGGGGTGTGGGTGACAGAAATATGACTGTATCCTCCCTTAATGTCTTAATTTGATCACCATTATCATTGCTGTTTATTTTAAGCTCCTGTAACATTATTATGATTATATTTTGTTTTACTTTAATGTAATTTAATACTGCAGTTCTCTAAGTCGCCATACAGAGGAATCATTGTATTTGTTTAATTCAGAGGTTATCCCTGGAATCCTTATTTTTAATGAGCACCTCAGGTACTTCTGAAACTATTACTACCTAAGTGATTCAGCACAAATTCCTGTTTTACATGGAAGTTTCTACATGAGGACTTCCAGTTGCTTCACATTTAAGCTCCTATTGTTTGGACCTGTTCATGTACAGTGTGATTTACATCACATTACAGCTCCATATGTTTGTTCTCTGTAATGTTTTTTTAAAAACCTATTGAGAATAAGCAGCTGGGTTCTCTATTCAGTTTCTGAAAATTAAAAAAAAATTATTTGGTTTCATATAAACATTATTATGATCTCAAGAAAAGAAACTCTCTATTTATTCATCTTTTTGTTCCCCCCATGGTCTTAATAAATTTAATTTCACTTAATTTTATTTTGACATATAAAAAGCTGTATATATTTGGTGTATACAACTTAGTGAGTATGAAGATAAGTATAAACCTATGAGATCATCACCACAACCTATGCTATTAAGCCATCCATCATCTCAAACAGTTTCTTTTCACCTCTTATTTGTTATTATCTTAATTAAAAACACATTTTTAGAGAGGGTGTGGAGAGACAGAGAGAGAGAGAGAGAGAGAGAGAATCTTAGGCAGGCGACACACCCAGCATGGAGGGCCATCCAGGGCTCAGTCTCACAACAACTGAGATCATGACCTGAGCCAAAATCAAGAGTTGGATTCTCAACTTACTGAGTCACTAAGGCACCCCTTATTATCTTAAAATTTCTAAAATTATGATATAATTGACATATAATATCATTCCGGCTTCAGCTGTACAACTTAATGATTCAGTATTTGTATATATTGCAAAATAACCACCACAATAAATCTGGTTGCCATTCCTCACTGTACAAAGTTAACTTTTAGGATTTATTCTCTTGACAACTTTCAAATATGGTCTACAGTATTATTGACTATAATCACCATGCTAAACATAACAGTCTCATGACTGACTTACTTGATAACTGGAAGTTTGTTCCTCTTGACCTCTCTTTTGCCCATTTTGCCCACCTCATAATTCCTCTTCCCACTCACAACCATCATTTTGTTCTCTGTATCTCTGATCTTTGTTTTAGATTTTGCATGTAAGTGAAATCATATGGTATTTGTCTTTCTCTGTTTGACTTATTTCACTTAGCAAAATAGCCTCTAGGTCCACCCATTTGTTGCAAATGGCAAGATTTCATCTTTTTAAATTGCTTAGTAATATTTCTTTCTGTGTGTGTGTGTGTGTGTGTGTGTGTGAGAGAGAGAGAGAGAGAGAGAGAGAGAGAGAGACATCTTCTTTATCCATCAGTGGACACTAAGGTTGTTTCTACATCTTGGTTATTGTAATGTTGCAATGGACATAGGCTTGCATAGATCTCCTTGAATTAGTGTTTTCATTTTCTTTGGATAAAAACCCAGAAGTGAAATTACTGGATCACAAAGGGACACCTGCACCCCAATGTTTATAGTAGCAATGTCAACAAAAGCCAAACTATGGAAAAAAATAAAATGTCCATAGACGGATGAATGGATAAGTAAGATGTGGTATATATATACAACGGAATACTACTCAGAAATGGAATACTTTCAGATACAATGAAATCTTGTCATTTGTAACAACATGGATGAACTAGAGGGTATTATAGGAAGCGAAATAAGCCAATCAGAGAAAGACAATTATCATATGATCTCATTGATATGTGGAATTTAAGAAACAAAACAGAGTATCATAGGGGAAGAGAGGAAAAAATAAGACAAGATGGAACGAGAGAGGGAAACAAACTATAAGAGACTCTTAATCTCAGGAAACAAACTGAGGGTTTCAGGAGGGGAAGGGAGTGAAGGTATGGAGTAACTGGGTGATGAACATTAAAGGGGGCATGTGATATAATGAGCACTGGGTATTATAGAAGACTGATGAATCACTGACCTCTACCTCTGAAAGCAGCAATACATTATATGTTAATTAATTGAATTTAAGTAAATAGATAAAAGTGAATAATTTTGAGAGAAAAAAAGGAATTACTGGATCATACAGTAGTTCTATTTTTAATTTTTTTAAAGAAATCTCCACACTATTTTCCATAGTGACTGCACATAATCTTTAAGTATATTTTTTCAAAATGTACAGATATGAAAAAATATCTCAAATGAAACATTCAAATGAAAATATTTTTCAGTGTTCCATCATAAACTGATATTCATTGTTAGCTTTACTTGTTTGCATCAGATTTTTCTAGTTCTAAATATAAGCATTCTGAAAATATGATAAAACTTGAACAGATTATCTAAAGGAAAAAGATGCAAAGATGGAAATAACCTACTTGATGTAAGTGGAAAATTATGCTTGATTATTATTATTAATTCTATTTTTAGTCCTTCTACAATTTTAAAAGCTCATACATATCCATTACTTATCTGTTTCTTATACCAGCCATGTAAAGTAGGTAAAAAGGTAATTATCATTTCCACTTTACAACCAAAGCCCCACGAAAGTAAATGACTTGCTCAAGGTTGTGGACAGTAGTGTTGAATTAAGGGCTTAAACTCAAACCTTTTTACTCCAAGTCTGGAGTATCACCCAAAATACTTAAGTCGTCTTGTCATAATATATTTGACAGTCTTCCCTGACATTTTGAATCGGAATCTACCTTGTTTCCTAGCTGTTTCTGATGTGATTAGAAACAGCCTTATATGAACCTTCCAGAGTGTATCAATCTGTTTCTCAACAAAATTAGGAAGTATATTATTCATGACACTTTTGATGCAAGAGACTAAATCCCACCCCAAACTGGCTTAAACAGAAATGCTAGTGCGGGGGAAGGGGTAGAATTACTGTCTTTTGTAAATGAACACTCAGGCAATAGAAAATCTCCAAGTAAAGCTATATCCAGGATATAAAATGATGTCATCAAGACTAGGTTCTTCTCATAGGGTGCCTGAGTAGATCACTCAGTTAAGCAACTGACTTTTTTTTTTTTTTAAGATTTTTTTTTTTTTTTAATTTATTTAGTCAGAGAGAGAGAGCGAGAGCGAGTACAGGCAGACAGAGTGGCAGGCAGAGTCAGAGGGAGAAGCAGGCTCCCCGCGGAGCAAGGAGCCCGATGTGGGACTCGATCCCAGGATGCCGGGAACATGACCTGAGCCGAAGGCAGCTGCTTAACCAACTGAGCCACCCAGGCGTCCCAGCAACTGACTTTTTGACGCAGCTCAGATCATGATCTCAGGGTCCTGAGATCAAGCCCTGCATTGGGCTCCACAATGAGTCTGGAATCTGCTTAAGATTCTGCCTCTCCTTTTCTGTCCCTCCCTGCTCATACGCTCTTTCTTTCTCTCTCTTAAAAAAGAAGACTACGTTCTTTTCCAATGCTTGATACATTCCCATCAATGATGGGGCTCAGATGTGTTTTCATGTTGGTGTCCAGGAGTGTTAGGTTTCATCTTTAATTCCCCACACCAGGGAGACATGGCTCCTCTCTCCCTCGAGTTTCAGCAAATGTTCTGGATTTACCTTGGGTCCACAGAAACAATGGCCCACAGAGAAGGCTACATTGTTCTGACAGCTCAGGAAGGGCAGCTCCTTCCCATGTTTGCCCATCAGCTGGAGGCTCCAGCCCACCACACAATGAGCAAAAGGAAGGTGGGATCTTGGAAAGCCAGTTCACCGTATGTTCATGGCATTAAGAAGAGCAAAGAACATTTAGCTTGATTTCCTTCTAATTCAGTGTTCCCTGAAAATAAATGATATTAACTTGTTTTATTGTTTTGAAAATAATTTAGGAGTTTTAAAACATGGCAATATCAGTGGGCCTCTGAATGCTAGCATTCTATGTGGAACTGAGTGAGCCAAACATTTATGATTAACTGACTTTTCCATTAGTTTACTTCTGTTTAAACAGGTGAAGGAGATGGAAGAGTTGGAACTTAGAAAGTTTGTGGAAATTCCAAAAGCTCTAATGTTTTGAACTTAGACTGTGAGGGGTTGTTATAGTCAGTCATTGTAATAAATTTATTACACCATGGTGCTTGAACATGTCCATTGCCAGACAAAGTCCAGATTTATGGGCAATCATACATTATGTATCAGATATAAAAAAAGTTTTATGCTATTGCACTAAATTTCAAGAAAATATAAATCCTGACAAAGAGGAAACTACTCTAAAAAAAAAATTCTGTGGCTGATGCTCAACCCCTTGCAGTTGCTTCAGCGATCAACCGTGTATCTGTGTTTAGATTCTCAGAGAGAATGTTCAGACATTAATAGTAGTTTTCAGAAGCAAAGTGGTGTCTAGAAGGAAAAAAGCTTTTAGTTCAAACAAAATTGAGTCAATTTTTCATTTTAAAGTCATGAAGACTTTAGTGTTACTAAGCCCTAGAACCATTCTAACAGAAGAACATTAGTTCTAAGTAAAAGCCCAACTTGATTTTTTTTTTTTAGTTGCATAGTAGGGAGGAAATATAAGAGAATGAGAACCAGATTAAAAAAAAAATCACGATGATCACTGTAGAATAAAGACCGTCACATGATATTGACCTAAACTTTTAAATGATTCTCACCCTCCATCAACAGAGGAAAAATAAGGGCAAAATGAGATTAAATACTACTTGTCACCACAAATTCCTTGCTGAGTGAGTCACTGTACTTGAAAAGTAGAAACAATTTGAGTAGACAGAACGTATTGTCTTTGACCACCAAATAATATACAGATGAAATTCAGCAAATTCTCAAAAGGAATCTAATACTAGTATTTGCAAAAGGTGGGAAAAACACAAGTTTTTTCTTTAGAGACAGAAAGAACACATGTGCACAAGTCAGGGTGGGGCAGAAAGAGAGAGAGAATCATAAGCAGGCTCCAAGCCCAGAGCGAAGCCGGATACAAGGCTCGATCTCACCACCCTGAGATCAGGACGTGAGCTGAAATCAAGAGTCAGAGGTTCAACCAACTGCACTACCCAGGTGATTCTGGAGAATATTTTTTAAAAGAAATGGGTCATTATCAGAATGCCCACTTTTAATACTTTCTCAAATTCACTTTTTTCAATGTGAAAATGTGTCTCACTGACACACACACACACACACACACACACACCAGTATGCATTCTCTCCACCTGATAAAGAAGGCTAATAGTTAAGCAATAACCTCTTTTCTTCCCTGTCTTCCATCACTCATTTCCTCTCTCATTCTGTTTCTTCCTCCTTTTTTTCTTTATTTTAAAAATTATTTTATTTACTTACTGAATATTTATATAACATTGACTTAAAAATAAACAATTGTATTCATCTTCAAAATGCAACACAATATAGTCTCTGCAAATATTTTGAAAATATCTTTTCTCTACATGTAGGAAAATATTATATATAGTTGAGAATAAAGGTGCCAGAATATTTGTCTTAGAATACTTTTTTTTTAAGATTTTATTTATTTATTTGACAGATAGAGATTACAAGTAGGCAGAGAGGCAGGCAGAGAGAGAGGAAGAAGCAGGTTCCCTGCTGAGCAGAGAGCCCAATGTGGGGCTTGATCCTAGGACCCTGGAATCATGACCTGAGATGAAGGTAGAGGCTTTAACCCACTGAGCCACCCAGGTGCCCCTAGAATACCTTTTAACCTAAAAATTTCCACTTTTATTTTGAAATCATTTCACACTCAGAGAAACATCACAATCCAATAAGAAGAATCTCATTATGATTTTCACCTAGATCCCCCAAATATCAACATATCAATCTTTTACCACATTTATTTATTCTCTCTTTTTTTCTGATATGTTTGGGAGTTAGTTATTGATATGATGAATCATTTTTTCCTAAAATTTTCATGCAGATTTCTTAGAAACTAGGCTACTTTTCATATAATCATAGTGCAATTATTAAAAATAGGAAATTAACATGGGAACATTATTAGTACCTAATCTATAGGCATTATGTAAATGAAATTTAAAATTCAAACTTCCCAATTATCTCTGTATCACTGATTATGGCTAAAGAATATATATATATATATATATATATATATATATATATATCCCCGCCCCCGTGCAGGATTTCATCTAAGAGTTCACATTGCATTTTATTATCAAGCTTCTTTAATTTTCTTTAATCTGGAACAGTTCTTTAGGATTTCTTTATGTGTGACCTTAGCGTTTTTGAAGACTATGGGCCTTTACTTATTTATTATTTGTAGACTATTTCTCAGTTTGAGTTTCTCAGATATGCTATATGGTTGGATTCTGATTGTGTTTTTGTTGTTGTTCCTTCTTTTCTTTCTCTTTTCTTTTTTCTTCTCCCCTCCCTCTTTTCCTCCCTCCTTCCCTCTCTCTCTCATCCCTTCTTTCCTTTTTTTGCAGGAATACCTCAAAAAGTACATTATATTAAGCGGTACATCACCATTAATGGTGATTTTAACTTTGATCACTTGGCTAAGATAATGTCTGCCACATTTCTTCACTATAAAGTTACTATTTTTTTCCTCTTTGAGTTTAATAGGTATCCTTTGAAGAAAATATCTGCTTATCATCAAATTTTTACTCAGCTGTAGTTTTACTAACAATCGATGAGTCTGTCCCAAATGATTAATACTTTTTTTCATATGATTTATACTCTTGTGTTTGCCAAGTAGTGATTTTCTAATTCCATCATTGCATCTATATTTACTAGTTTATGTCTATTATAAGGAAGAATTCTATCCTATTCATTCATTCATTCACTTTTTAAAAAAGATTTTATTTATTGATCGGACAGACATAGAGAGAACGGGCGAGAGCACAAGCAGGGGGAGCAGCAGGCAGAGGGAGCAGACTCCCCGCTGAGCAGGGAGCCAGATATAGGACAAGATCCCAGGACCATGGGGTCATGACCTGAGCCAAATGCAGATGCTTAACCAACTGAGCCACCCCGGTGTCCCTCATTAATTCACTTTTATCATTATGGATTCATAGAATTATTTTATTCTATATACTATTACTATCACTATCTTAATGCTCGCATTTTCTGAGAGGTAATCATTTCATCAGAGATGCATGTATCAAATTAGCACAATGTACACCTTAATCCCACACAATGTTATATGTCAATTATATCTCCATGAAGCTGGAAAAAGTTCTGAGAGTTGGCCAAATTTCAAGTGAATAGCATAACACTCAAGGGTTTGCAGGAGAGAGCCAACATAAGTAAATTGTTAGCACAAAATTTTGATTACACACGTTTATGTTAAAGACAAAAAAAATTAAGTCTTGAACTTTAACTTGTAGATTTTTTTTTTACTCCTATATCAGTTAGCAATTCTAAAACTACTTCATGTGATTGTAGTTCAAAAAAATTTAATTCAGTTTATTTTTATAGTGGGCATTCGGTGTCCCACTGTTGGAGGCCAGGGGGAAAATAAAACACCTTATGTAGGATTGGCATTGAAGGTATGGTGTATACCCAATAATATCTTGATATACACAAAGACATATGATATAGAAATACATATACATGTGTGTTTAGTTGTGTGTATATTAATGTATGTTGAATCTGGGTATGCCAATGGCCAAATATAAGAACACAACTCCTAAAATATTGTGTATTCTTTATGTATACTCTCTAATACTCATAGCAAGTACCAAAGGCATCAAATTAGGGTCTTGTTTTCATTCTAATTAGAATGAAAGGTTAAAAGCATATAGGACACAGTATCTGTTAAATACCATGAGATAATTTATTATTGATCACTGTTTTAATTTCTTTCTGGACCATAATAAGGTGCTCTTGGGAATTTGGAAACAAGGGAAGCTACCTGACTCTCAGAGTTAAACTATAATAAACTGTAAAATCAAACCTCCAAAGATCAAAGAAAAAACGTGTAAATCTATCTCATGCCAACAGGACTTGATTGTAACTGATGGGATGTATTAATATATCTAAGAAGAGAATGTATAACAGAAAGTAGAGCTGGCAGAGAAGCAGTAAGAAGCAATTATAAAAGCAGCAAATGGCTGTCACCATCCTCAAGAACTGTCCAAGAAGGGAAAATGCCATTATATATCTAGGACATAAAAGCTTGAGTCTCCATGGATGGTATATCCCTACAGTTTGGGGACATACACATTACAAACTTATGTAAGACTGAAATCTTATAACTCACATTGTTCAATTCCACACTCACCAACTGACTTTTAGATCTCAGTTTGTCATGGGAAATGGAGCCTGTGAGCCAGTAGACATTACAGAGACAGCATTAAGCAATCTCAACAGTTACAGCTCTCATTGTAAGCTACTATATTTGCCGGCTTACTCTACACATCAGTTTCATAGGTTTGGTTACCACGAATCTGCCCCTTGGGTAGGTCTACTACCATGCTCTGCTGGTAAATCAGGTGTTTAGCCACAAGACTATAAACCAGGAAGGTCCGGGGAAGGAAACAAGCCAGCCTTGCTGAAATAAGCAAACCTCTTTGGCTCTCCAGATTAGGCAAGTTCTGGTGTTTAGTGTTTAGAGCTGTGAATGACATTATTTCAGTAACTTAATTTACTGAGTACCTGTTCTTGGCCAAGCCATAATTTAGGGGCTTTACCAGCAGGATTAGAGTCATCTGTCTTACATATCAAAATATGTAATATCCAGCTCATTTTTATATATTATGATGTACAATCAAAATAAAAAAATTTTAAGCAAGTAAATAGCTGTATTTTTATAGTAGAAGCATAAGTAGAATCTGACTAATGAACTTGCTCATTATAATTTCCTGTCAGCCCCCAAAGTTTCTTTTCTACCTAGGAAATAAGTTTGACAATGATTTTAAGACAAACTCTCTGGGATCTTTGGTAATTCTTAAAGAATTACTTTTGGTAACTATTTGGCTCTTATTGTTACGCCAGAAATAAGCATTTCTTTGAATATGAGCACCTTTAATACCTTTTGAGTAATTAAAAACAGACAACCATTTAATGCAACAACTTTCTGCTAAGAATTTACTTCACAAATAGATACATTTGCAATTTGTATGCTTAGTATATGAATATATGCAGCATTATTATTATTATTTTTAAATATCTTATTTATTTATTTGACAGACAGAGATCACAAGTAGGCAGAGAGGTAGGCAGAGAGAGGGGGAAGCAGGCTCCCCGCTGAGCAGAAAGCCGGATGCCATGGGGGGCTTGATCCCAGAACCCTGGGATCATGAACTGAGCTGAAGCCAAAGGCTTTAACCCACTCACTGAGCCACCCAGGTGCCCCGCAGCATTATTTCTAGTGGCAAAAATTAGCAGAAAAAAAGTTGAATGTTTACCATGAGTAGATTATTAGTAAAATAAAATATGGTATAGCCATATAACAAACCATAAGGCTTCTGGGGCACCTGGGTGGCTCAGTGGGTTGAGCCTCTGCCTTCGGCTTGGGTTGTGGTCTCAGGCTCCAGGAATTGGGACTCTCTGCTCAGCGGGGAGCCTGCTTTCCTCTCTCTCTCTGCCTGCCTCTCTGCCTACTTGTGATCTCTCTCTCTGTCTGCAAATAAATAAATAAAATCTTAAAAACAACAACAAGAAAAAAAAAACAAGAAAAAATAAGGCTTCTGATAAAATGAAGTTGATCTATCATGGAATCATAAAGAGTTTCTAAAATATAGTAGTAAATGAAAAGAAAAAGAACAAAAGTGTATAAACTAACATCACCATGCAAAGAAAATCTCTATAATAAATGTAAACATATATAATAAATGCTTTATATGTATACACACACATACCACAGCATTTCTGTGTTTTATTTTTTGCAGAGATGCACCAAAACTTATTAACATTTTTTTTTTATCTTTCTGGAGGACAGGAATTGGAAATGGAAGGCTTCTGTTTGAGTTTTTTGTTTGTTTGTTTAAAGATTTTATTTATTTACTGGACACAGAGAGAGAGAGAGAGAGCACAGTAGGCAGACGGGGGTGGGGGTGGGAAGGCAGGCTTCCTGCTGAGCAGAGAGAGCCTGACGTGGGGCTCCATTCCAGGATCCTGAGATCATGATCTGAGCCAAAGGCTCAGGTGTCTCTTGTTTGTTTGTTTGTTTTTCCAGTTCTCTACTGAAAGCTAAGTCTTGTTGATTGTTGTCCCCAGCACTTAATACACCTGGCATACAGAAAAACACTTAACAACTCTTGGATGAATGAAGGAAAGTTGAAAGAGTGAACTTCATTCCTTTCAGTATAATTTCAGTTTTCCAATCATGTGCAAGTATTTTTAATTTTATTTATTTATTTAAAAGATTTTATTTATTTAGTTGACACAGTGAAAGAGACATCGAGGGAGGTGATCAGGCAGGGGGAGTGGGAGGGGGAGAAGCAGGCTTCCCACAGGGCAGTGAGCCCAATGTGGGGCTCTATCCCAGGACACTGGGATCATGACCTGAACTCAAGGCAGATGCTTAATGACTGAGACACCCAGGCACCCTGCATGTATTTTTTAAATTAAAAAAATGCAACAGGGATTATCTTAGTTGTGTTGCATGCCACTTCAGCTACATCATTTATAATTAATTGTAGTTTAAAACATTTCTGTGCTATTTAAGTTATCGCAAGGGTTTCAGCTTCTCTGCCTCTGCTCTAAACCACCCCCCCCATTCCCATTTCATAAAGAGTGAGAGTCTCATGGCTTCTGACTCAGATAAAGGTGCTCCACAGGTAGCACAGGAACGAGAAGTGGTGATAGCTCTTCCATTTTTAAGAATTTCCACTGATGCCCAGCCCTTCTGACTTTCACTTCACTCACTCTTCCCGACATTGTTGACCACAGTCAATTCCAACAGAGCATTCCAGAATGGCTCAGCCAGAGTGATCTCTATCATTTTTCCCCTGTTAACCTTCCCTCTGTCCTTACCTTATAGAAGCAATTATACTGATAACTGTAAATGTGTATTCTCTCTCTTTCTGGACATTCTTCTCTTTCTGATACCAAAAGACAAGATACGGAAAAAAAAAAAAAAAAAAAAAGATGGTTAAAAAAAAAGGCTTGGTCCCCAGTCATTTTATCTTCTCTATACTTCCTCATTAAGGGAACTGATCACTGATCTAAGCTTTAAAAACGAAAACACAGTAATTCTTAAATTTGTATCTCCAGCCTTAATGTCAACCTAAAACTCCAGATTTGAGTACCTGAATGTTGTTTTCCCCAATTCCAGTTGGATGTTCAGTTCCATGGACATCTCCAAATTGATTTCCACACCCATCAGTTTTTCCTCCATCTCAAGTAGTGTCAGTGTTAATTATTTAGACATCCAAACTTAAAACTTGGCATTATCTCAATATCCTTATTTTCCTTCATACTCCACAATCAATCAGCAAGGTCGGGTAGTTTTACCTTCAGATAGGCTGAGAATCCTAGCACCACCATCAACCTGTCTCCCAATAATCACATTTCTCCTGAACTACTGCCTTGCCTCCTGCTTCCTGTTTCCGCCCCAGCCCTTCACTGTATTCATTATTCACATAGCAGCAAGAGTGCTTCTCCAAGACAGAAACAGAGTATATTGAGTTTCTCTTTAAAATTCTCTAAGGGTGGGGCGCCTGAGTGGCTCAGTGGGTTAAAGCCTCTGCCTTCGGCTCAGGTCATGATCCCGGGGTCCTGGGATCGAGCCCCACATCGGGCTCTCTGCTCAGCAGGGAGCCTGTTTCCCCCCCTCTCTCTGCCTGCCTCTCTGCTTACTTGGGATCTCTGTCTGTCAAATAAATAAATAAAATCTTAAAAAATAAATAAATAAATAAATAAATAAATAAATAAAATTCTCTAAGGGTTTCCAATTATGGCTAGGATAAAATTAAGGTTCTTTCAGTGACCCTTCATTGTCATTCCCTATCATACAACACAAGCTCCCACTCTCCACCTCCCTGCTTCCCACCAGACAAATAGTCTTCTGGTTTTTCTTCAATGAACCAATAATGATGCTTTTGCATGAGACACTTTTCCTCCAGAGTCTTTTTCACCCTTCAGATTAAAGTCTTCTTCCTTCTATTAAAAATTTTTTTCCCCAGAGATGTTTTACCTCACAAACCTAGCTAAATATGAACCTTTGTGGCTATTTACCCTTTCTTACTCTTTTTATTGCATTTTTCACTGTATATAATTGCATTATAAATTTGCCACCTTCTTTATTCTCCCCTAGAATGCAGTTTCCCGGAGGACAGTTACACTGAAGAATGTTCTTAAGTATTCTTTGAGTGTTGATCGTATTGTTCTTCTCTGAACCCCTCTACACATTCCTTGCTTGTATTAGAAAAATAATACGTAAGTGTTTGAATAGTTTAAGTATATAATCTACAAAATATCCCAGGATTATAACTCAATTTTTACCAGAGATTATGAGAAGTAAATCTATCCTCATCTATGTTCATTTATGACATCTTTGTCCTTTTAACTTCCAGCACCACACACTTGCCATAATGTATTTCTTGAACAGATATGATAAAAAAAAAAAAGCCACAATATTAACCCGAAATATTGAGGTCCATTAATTTTAGATTAGGCCAACTAAAGACATTTGAAGATTTAATATTGTATGGATTTCTTAGGCAAACTAAATTTCAGTTCACAAGTAAGTGATGTTTTTGTTTTTATTTGTTTGTATGTAGAGGACATTGAACCTTTAAACTTGACAGGACATTTGTCTTGATTAATGCTAATCTCCTTGAAAAGAGATTGTGGGTCAATAGTCATTAACACCTGGCTTATGTGTAGTTGAAAATATTTACTTGCTTCAAAGTTCAAGAAACTAGAAATTCAGATTTTTCGTATTCTAATATAAAGTAAGTCTCTTTAACACTAAATGTGCATATCAACTATATATCATTTCCAAGGCAACTGAGAAACTATAAGGCATTGTGCAGGTTGTGAAGCAGCCTAAGATTAGAAGAAATGATTGTAGCATCTCCACACATATTCCATATTTTAGGTGAATACTGTTGATTTTTTTCCACCTAGTAAATGATAGCTCTGCTTTTGGGTAAAAATTGTCCTACAAAGAAACAAAAGCAACTCCACATAGGAAGGAGAGCCTTTTCAACAAATGGTGTTGAAGCAACCAAACATCCATAGGCACCCCCGGCACCCTCTCCCCCCAAAAGACAAAAAAACACAACCCACCAGAAAACAAAACAAAAAAACAAAACCAAACCTAAACTTCAATATAAACCTCATATCTTATATAAAAAATTAACCTGATATATAAAAAGGATTGTGGAGTTAAATGTAAATGTAAAACTTTAAAATGTCCACAGAACATCATTAGGATATAGAACTAGCCAAAGTCTTCTTAGACTGACACCAAAGCATGATCCATAAAAGGAAAAATTGAAAATTTGACCTCATGAAAATAAAAAAATATTTTTTCCTTGTGAAAGCCCTTGTTAAGAAAATGAAAGTATAAGCACTAGACTGGGAGTAATATTTAGAATATATAAGAACTCAACATTCAAAATTTAAAAAACCATTTTTTAAAAATGGGCATAAGACACGAAGAACCATTTCACTGAAGAAGCTATACACAAATTCAACACATATGCACACAAAAAGATGTTCAACATCTTTAGTTATTAGGAAAATGCAATGTAAATCTACAGTGAGATCAGAATATCTAAAATAAAGCAGTGATGATACCAAATGCTGACATGGGTGTGAAGAAACTGAATGGAGAAATTTATTCATTGCTAAGTGAAATGTAAAATGGCATAGCCACTGTGGAAGATAATTTGACAGTTTTTTTTCCTTTTTAAGATTGATTTACTTATTTGAAAGAGAGGTGGGGGGCTCACATGAGTGGGGGGAGGGGCAGAGGGAGAGAATCTCAAGCAGATTTCCCACTGATACAGGGCTAAATCCCAAGACCCTGAGATCAAGACCAAAGTGGAAATTAAGAGTGGCTGCTTAATCAACTGAGCCACCCAGGTGCCTCCTTAAAACAAAACAAAACAAAACAAAACACCAACCAACCAAACAAAAAAACCCAAAAATACAGATTTACAGAGTGTCTGGGTGGTGAGTTGGTTGAGCAACTTGACCCTTCGTTCTGGCTCCAGATGTAATCTCATGGTCCTGAGATTGAGCTCTGCTTCAGGCTCCATGGTCAGCCTTGAGTCTGCTTGAGATTCTCTCCCTCTCCTGCTGCCCTTCCTGCTCATTCTCTCTCTCTCTCTCTCTCATTCTGATAAATAAATAAATAAATCTTTAAAAACTGAAGAGACTTACAAACAACCCAGCAACTGCACACTTAGACATTTTCACAGAGAAATGAAAGCATATTTTCTCACAAAAACTTGCACATAAAGGTTGACAGAAGCTTTATTTGTCAAAATCAAACACTGGAAGCTGTCTTTATGTCTTTCATTGGTTGAATATTAAAGGAACTATAGTATATCCATATCATGGAATACTAATAATCCGTAAAAAGAGTAAGCTATTCATCTTCTACATTGAAAAGTTATGCTGAGTGAAAAAAGCTAATCTAAAAAAGAAACTTATTATATCACTCCATTTATCTAAAACTGATGAAATTTCTTAATTATAGAGATGAAGAACAGATAGATGGTTTCCAGGAGTTAGTTTGAGGAGGATGTCGGTGTTGGCTCTAACATGGTGTGACAAAGGAGGCTTGTGTAACGATGCTACAGTTAAGTATCTTGATTAATGAAATTAAACGAAGCATGTACATGATAAAATTGCAAAGAGGCATATGCTCATGCACACACACTTATACACACAAGTACCTATGCAACTCGTGAAATCTGATCAGCTCTGTGTGTTGTTTCATTGTCAATTTCCTGGTTTTGACATTGTACTATCATTATGCAAGATGTTAACACCGAAGTTAATTGGCTGAATGAAAGCGCACAGGATCCTCCTTTGAAATTTCCTCAGAATCTCTATTTACTTCAACATGAAAAGTTTAAAAATTAGAGAAAAATAAGAGTTAGGAAATACAGAAGCATTGCCGTGGAGGAAGCTCTATCAGATAGAAAATGAGATCAGAGCCAAGAGCTTCACATCTACATGTCTCATTAAGCTACTGTGTTTCAGCTGCAGAATAAAATCTCACAGAGCCTGGCCCAGAAATGCAGAACACTTCATCACTACAAGACACTGTGTTCCACCTTTACTGACATGAGCATAGTGAGTTACAAACGGGGCACTCTACATTCACCGACATGCTTTTAGGTTTTTCATGGGTGAGGCACTGAATGTGACAATGTTTAACGATGACTTTAAACAAGTAAAAAAAGAGACAGAAAAGAGATGAAAAGGAGTGCTTTCCACAAAGATTCAATGTATCACTCCACAAATTAGTTTTTAATTACAGTGAAAATGGACCTTGCAATAAAAAGACCTGATGCTCCTGACCTTCATCAAGTTATCAAATTAGCAACACTAATGATGGAATCATGGGATGTAATCTGCTTCCTGAGAGCATGCAATAATACTTAGTATCATCTATGTATTATACTGAAGTCCTTAGCTTAGCATGAATTATGAGAAATTAACTAGAAAATTCAGAATGATAACCATTCCACAAAAAATGACAACAATAGCAATGAACAAACAAAAACAAGCTTGGGCCCTTAAAAATGTAATGTCATGGAAAACTAACAAAAACTGCAAAGGGACCATTCTAGCTAGATTAAAAGAGACCAAAAACATTAAAAAAAAATCCATGCATGACCCTTGAATCGAACATTAAAAAAGAAATAGTTATAAAAACCATTGGCAACAACTGGGAGAAATGTAAATAACTCTTGTCAGAAGGTATTTTATTAGCGCTAATTTTCTTCTTCTTTCTATATTTTTTTAAAATAGGCTCCATGTCCAGTATGGGGCTTGAACTCCTAACACCAAGACCAAGTGTTGCATGTTCTACTGACTAAGCCAGACTGGTGCCCCATGATGCTAATTTTCTTAGGTCTGATAATGGTATGAAGGTCAGAGAGAATGCCTTTTCCTTAAGATACACAAACCCAAATCCTTAGAAATAACAGTTTTAATTCTTGCAAAGTGGTATTTTTTTTTTATGGGTTAGCAGATAAAAAAAAATAGTGTCTGAGTAGATGGACTAAAATGCAGCAAGATAGGTTAACAACTATAAATCTAGAGAAGGTATGCAATGTTATAGTATTTCAACATATCTATAGGGTAAAAATTTGTAGGAAAAAGGTTTATTTTTTTTTTTAAAAACTACAGTTTACAATATAAAGGATTATGTTCTATGCAGTATTTTATTTTATTATAAATTATTGGGCTCAAGAAATTTCTAATTAAACTAACAAAGCAGACCAGTGTAAAAATGTCATTATGTATTTTTTGCATGACATAATTTCACTGTCAGTATTTTTGCCTGACATTTGGACTCATTGGGGCATAACTGTCTAGGAGTCTAAAGTTTGTGACCTTAGATCCTATGGTTCTGTGTGCTTAAAACAGCTCACTAAAACATGAAATATTTATTGTTTCTGATTTATAATATAAGAATATAGCTATTGCAAAAATACCTGGGTAAGTGGCCAATGCATATAACTAGAATCTTATTAGGGAAACAAGAAAGTATAGGTCAATCTTAAGGAAAATAATTAGTTTAATTTCTATTAAGGGCCTAACTGATTCTAGAAGATCCTTGACACTATTAAACTACACCTTGGGTGAACAACACTTCTCATAGACTAGGGCAGATACTGGTGCATGTTTAAAAGCCACAAGACTTGGGGGAAAAAGTGATGTTCCACCTTAAGTCAGGCACCTCAGTCTCCAGCAATTTCCACACCTGGTTGTGCAACAGAAATAACAAAGAAGCTTACTAAATATAGACAGAATGCTGGGCTCTACCCCCTGCCTATTTTCTCAGAATTATGGAATTCATCCCCAGTAATATTTAGCACTAAAAAAAAAAAAATCCTTTGGATGATTCCAAAGCACAGCTAGGTATAGGAACCATTAAGCAATTTACGATCATAAGGCTGACAGTTTCCCTAGAAAGTGCTGATTTCGAAATGCTTAAAATATTTAATGAAAAATAAGAGTTATTCATATTTTGACTAATAACATTATAAGAATAAATCTAATGCATTAAAATATTTGTGAATTTTTCCCCCCACTTATAATCTGTGTAATGCCAGACAGATTTTACTTCTCAGGGCCCCTCTGTAAAAAAGGGGAATAGCAAAGTCTGTAAAGCAATGAACCAGCAATGAGCTATGTTACCATATATGTTTATGACATGCAGTCTTTTTAATGATTTTATATTTGGGGAATCTACATCACAAAGTATATGTCAATAAGTACAGAAGTTTGCAGAGTAAGCAGGCACAATGCTATAACATGAACAGAATCAAAATTTAAATCTGCTTGTAGAATCTGACAAAGATAAATGGAAACTGTATTTTCTTTGACCTCTTCTTTCTTACTGTTTTCACTTGAGGGTAAAAAAAATAATCTGAACTCTGTATAAACTCTGTATAAACCTAAAGCAAAATCACTTGTTCTAAGCACATTAAAATATAGTCTCTGAGATTTACTTACAATAAGTCCTTAATGGATATCATCACAAAAATGAGTCAAGGGCCCCTTGTCAAATCTGTCTGTTCAAGTTAATATCTATGAAAGCTTGCATTAAGCTTTTTGTTTTGTTTTGTTTTAAAGAGAGATAGTGAGCAAGCAAGCAAGATGGCTAAGAGCAGGGCAGGGGAGGGACAGAGGGGAAGTGGAAGAGAAACTTAAGTGGAGGAGGGGGAGAGATGGAGAGAGAGAGTCTTAAGTGGGCTCCACACACAGCTTGCAGCCTGATGGAGGGCTTGATCTCACGACCTTGAGATCATGATCTGAGACTAAATCAAGAGTCAGATGTTTAATCAACGGAACCACCCAGGCACCTCAAATGTAGCTTTATTATATATATTTTAATCTGTTTAAAAGGTAGACAGTCTTGTTACATTTAAAGAGAGGTTATTAGGGAATAAAGGAGTGTTTTGCTTTGTAAAAGATGCTGTTAATTGTAGCTTAAATATCACTGGTTTAAGTATTAAAGCCATTTATACTTTTAAACAATTTTGTTAAGTTATTATGTTACTACCCCAAGTTCCTACAGGATTTTAAGGGAACTCTCATGCAATTAACTTCCAGGCATGCACAAATATTGAATAAAACAAATCAAATTCCCTGCATTCTCAATGCCTTTATTAAAGAACCATCAGAATCCTGAGAATTCAAAGCTAACTTTGAAGGAAAGCTGGGTGCAAAAGGAGAATAATGAAGTTTATATAAATATAAAATTTGCTCTATTTTATAAATATGCAAATACATTTTAAACAATCAAGAATAGTTTTGTTTTTTTTTTAAGATTTTATTTATTTATTTGACAGAGAGAGATCACAAGTAGGCAGAGAGGCAGGCAGAGAGAGAGAGAGGAGGAAGCAGGCTCCCTGCTGAGCAGAGAGCCCGATGCGGGACTCAATCCCAGGACCCTGAGATCATGACCTGAGCCGAAGGCAGCGGCTTAACCCACTGAGCCACCCAGGCGCCCCTTGAACAATCAAGTATAAATGAGAAAGTCTTAACACATTCTTTTATTATTAAATTAAAAAATTAAATATGTGCTTAAAGACTAGGTAGTAAGGAAGGAGTTGTTTAATCTTTTAAATACTGTGTAAGACCACTTTGATACAAGCCAGTAATTTTCAGCACAATTAAATGTAGAAGATGTGAAATTTCCTGTTTTGTGGAATGTTTTCTTTATAACCCTCTCCACTGCAATCTATGGTGAGGCATACACATTCTCATCCTTGTGCCCTGTGGTTTATGTACCTCATCTTAGCAGATGCTTCGCCAATCATAAATTAAAGGAAGACTTTATTGCCTCTCATTTCTCTGACATTATTAGGCTTGTCACAGCAAGGGATGCAGCATTTTATGAGATCTACTAAATCCCTCTTGGTTTTGTTACATGTAACTCTATTTCTTTGCCATCAATAACTTCTTAAAATACACATACACACAATCATGCATGCACATGTGTGTGTGCACATGCATCACGATTAGAACACATATTCCAGGACCTATACTTAGGAGAGCTAGTTTATAGGACTACACTGAAGTGTGATTTAAAAACCCCGAATATCTTTGATCATGTTGAAATTGCTACTTGAATGCCAACTGTCTCTATGAAAACGCAAAGCTCTATTCTCTTTCCCTTAAAATTTAATGAATGTCAACATTTATAATTCTTAGAATGCTTTCACTTCCACTATTAGATTTATTGGAGTCAAAAAAGAACAAACAGAATGCATTTACTTTTGAAAACAGTCATGTTAAAATGAGTGGATAAGATTTTCTATTTCAGTACTGTACCCAAATAATATGGCATGGAACATGATTTGCGTCAACCTTTAACTTGCTGTCTGCATGTTTTTAATTCTAGCATCAGAGTACTCTTAAGAGGTTTGGGATATGAAATATTGTTATTGACCCAAGAGGGTCAGAGGATTTTAAATAGAATCGATTCATGATTATTCTATTTTGAACACTCCAAGCTAGTTGCTTTCTCAAAACTTTATCCCAGCTTCTTTAATTATTTCCTATTTATGTTTTTTTCCTTTATTAAGTCATTGATGAAAACTGAAACCCACCCATGCTTTTATTTCATGATCTGTTAACACACTTACACCAAGATCTGTATGTGGAAAACACATGGAAACATGCCACAGTGCCTAAGAGTGAGTTGTTCATTCATGTCTACATTAGTTTACCTGGAGCATGTGTTTTGTCTTTGTGTGGCCATATGTTCTCATTTCTCTAAGGTAAACACCAATGATGGGGTTTCCAGGTCATAATGGCAAGTATATGGCTTTAAGAAACTGACAAGCTGTTTCCCAAAGTGGCGATAAAATTTTACACTCCCAGCAACAACGTCCAAGACATCTAAGGGTTCCACATTCAACACAACCCTTGGTATGTTCAGTCTTCTGAATCTTAGTCATGAAAGTGGGTGTGTTATGGCAACAATTTATGGTTGTAATCTGCATATATCTAAGACTAATCATGTTGAACCTTTTTTCTTGTGTCTGTTTGCCGTTCATCTTTTATCTTTAGCTCAATATGGTTATCATGCTGTCCATTTTCTTGGTATAAAGTTGTAAGAATTATTTATGTATCTTGGGTACAATTCTTTTATCAAAAATATGCTTTGTGAATATTTTCCCCCGGTCTATAGCTTGTTTTTTCATTTTGTCTTTCAAAGAGCAAAATATTTTCATTTTGATGTATTCTCAAATTATTATTTTGTGGTTCATTCTTTTTGTGTCATATCCAAAATCTCTGCATAATCTATAGAAATTTAGCATTATGCTCTTATATTTATGTCTCCTGTCCATTTCTTGTTAATTTTAATATGTGGTGTGTGATAAGGGTCTAGTTTTATTTTGTTTCTTATGTATATCCAATCATACTAGTAGTTGCTGTGATTAAATTATCCTTTTCTTACAAAATTTCTTTCACAACTTTGTTCAAAATCAATTGGCCATATATATGTGGGTCTCTTTTTAGATTCTCTATTCTATTTGATTGATATATTTGTGCTGTCCTGACTAATGTAGACTTATTTTGCTATAGTTTTGGCTTTTCTAAAGTTTTACATAAATGGAATTATATAATGTGCATCAACAAGTCTTTTTTTCCTGATTTCTTTCAACTGGCATATGACTTTGAGGGTAATACACTCAGTTGCATAGATCTGTACCTTGTTTCTTTACATTTTTGGATCTATTACAGATTGTTCAGCAGTTGTAGAGTTTTTAGTTATCTCTCTCATCTTCAAACTCCCCCCACAGTAGTTGAAAGGATTAGAAAACAATGGAAAATGGGAAAGTAGATTTCACAGTTCCTAGAAATTGTCCTATAAGATATACACTCAAAAATCAAAAAACAACAAAATCAAAGAACAATTAAAAAAATAAAGGATTGTTAAACAGTAATGAAAATCTGGTCGATACTGAATTGCATGAAACTATAGTGAATTACATCTTGAGGGCATTGTGACTGTTTGACTGAAAGTCTGGTTAAAGAATAAGGGAAAAGTGTATGGACCAAGTGTCAATTAAATTTCCACAGTATAGGGACGCCTGGGTGGCTCAGTTGGTTGGACGACTGCCTTTGGCTCAGGTCATGATCCTGGAGTCCCGGGATCGAGTTCCGCATCGGACTCCCAGCTCCATGGGGAATCTGCTTCTCTCTCTGACCTTCTCCTCTCTCACCTTCTCACTTTCTCTCTCTCAAGTAAATAAAAAAAAAAAAAATCTTTAAAAGAAAAAATTCCACAGTGTATTATTTTCCTCCTGCCTGAAAAGAATTCCTTTAACATTTCTAGCAGTGCAGATATCCTGGTAATGGATCCTCCAAGCATTTGTTTGAAAATGTCTTTATATCACTTTCAGTTTTGAAAGACATATTAACCATAACATATGTTAAACTCTAACAGTTTTTATTTTCAATTTTTCAAAAATGCCTGCCCATTATTTCCTGGCTTGCATAGTCTCAGATGAGAAGTCTTCCCTCTTTCTTATATTTGTCTTTTTGCAATGTGTCTTTTTTCCTCTGGCTGATTTTAAGATTTTTTTTTTTTTTAAATCACTAGTTCCCAGTGATTAGACTGTTAATTCATATTGGTGTAGTGTTCTTTATGGTCTGTATGTGGTCTTCAGTTTGTTCCAAATTTTGGATCTGTGGTTTTAGTTTCATCAAATTTGAAAATATTTATACCATTACTTTTCCTTATATTTTATTTCTGCATTCCTGCATATTTCAGGGTCTCCAATGACACATCTAGCAGCAGAATGATTTTTCTCCATGTCTCACTGATGCAAATGTCCCCAGCTCTGTGTGAGTTCTGTGAAAGTGTTTTTTTTTTCCCTGGTTTTGGAAAACTTCATCCCACTCATGTGCTCATCATTTCTCAGCCAAGGATTCAAAGGGACCCTGGAACCCTGAGTGCAAATCTCTAGAATTGCTCCTTCCTGCATGCAGCTATTTTTTATCCAAATTCAGCCTTCTATTCTCTCAATTCAACAAGACTCCTGCCAGGTTCTGTTCTTCTCCATGTACTGTGGTCTGAGAATTGCGTTTAGGCAATAAACTGGGTCAATCACAGGAGCCATATCTCATTAAATTCTCTTCTCTTGTTGATCATAGTCAGGCACTAAATACTGTCTGATGCCTGAAAACTATTGTTTAATTTATTTTTCCCAGTTTCCTAGGTGTTTATCTGTGCCTTGATAATTCTGCTGCAGTTTGTTCTTCATACAAAGACACAGAAATGGTGCTGCAAGTATTTTTAATGAAATAATTAAAACATGAAAAGTAAAATAGAAGTTTCACATCTTGCTTCCTTTATTTCCTCTAGATGGGAACTGGGACTGGCCTGGTGAACATTCTACTTAACTGAATGATGCCCTGATACCTAATTCCACTCCCTGATATCCCCTTTATGGTAGATTCTAGAATTGCACAAGACATTCTCTAGTTGACTCATTAACACATCAGTGGTCATATGGGGTCATTAATATCTCAGTATTTCCTACCTATAGTTATTCAAGGATGGACAATGATAGCATTCTGTTTTGAAATCTTAGATAAGAGTCTGAGAAGGATGGCTGCTTATTCCTTTCTATTGCCCTGAGATTCTTCTCCATTCCAAAGCAATGGATCACAGAGAACTTGTAATTCGATTTACCCGCATGGATGGATTGGGCAGGCAAATGAGCTATTTACACAGCTGAAAAAATGAGCCCTTTCCCTAAGCCCCTGAAATCTATGGAGAAACATTAAAGCTACGTTGAATACACATTTGGCCATATACCAAAAAGAAAAAAAAAAAATCAATAGTGAACAAAGGCTAAAGTCTAAAACAAATACCACATCATAAAATGAAGTTCTGGGATACAAAACTTAATCTAAATTTTATTTAAAAACATGTTTTGGTGAGTGCTGTGAAGTGTGTAAACCTGGTGATTCACAGACCTGTACCCCTGGGGATAAAAATATATGTTTATAAAAAATAAAAAATTATATTAAAAAAAAAAAGGAAAAAAAAACATGATTACTAAGAAAATTTATTAGTAAGTGTTTTGGCTGTCAAAGTTTAGTCCTGCAACATTAGATGACAGAAACAAACATCCTTCAGTACTAGGATCACTATACTACTCATTTGTAATATTAAATAGCAGGTAATTTACACTTGAAATTGTTGAAGGCAAATATATGTTTTGGCCAACTCTGCTGGCATTAGATACTGCTGATGTTGCTATTTTCAGCTACTTATTCAATTTTTTCTTCATCTAAATAAAATAGACTTAATATAGTAGATTAAGGCCCACACTTTTCTCCTTTTCTCCTCTTCTATTCCTGCACTTGAAGACTTCGTCAGCAGTAAAACTGAAATCTTGTTGAAGCAATCCCGCAAACTGAAGTCTTTGTAACTACTTGAAGAAAAGAATTTTAGCATATTTTCAGCTGTTGACTGAAATTGTTTCCTTCATTTTTTAAAATTAAATTTAATTAATTTATTTTCAGAAAAACAATATTCATTATTTTTTCACCACACCCAGTGCTCCATGCAATCCATGCCCTTTATAATACCCACCACCTGGTACCCCAACCTCCCACCCCCCTGCCACTTCAAACCCCTCAGATTGTTTTGTTTCCTTCACTTTTTCTCTTTGGTAATAATCTTTTAAGTACTTGCAGCTTTCATAATCCCTAGAGTTAAATTTGTTCTTAAACATTTAATCTAGAAGTTTGGCAAAGCAGCAATGTGGGCTTTCTAGAAAGTAAGATTATTTTCAAGTTTCTACATTGCTTACCAATCTTAGCATCTTCTTAGGAGTACCATATGAATATCTTCAGAGCAGATATCATACAAAAGTACTAACCATAGTATTTTTGTCACTTCTTAGCAAGAGTCAGAAGACCATTGTCATTGCACAAGTCCACAGATGATGGAAATGATGTTAAAGTAGGCAAGTAAGGGGTGCCTGGGTGGCTCAGTGGGTTAAAGCCTCTGCCTTCAGCCCAGGTCATGATCCCAGGATCCTGGGATCGAGTCCCTCATCGGGCTCTCTGCTCGGCAGGGAGCCTGCTTCCTCCTCTCTCTGCCTTCCTCTCTGCCTACTTCTGATCTGTCTCTGTCAAAGAAATAAATAAAATCTTAAAAAAAAAAAAAAGTAGGCAAGTAAGCTTCCAAAGGCTGAGGCAAAAGCCCAAGATTTGATACAAGGCAAATCTTGATCCATCTTTAAATGTATAGGAAAGCTGAGGCTAAAATGTCTCCACACTTCCATAAAACAACTGACTGCAGCTAAGTTCTATGACTGCTAGACCCCCAAATTAATGCACTCTATATGTAACTGTTCTTGGACTCATCTTGAAGAGACAGTATTCCGAATTCTCAAATGTATTCATATGCCTTGTTCAAAATCTCTAGGCAGGTATCTTAGAAAGCTTTCCATCTCTGTCATAACCTCATCATAATCTTCACCATGTTTTCTTCGTCTAGTTCCCTTTTCATAACTCAAAAACGTGGTTTTTATTCCTCACTATGCAATATTTTCCATTCCTTTCTAATTTAGTTTTTCTCCTTACCACTCTGCTGAATGAGCACCTCAACAATTTCTCAGTTCCTTCCAGTTGGTTTTCTTTAATGCCAGTCTTGGTGGGGGGATGCAGAGCAGGGAAGTAGCTACTAAGTCATTCCATGGTTTTTCCTTAATTGAATATTTATGACAGTCTTATGCATGAGACCACAGTGAGAGAATTCTTGTCCTTTTTTTAAAAAATATGTTTGATGATTTCTTTTGACTAATAGCCTGCCCTCAATTAGCACATAAGGCCTGAATTTACAAAATTAAAAAGCTGAAAAGATTATCTAAGAACTTGCCCATTATCTTATTTTTGGAAAATCTCAATGAAAAGTACAACATTAAATTTAGAAAAGAAGTCAGTATAAGATATCAAATATTAAAACTGACTGGAGCCAGAAAACAAATTTCTTGATATAATAGAGGTGTACAGTATTCACTTAAATCTCTATTTTGATCCCTCTCCCTCTTCCAGGACCCTGGAAAGGGAATGTGACATCCACATGAAGGTTCTGTAAGGGACAATTCATGCTTCCTGAAAGCTGTTAAGGAAGCATTGCCCATCTCTAGTGCACTCCCTAGAGAATTCACTGCAGCAGGTATTCAAAGCCTGTTCCAACCTCAGTACAAAGCATGGGAATTATGCTGTGAAGACAAGATGTTAATACATGGAGTTAACATGCATTAATTCTACAGGGGAAGCTCCAGCTAGAATTACATAGGTGGGTGGTGCATAGAAACACACAAGAGAGGGAAAAGTCACAATTTCTTGGTAGTTTGGGGGCACCATCTTGCTCCTCTTCTCTGGGACATGAGGGAACAGAACTCAAGCCTGGTTTTACTGAGCCTATAAAAAAGAGACAAGTCAAGTTTGGTATCTTATTGAATACTGGCATAGCCCACAGGTATCTGGGCTCCTTCAGGTGACAAATGAAAAGCCATTCTCTTCAGGAAGCTGTAGTGGTCTGATGTGCTGGTTTCTTCAGGTAGGTTGACACCTTAGAAGTCAAATGCACACTACAGAAACCCACTTTGATACTAGATGCAGTGGCTTCTATAATTTCCCTTGACCTTTACTCTTTCCAGATTCTGCAATGCTTCCCACTAAAATTGCTAATGACTGTCTGATCTCCAACCAGAGCTTCCAATTTCTTACCCATTTATGTAAGTAAGCATTGCGTTAATAGCTTTTGCTCTAAAACCATTCCAAAATGTATTAGGTTAAAGCAACACCACTTTACTTAGTTTACAAGTCTTTCAGGAGCAGTTTAGGGGTTTTTCTGAGCCGGCCTGTTAGGTTTCCTTATGCTTCTAGGGTCAGATCATGGATTGGCTGGTAGCCGGATGATCTTGCTGTCCTTACTTACATGTTTAGCACTTACAAGTGCCTCCTAAGGTGTCTAAGTTCTCTTCTACATGAAATGTCACCCTGCAGCAGAACAGGTTGGGCTTCTTTACAAGGCATTTACAGGACCTAACAGCAGTAGGCAAGACAGGAAAAGTTCCTTTGTTCGATATGTTGCATCATACCTGACATTATACCAATGGCCAAAGCAAGTCACATGGCTAAACCCAATCTCATTATGAGAGAGTGTATCCAAGGGCATAGTTAAAGAAGAGAAGAATTTGTAGCCATTTTTACAACTGGCTTAAGTCGTGATTTCCACATTATATCTCTTTTCTCATATTATTCATAGTAATTATTTTCTTTTCTGAATAGTTGAATCAAGACATATGAGTCAAGAGTTGCAACAAATCTTAATCATTATAGTGTACTGCCACCACAAAGGCACAAGGTCAGGGTTTACAGTCTAGAAGCAAAGGGTTTACAGTCTAGAAGCAAACATATTCATGATTGTCTCAGAGACAGAATAAAATTCAGTATGATTAAATATACTAGACCATGTGGTGTAAACACAGAGAAAGTAGGAATAATTTTGATTGAGAGGTGAATTGAAAGAAATATTGAACTATTTCCTGAGCTTCAAACTTGCTGTGTTGTCAAAGTGCCTACTGGAAAGCTCCATGAGGAGTCATTCATGATATTTTATGTACCCGTTCAAAAACATTATCTTCTCTCTCAAATCTTCCCATGACTTCCTCATTTTGATTCACTCATTGATTGATTCATCAAGTATTTATTGAATGACTAATAAATGCTAGTTAATTTTCTAAGTGTAGCGATGACTAAAAAAAAAAGTTTTCTTTTTTCCTTCAAAGAGCTTACATTTTAATGAATGGATAGAAAATTTAAAAAGTAAGAAGACATGTAAAAGAATATTGAGTTAAGATAAACACAAGGAGAAAAATATAATGAAGCAGAATCTACCACTAACAGGTAGTGAAAATTTAGCCACTTTGGAAAACAGTTTGCCATTCCTTTTTAAATTGAACACTGATATAACCTATAACCCAGAAATTCTCTTCTGAAGCATATGCACAAGAAAAATTCTTTCATAGGTATCAAGACCAAAACTGTTCAAAGCATCATTGTCCATAGTACCTAAAATACAGGAAAAAACCCCTGTGTGTTATTAATATATAATAAAGTATGATGAAATAAATGCTAACAAGAAAAATAAAACTGTTTTCTGACAAGGAGTACAAACTTCAAAAGCCACTTTAGGAAAGAGTTAGGCATTATCTTTTAAAAGGAGCATACACCTATCTTACATCTCAATAATTCTACTTCTAAATTGTACCCTGAAGAGGTGATTTCATATATTTGCAAATATATATACATACATAGACATTCTTATTATTTTTATTCAGTAAAAAGTTTAAAAATATCTAAGAGCAGAAGAACACATAAATCAAATATCCACACAATGAAATATTATATGACAGTTAAATTGAATAGATCTTAATGGATCCTGGAAAAACTAAAAAAAAGTTATATGGCTTCTACATTAACCTATGATAAATTAGCTTTTAATAGTGTAGAAAAGTCAACTAAAATAAAGTAAAATAAAATATTTTTGATTCACAGACCTGTACCCCTGGGGATAAAAATATATGTTTATAAAAAATAAAAAGTTAAAAAAATATATATATATACATCACAGAAAATGACGCTCAATCTACTTTTAATGTGTATTTCTCCAGCATCACTCGCCTGCAAATATATGGAAATACAAAAGAAATTTATAAACACACTAATTTCTGACAAAAAAAAAATATTTTTGAAGATTTGGTGAGCTACTGATATTGATTTGAGGGGTCAACATTCCAGATATAACAAAAGTTGACTGAGGTGAGCAAAATATTCTCCATGCTGGTTTTTCTTTTTAAGATTTTATTTATTTATTTGACAGAGAGAGATCACAAGTAGGCAGAGAGGCAGGCAGAGAGAGAGGAGGAAGCAGGCTCCCTCTCAGAGCAAAGAGTCTGATGCGGGACTCGATCCCAGGACCCTGAGCTCATGACCTGAGCCAAAGGCAGCAGCTTAACCCACTGAGCCATCCAGGCGCCCCACTCCATGCTGTTTTCATCCATAGAATATTTGCCAATTTTTTGAGGCGGGCATGAGCTAAAAACCTGTGCAGATCAAAGCTTCTATGAGTTAAAAGAGCAAGCAAGGCATTCTGTATTCTTAATGTTCTGAGAGACGAAGAGGATTTCTGGTCTGCCAAGGCAGTCAACATGAGGCGCTAAGATTCTGGAGGAAAATATAGTACATATAAATGTGACCACCATCACAATAGTTCCTTTTTTGACATTTCTTGAATATTAGCTAAATAGTATGAAAGACTAAGAGCTACACAGATATTATCTGAAAAGTAAAATAGTTTTCAGAAGTTTCACTCTGCTAGGGAGATCAAATGATAACTCACGATACACCAAGAAAGAGGAATTGTGGTAAACATACAAAGCTCTCAATTGGAATTCTGAAGAGCTTTATTCTAGAAGTAGAAGTACATCAGTGGTAAAGAGAAATTTCAAAACACTGTATTTCAGCCTATGAGTAGCTCAGTCCTTGGTGAGAACAGGATAATCTGCTTATACTCTTACTGCCCTTCAGAGGAGAGAATAAAGACCTCTATGGATAGAAATCCAACTATTCCAAGTTTCTGCAACATTTCATATTCAAAGTATATTATTCAATAAAAAAATCTCCACTCAAACCAAGAGTATCAGTCAGCAATATCCACAATTATGCTGCATAGCAAGGAAACATAAAATCTCATCAGCATACAACAATGAACATTTGTTTCTTTCTTGTACAGTATACAAGTTGGCTAGGAATCATTTTGCCTTAGGTTATAGGTCTGCAGGTTGGCTGGAGTAGTTCTGTTTAAGACTGCATGTGGGTACATCAGAAGGGTAGCTCTATTCTACCTGTTTCATTCTGTAGTCCAGGCTAGATGGGTGATAGTTACCCAGACTATGATCTTCTTTAACAATAAAAGTGAGAAAAAAATCAACCATGCAAGCACATTTCAAACTTTTTTTCCCATATCAACTATACGAAAGACCCATTCATTAAGGCCACCTGGCAAAGTCCCAAGTATAGGAGTTGGCAAGTACTCTGCATCATCAATGACAGAAATGGAAACTTTATGCCCAATTAATACTACTATGGGGAAGGAGGTAGAGAGAAGGGAGAAAGAGAACCAGAATTTACTTCAAATAATTTATTCTCTTGGTCACCATTTCTTTGTTACTCCTACACATAGAATATCTTTACACCTATCTCAAGGCTCAGGAAAATCTTATCCAATTAGGTCATCAGATACATCTATATATGTTTATTCTAGGAATCCAACATTTTATATCATTTAAAAAGATCAATAAATCTTATTGATCACATTAACAAAATAAAGGCGAAAAAGCCTATGATCTTCTCATCGGCTGTGATAAATCACTTGACAAGATTTAATGGACATCTATGATAAAAACACTTACTGAACTGGGAATACAAGAAAACATCTATAATCTGACAAAAGATAGCTACAAAACCCTGCAGTAAACATCATATTGAATCATGAAAATGTTAAAACTTCTCCCTGGAGATCATGACTAAAATAAAGATGTTCATTCTCACTACTTTTATTCATTATTGTCCTAATGATTGGAGCCCAGTGGGACAAATCAAGGGGAAAATTATAAAAGGGTGGAAAAGAAAGACATAAAATTGTCATTATTCACACATTACACAATTGTGCATATAAAAAATCCAAAAGAATCTTCAATTAAACTATGAGGTTTGACAAGTGAACCTATCAAGTTTGTTGAACATTTGATCAGTATGAAATAATTATAGTAACTATATTTCTATAGACCAGGTACATGAAAATAATAAAAGGATACCCTGTAAATAACATAAAATACTTCAAATATCCAGAAACAAGTAAAAGATTTATAGAATCTCTATATAGAAATTATTGAGAGAAATAAAAGCTACAACTAAGTGAAGACATACACTGAATTTATAGTTTGGAGGACTCAGTATTGTGAAGATGTCAATTTTCCTCATGTCAGTCTATAGATTCATTATAATCCTATTTAGATTATAAATAGTGTGAGTATAAATTCACAAACTGATTCTCAAATTATATGAAAATGTAAAGACTCAAAAATACTCAACTCAATCTTTTTTTTTTTTAAGATTTTATTTATTTATTTGACAGACAGAGATCACAAGAAGGCAGAGAGGCAGGCAGAGAGAGAGAGGGAAGCAGGCTCCCTGTGGAGCAGAAAGCCCGATGTGGGGCTCGATCCCAGAACCCTGGGATATTGACCTAAGCTGAAGGCAGAGGCTTAACTCACTGAGCCACCCAGGTACCCCAAAAATAGTCAACTCAATCTTAAGAACCAAACTGGCAGATGTATCATCAGTATGAATAGATTCACTGACATAGGACTCCACATACGCTGCACTGCACAAAAGTCACCCACTTTACAGCAAAGGAGATACAGCAGTGTGCACCTGACCATCGTCTCGCCTTGTTTTAACACATACTGTACCTACCACTCAGAAGTCAGCTGGGAGAGCATTCCATGTGAGGATAGGACACTATCCATCATGACGAAGTACACACCCTAAATCAATTAAAGTGATACAGTTCTATGTCCCAAGTAGATAAACTCTTTGGGACAAGTTCCAAGGGTACAGAGGACTCCAAATACAATCATTTCAAATATCCCCCATGGGGAATTTATGTTTCTCGTTTCAACAGCTCCAGGCACAGCAAATGTCTCATTGAACTTATAGCCACAGCTGCTGTTTGGTTACTTTGTGCCTGCCCTTCAGGGCAAGTGATCTGGGGACAAGGAAAGAAATCAACCTATTGGTTGTGGTATGGATAATAGGGCTGCCATTACAGAAAGTGGCGAAGAAGAGTATGCCTGGCATTTGATGATTGGAAGGGACATTCTAGGTCCTCCCCTCTGTTTGCGTTGGGTAAATGCACAAGTGTTGCTGATGAAGTCTGAGAAGGGCATGATGATCAGCTGCAAGCTCAAGACCAGGTGCAGTGAGAAGAGCTGCAGTTCATTCTAGGACTTCTCTCTCCTACATCTCACCAGGATAGGAGTCCAACCACAACCCTAAAGAAGTGATTCATAGATAGAACAAACGTACATGAGCAAGTGGATTTAAGCAACACACAGTTGCTATATTGTATCTGACTATGTCACACAGCTCTGGCCTCCCCGACAAACCACTCAGGCCGCCAGCTACAGAGTACGCTGCTGATGGCTTCCACTGTGTTTTTCTCAGGCTTTTGTTCTCATGAAGGGAGCTACCTCATCTACCATTCAGACTCCCCTCCAGGGCATGGGCCCTTGACTAAATATGGGACAACTCTGAAGGTCATTCCTGTTCTAGCCTATAAAACTGGTGATGGTCTCAGTTTCATTTTAGTCAATCCTGCTTTCTTCATTTTCATATGGGATTTATTTCCAATCATACTGTCCAATAAACCTTCTTTTTAAAAAAAAATTTTTTTTAAAGATTTTATTTATTTATTTGACAGAGATCACAAGTAGGAAGAGAGGCAGGCAGAGAGGCAGGCAGAGAGAGAAGAGGAAGCAGGCTCTCTGCTGAGCAGAGAGCTCAATGCGGGCCTCGATCCCAGGATCCTGGGATCATGACCTGAGCCGAAGGCAGAGGCTTTAACCCACTGAGCCACCCAGGAGCCCCACAATAAACCTTCTTTATACAAACTCCCATTTGAGTCTGCTTCCAGGGAACCTGTCCCAAGACAGTTTTCCTAATTAGAACACATGCCTCTATGGCTAGACCACCAGCACCTTGAAGGCAAGTATGATCGCATTTCGTCTCTATCTCTGGCTGCTAGGGCAGAGATTTGCACACTGCTGGCGCTCAGTATGTAATAGATGACTAAATCAAGAACTGCCCTTCCCACTAGACTGTCAACCTTTTAAAAAGATTTTATTGATTTATTTGAGAGAAACAGAAAGAGAGCATGAGTGAAGAAAGGGAGAAGCAGATTCCCTGCTGAACAGGGAGCTTAATGCTAGGCTTGATCCCAAGACCCTGAGATCATGAGATGATCTGAGGTAAAGGCAGATGCCTAACAGACTGAGCCACCCAGGGGCCCCAAGACTGTCAACTTCTTGAGAATAGGACTACATACAAGCTTTTGTTTTGTTTTGTTTTGTTTTATTCTTACATAGTCTATAATAACCATTCAGTGGAGGCTTTAAATAAATATACTTTTGTCTTTAAAAGGAAGGACCAACTCGTAATTAAAGCAAAGTTAACCTATTTATTTATATTGAAAGGTGCTTTTTTTGTTTGCCTGATAGCATCTGCTGGTCTTTTCTCCTTCACAAAATTCAGATCAGCACCTTTGATCTACTAACAGGTGTGTACAGGTGTACAGTAACCTGATAGGGTTTGCCATTTCATTATTTTGACATATGCACAAAGAAAGTGCCAGACTTGTGTTAAGGGATACCAAACATTAAACTGGTAACTTTTGAGAAGAGATATATTGATAGAGTATGATAGAAATGAGCTCTTACTGGATCATCACTGGGTTTGAGCTTTCCAGCTTCGAAGTTCCAAATCGGCTGAGTGATTCGGAAGCCATGTGAACAAGGACGGTTTGAAGGAAACATCAGGGAGTCCTGATTCTATTAACTGTAATCACCATGGTGTTTCTGCTCGCCAGTACAACACATTTTCCATGTAGCAATAAACGCTGAAGCACATTTCATTAATTCATGATTTCCCCTAAACAGCAATGTGCGTAGCCGCAGATCACTGTGCAACTTTATCAAAGAAATAGAAAGAAGAGAAGTACAATGAAACAAACCATCTAATCATCTTCCAGAGAGGCTGCTCTTTGCTATGAGGTGTTTTGGACAAGGTCTACTGTAAGCAGTCCAGTCAAAAGCCTGCTCCTCTGAGGGTCAGGGGGTAACAGCTCTTCCCCAAGGAAAATCTTCCAAGAAACTTAGGGTAAACCATAGCCTGCTGTATTTGGCCAAGGTTGCCAGCTGGCTGTGGCTTCTCTCTGGAGGCCTGCACAATCAATCTGTCTAAGCTTAAGTCAGGAACTTGAAATTCAAATCACTGCCCCACAGCAGTTTGCGTATGTCCTGGTGAGGGCCACCTACCACTTCTGGTGCTCCAGCAGTTTTTTGACCAGAGCTAGTGAGGAGGGACAGAAATAGGATTATGACTCTTCAGAGAATTAATATTGGCAGAACACTTGTATGTCTGTTGATGAACACTTAGGGAGCCTTGTAGACACTCAAAAAGGTAGAGCATTTTCATTTGCAGTTATTTATAGAATAAACCCAGTTCTCCCCACAGTTATTACATTTAAAGGAACTAGTCTAATACCAAGAGATGATATGAACTTTGTTTGACATGGAATTGTGATTTTATTATTATTGGCTACTCGCATTCCCATGTTATATGCTCATGCAGAAATTAGAAGCATGTATTTGGATGTTTCTGCTCAGTGCCTACATGCATGGGGGCTTAACATCACACACAAGGAAATTAAAGGCAGTCTGCAGCTCTTGGGAGTGTCCTTATTGCATCAAAACAACAATGTCTCTTTGCCAGATAATTTCTATTTACCCCTTGAGATCTCCTACCCTTCTATATCTATGTCCCATGAAGCTGGCCTGTACAGATAACCACAAAGAATCTTTCTGTAGTGTCTGGGTGGCTCAGTCGTTAAGTGTATGCCTTTGGTCCCAGCGCCGGGATGAAGTCCCATATGGGGCTCCCTTCTCAGTGGGGAGCCTGCGTCTCCCTCTCCAGCTCTCCCGTGCTTGTGTTTCCTCTCTCACTATCTCTCTCTGTCATAAATATAAAAATCTTTTAAAAAAATCCTTTTTCAATGGCTACCTTTTGGTTCAGGCAACGGGGAGCCCCAAGTTGATCGGAGGCAGGAGAAGAATGAGGTCAGGGTATTTATTTCCCAGGATCCCTTTCTCTGTAGAGTCTCTTTTGGACTTACTGTGAGTCTTGTCAGGGGGTAACAGCTCTTAACAGAATGGTCTCTTTGTGTGGCTTTCTCTTTCCTTCCAGGTTCTAGTAATTACTCCTTCCCTTCAACCCTTCAGACCTCAGTGTATACTGAAAAGCACCTTACAAGTATCTCTATACTCTTGCCCACACCTTGGTAAATAATCCTGTTAGCAAACATCTTTATGTTATCTTGGTTTAATGTGCCATCAGCTTCCTGCTCCAAACTGAGTGACATACTTCCAATTCTTCCTCCTCCTTTTTCTATCAAGTTCTAGATTTTTTACTCTCCACATAATCTGGTTACTATGCCATGATGCACCTTTGTCTCTGCCATGAGAAATTAATGTGGAATCTCAAAGGTTCCAGATCAGCTCTGTCCAACAGAAATGTAACACAAACCACATGTAAAATTTGAATTTTCTTTCTTTCTTTTTTTTTTTTTTTAAAGATTTTATTTATTTATTCAACAGACAGATCACAAGTAGGCAGAGAAGCAGGCAGAGAGAGGAGCAAACAGGCTCCCTGCTGAGCAGAGAGCCTGATGTGGGGCTCGATCCCAGGACCCTGAGATCATGACCTGAGCTGAAGGCAGAGGCTTTAACCCACTGAGCCACCCAGGCGCCCTCAAAGTCTATTTTTTTAAAGGGGGAGGGGCATAAGGAGAGAGAGAGAAAAAATCTTAAGCAGCCTCTACACTCAGTACTGAGACCAACACGGGACTAAACCTCACAATCCTGAGATCATGACCTGAATGTGAATCAAGAGTCTGATCCTTAACTGACTGAGCTACCCAATCACCCCAGAAACAAAGTCTTTTAAACCAGATTTTCATATAATTTACTTAATGCCTGGTTATTGTTTTATTTTATTAACACCATCATTTTTTTTTGCCATTCCAGAAATGTTGTATGACTTTTTAAAAGTTACTTCGTGATAATAAAGAGAATCAAGTTAGCTTGGTTGCAATCTTCTTGACCAAACTAAATTCTCATACTACTTCCATCAAGAATTTTCTCAATGTCTAGGTAATAGCCTCTGTTTATGTTCTGTACTTATTTTTTTAAGGTTTTTATTTATTTATTTTGACAGAGAGAGAGATCAAAAGTAGACAGTGAGGCAGGCAGAGAGAGAGGGTGGGGGAAGCAGGTTTCCTGCTGAGCAGAGAGCCTGATGCGGGGCTTGATCCCAGGACCCTGAGATCTGCTGAAGGCAGAGGCCCAATCCACTGAGCCACCCAGGCACCTATATGTTCTGTACTTTCACACCTGCTTCATAACTCATATGGCTCTCTGTGTTTGGTTTGCTCTCCTTCTTTGTCTATCATTCTTTCTTCTACCAATCACCACTTCCTAGGCTGATGGACTTCTACCACAATAAATAGAATATATTCTTTCTCCCCACGTCCATCTCAGTGTTGGTCTTCATATTGGCTATCTGTATCATTTTTCTTTTGGAATCCATTTTGGTAATACCAGAAAATTACACATTGGGGTGGTAATTCAAAGCTGGCATATTGTTTATTTATTTATTTAAATTTTCAATTAGTCAACATATAGAACATCATTAGTTTCTGATGTAGTGTGCAAAAGTGATTCATCAGTTGTGTATAACATCCAAAAAATAAATAATCCAGTCAAGAAATGGACAGAAGACATGAACAGACACTCTTCCAAAGAAGACAAATTTTCTTTAAAAAAATTTTAAAATTTAAATTCAATTTAATTTACATATATTGTATTATTAATTTCAGAGCTAGAATTTAGTGATTCATCAGTTGCATATAACACCCAGAGCTCATTACATCACATGCCTTCCCTAATGCTCATCTCCAGTTACTTTATACTCCTACCGCCCTCCCCTCCAGCAACACTATTTGTTTCCTATAGTTAAGAGACTTTTTTTTTTTAAGATTTTATTTATTTATTTGACAGAGAGACAGAGATCACAAGGAGGAAGAACAGCAGGCAGAGAGAGAGAGAGAGAGAGAAGGGGAAGCAGGCTTCCTGGTGAGCAGGGACCCCAATGTGGGGCTCCATCCCAGGCCCCCGAGATCACAACCCTAGCCAAAGGCAAAGGCTTAACCCACTGAACCGCCCAGGTGCCCCTAGTTAAGAGTCTTTTATAATTTGCCTCTCTCTGTGTTTTCATCTTATTTTACTTTTCCTTCCTTTTCCCTATGTTCATCTGTTTTGTTTCTTAAATTCCACATTACAGTGAAATCATATAGTATTTGACTTTGCCTGACTTATTTTCCTTAGCAAAATACCTTGTAGTTCCATCTAATATACTGCAAATGGCAAGACTTCATTCTTTTTGAAGGCTGAGTAATATTCTTCTGTCGACTGTCTTCCCCTATTTTGGCTATTGTGGGCCTTGCTGCTATAAACATTGGGGAGTTTGTACCCCTTTGAATCACTGTGTTTGTATCTTTTGGATAAATTCCTAATAGTATAATTGTTGGGTCATTGGGTACAATTTTTGGGTCATAGGGTAGTTCTATTTATAACTTTTTGAGGAGTACTGTTTTCCAGAGTGGCTGCACCAGTTTGCATTCCCACGGTGTAAGAGGGTTCCCCTTTCTCCACATCATTGTCAACAAATATGGTTTCCTGAGTTGTTAATTTTAGCTATTCTGACTGGTGTGAGGTGGTATTTCATTGTGGTTTTGATTTGTATTTCGCTGATTTCGAGTGATGTTGAGCATTTCTTCATGTGTCTGTTGGCATTTGGATGTCTTCTTTGGAGAAATGCTTATTCATGCTTCTGCCCATTTCTCAACTGGATTTTCTTGTTTTCTGGGTGTTAAGTTTTATAAATCCATAGATTTTGACTATTAGCCCTTTATTTGATAAGACATTTTCAAATACCTTCTTCCATTCTGTAGGTTGCCTTTTAGTTTTATTGACTGTTTCCTTTCCTGGGCAGAAGATTTTTATCTTGAAGAAGCCCCAAAAGTTCATTTTTCCTTTAGTTTCTCTTGCCTTTGGAGATGTGTCTAGCAAAAAGTTGTTATGGCATAGGTCAAAGAAGTTACTGCCTGTGTTCTGCTCCAAGATTTTGATGGTTTCCTGTCTCACATTTAGGTCTTTCATCCATTCTGAATTTATTTTTGTGTGTGGTATAGGAAAGTGGTCCAGTTTCATTCTTCTGCATGTGGCTGTCCAATTTTTTGAACACCATTTGTTGAAGAGACTCTTTTTTTTCCGTTGGATATGTTTTCCTGTTTGTCAAAGATCAGTTAGTTGACCATAGGTTTGAGGGTCCATTTCTGGGTTCTCTATTCTGTTGTATTGATCTATGTGTCTGTTTTTGTGCCTGTACCACACTGTCTTGATGATTACAGCTTTGTAATAGAGCTTGAAGTCCACAGTTGTAATGCTTCCAGCTTTGGTTTTCTTTTTCAACATTACTTTGGCTATATGGGGGTCTTTCTTAGTTACATACAAATTTTAGGATTGTTTGTTCCAAAGCTGGCATATTTTCGATTCCTGTGTCATTACTAGTGCTTTTAATATATTTGCATTCATGGAACCCCATGAGTGGCTCAGTCAGTTAAGCAACAGACTTTTGGTTTTGGCTCAGGTCACGGTCTTGCAGTCATGAGATCGAGGCCTGCGTAGGGCTCTGAACTCAGCAGGGAGTCTGCTGGAGATTCTCTCTCCTTTTCTGTCTCTGTCTGCCTCTCCCCCCAACTTCCTCTCTCTCTCAAATAAATAAATCTTTAAAAAATGTATCTGTAGTCATAATAAAGCTATGTTATTAAATATATGAGAAATGTTCTGCAACTTGGAGACTTAAATTCAAGACCTGAAAGATAAACTCCAATATGTTATGAGGGCAATTATGAAGAACCTACAAGTTATAGAGCCTGAATACTAAAAATAAAAGTTTCCATACTCTCTGGCTTCCTTTCACAATATATACACATACAAAATCATCATGTTGTACATTTTAAATATCTTACAATTTTATTTGTAAATTTTACCTTTGTAAAGCTGAAAAAAAAGTACCTATCCAAGTATATAGGCAAATTTCTGGTAAATGCACAGAATTAGAAGCTATGATCAGTGATTTATTCCTAGTTATAGCTGACTTCCTTAGTCAACCCACCTAGATATTTTCTTTTTTAAATGTCATCTCTGTAGTATGGATAAATATTAATTTTCTTAAGATTTTTCAAGTTTTTTTTAAATCAAGATATGTTTATGATATAAATGTCAAAGAATGGCGTAAACTATCATTTAACAAAAATAAATGTTATTAAATCAGTTTTGTGTCTAATATGGATAGACTGTCTCAAGGCATCTTATAATCAGATAAATATGGTGATTTTTCATCTCCTTCTCAGACTATCAGGAGCACCTGGGGATATAACAAGATGAAAATAAGACTGGATCAGCTGCAAATGCCTTTAGAGTAAGGCAGAAAATATAAATGAAAGAAAAACTGAATGTTCTGGATTACTCCATCTCCAAAAGAGGTTGATGGTGGTAGAGTTGGGGACAAAGAGCACCGCTAAGCTCTGGATGATAGTGGCCTGGCAGAGTGAAGGTCAGGTTTGCAGGACAGCCTGATTTTTCATGAGAAGCTAAGATCTTCTTATATCAGTATGTGTATTACATATGAATTACTTTTCTATTTGGGCGGGCAATCATTTAATTCTAATTTTGGATATTACAGTGTACAAGTCAGCATGGTATAGCTGACACCTTCTAATCTCAAATATAAGAAAAGTAGGCTCTCAAGAAGTGACGTTAAAGCCACTTAGCAACTCCATCCTAAACAGCTAAGTTTATAATCTGTATAATTCATTATTGAATTACTGAAATGGAAGGTGTTTGGCATGGACATAATATGGTGATTCAAATTGGTATCATAGAGGAGAGTGGATATTTTACACATACATATGAAATTTTGACCATACAATATAGAATATTTAATCATATACAAAATATTTTATCTAATGCAGTATTTGTCCTATACATTAGACATTACTAGTTTTGAAGATGTTTTGGTTACTCTTCAGTGTAAAAGTGTAGCTACTGTAGATACATGGTGGCATGGCTATCATTAACTGCAACAATGATTTCAGAAACACATTAATGTATTAATACAATATCAAAATCTTACATGTTGTTATAGAAACTTTTGTTCACTAAGGTGTTTGCAGTGATATAAATGTGGAATTGACAATTGAACTATTACGAGCAGGTTTTAAAACACACATAGACATTGGGCTTTGTCATGTATATGTCAGTTATTTTTCTTTTAGTTCCATGGGGTTGTAAATTCATATAGGAATAAATCTGTAAAAAATGCATATTACTTTAAAAAATCAACTTAAATATACAGTAACAGTCACCTTACAGGCAATACAATGGCACTAAATTCATATCTCTCAATAGTTACCCTGAATGTTAATGGGCTAAATGCCCCAATCAAAAGACACAGGGTATCAGAATGGATAAAAAAACAAACCCATCTATATGTTGCCTCCAAGAAACTCATTTTAAGCCCGAAGACACCTCCAGATTTAAAGTGAGGGGGTGGGAAAGAATTTACCATGCTAATGGACATCAGAAGAAAGCAGGAGTGGCAATCCTTATATCAGATCAATTAGATTTTAAGCCAAAGACTATAATAAGAGATGAGGAAGGACACTATATCATACTCAAAGGGTCTGTCCAACAAGAAGATCTAAAAATTTTAAATATCTATGCCCCCAACGTGGGAGCAGCCAACTATATAAACCAATTAATAACAAAATCAAAGAAACACATTAACAATAATACAATAATAGTAGGGGACTTTAACACTCCCCTCACTGAAATGGACAGATCATCCAAGCAACAGATCAGCAAGGAAATAAAGGCCTTAAACGACACACTGGACCAGATAGACATCACAGATATATTCAGAACATTTCATCCCAAAGCAACAGAATACACATTCTTCTCTAGTGCACATGGAACATTCTCCAGAATAGATCACATCCTCGGTCCTAAATCAGGACTCAACCGGTATCAAAAGATTGGCATCATTCCCTGCATATTTTCAGACCACAATGCTCTGAAGCTAGAACTCAACCACAAGAGGAAGTTTGAAAAGAACCCAAATACATGGAGACTAAACAGCATCCTTCTAAAGAATGAATAGGTCAACCGGGAAATTAAAGAAGAATTGAAAAAAATCATGGAAACAAATGATAATGAAAATACAACGGTTCAAAATCTGTGGGACACAACAAAGGCAGTCCTGAGAGGAAAATATATAGCGGTACAAGCCTTCCTCAAGAAACAAGAAAGGTCTCAGGTACACAACCTAACCCTACACCTAAAGGAGCTGGAGAAAGAACAAGAAAGAAACCCTAAGCCCAGCGGTTAGGGAAAAGAGAAATCATAAAGATCAGAGCAGAAATCAATGAAATAGAAACCAAAAAGACAATAGAGCAAATCAACGAAACTAGGAGCTGGTTCTTTGAAAGAATTAATAAAATTGATAAATCCCTGGCCAGACTTATCAAAAAGAAAAGAGAAAGGACCAAATAAATAAAATCATGAATGAAAGAGGAGAGATCACAACTAACACCAAAGAAATACAAACTATTATAAGAACATACTATGAGCAACTCTACGCCAACAAATTTGACAATCTGGAAGAAATGGATGCATTCCTAGAAACATATAAACTACCACAACTGAACCAGGAAGAAGTAGAAAGCCTGAACAGACCCATAACCAGTAAGGAGATTGAAACAGTCATCAAAAATCTCCAAACAAACAAAAGCCCAGGGCCAGACGGCTTCCCGGGGGAATTCTACCAAACATTTAAAGAAGAACTAATTCCTATTCTCCTGAAACTGTTCCAAAAAATAGAAATGGAAGGGAAAATTCCAAACTCATTTTATGAGGCCAGCATAACCTTGATCCCAAAACCAGACAAGGATCCCATCAAAAAAGAGAGCTATAGACCAATATCCTTGATGAACACGGATGCGAAAATTCTCACCAAAATACTAGCCAATAGGATTCAATAGTACATTAAAAGGATCATTCACCACGACCAAGTGGGATTTATTCCAGGGCTGCAAGGTTGGTTCAACATCCGCAAATCAGTCAATGTGATACAACACATCAATAAAAGAAAGAACAAGAACCATATGATACTCTCAATAGATGCTGAAAAAGCATTTGACAAAGTACGGCATCCCTTCCTGATCAAAACTCTTCAAAGTGTAGGGCTAGAGGGCACATACCTCAATATCATCAAAGCCATCTATGAAAAACCCACCGCAAATATCATTCTCAATGGAGAAAAAGTAAAAGCTTTTCCGCTAAGGTCAGGAACACGGCAGGGATGTCCATTATCACCACTGCTATTCAACATAGTACTAGAGGTCCTAGCCTCAGCAATCAGACAGCAAAAGGAAATTAAAGGCATCCAAATCGGCAAACAAGAAGTCAAATTATCACTCTTCGCAGATGATATGATACTATATGTGGAAAACCCAAAAGACTCCACTCCAAAACTGCTAGAACTTGTACAGGAATTCAGTAAAGTGTCAGGATATAAAATCAATGCAGAGAAATCAGTTGCATTTCTCTACACCAACAACAAGACAGAAGAAAGAGAAATTAAGGAGTCCATCCCATTTACAATTGCACCCCAAACCATAAGATATCTAGGAATAAACCTAACCAAAGAGGCACAGAATCTATACTCAGAAAACTATGAAGTACTCATGAAAGAAATTGAGGAAGACACAAAGAAATGGAAAAATGTTCCATGCTCCTGGATTGGAAGAATAAATATTGTGAAAATGTTTATGCTACCTAAAGCAATCTACACATTTAATGCAATTCCTATCAAAGTACCATCCATCTTTTTCAAAGAAATGGAACAAATAATGCTAAAATTTATATGGAACCAGAAAAGACCTCGAATAGCCAAAGGGATATTGAAAAAGAAAGCCAACGTTGGTGGCATCACAATTCCGGACTTCAAGCTCTATTACAAAGCTGTCATCATCAAGACAGCATGGTACTGGCACAAAAACAGACCCATAGATCAATGGAACAGAATAGAGAGCCCAGAAATAGACCCTCAACTCTACAGCCAACTAATCTTCGACAAAGCAGGAAAGAATGTCCAATGGAAAAAGACAGCCTCTTCAATAAATGGTGTTGGGAAAATTGGACAGCCACATGCAGAAAAATGAAATTGGACCATTTCCTTACACCACACACGAAAATAGACTCAAAATGGATAAAGGACCTCAATGTGCGAAAGGAATCCATCAAAATCCTTGAGGAGAACACAGGAAGCAACCTCTTCGACCTCAGCCGCAGCAACATCTTCCTAATCTTCCTAGGAACATCGCCAAAGGCAAGGGAAGCAAGGGCAATAATGAACTATTGGGATTTCATCAAGATCAAAAGCTTTTGCACAGCAAAGGAAACAGTTAACAAAATCAAAAGACAACTGACAGAATGGGAGAAGATATTTGCAAAGGACATATCAGATAAAGGACTAGTGTCCAAAATCTATAAAGAACTTAGCAAACGCAACACCCAAAGAACAAATAATCCAATCAAGAAATGGGCAGAGGACATGAACAGACATTTCTGCAAAGAAGACATCCAGATGGCCCACAGACACATGAAAAAGTGCTCCATATCACTCGGTATCAGGGAAATACAAATCAAAACCACAATGAGATATCACCTCACACCAGCTAGAATGGCTAAAATAAGTCAGGAAATGACAGATGCTGGCGAGGATGCGGAGAAAGGGGAACCCTCCTACACTGTGCAAGCTGGTGCAGCCACTCTGGAAAACAGCATGGAGGTTCCTCAAAATGTTGAAAATAGAACTGCCCTATGACCCAGCAATTGCACTACTGGATATTTACCCTAAAGATACAAATGTAGTGATCCAAAGGGGCACGTGCACCCGAATGATTATAGCAGCAATGTCCACAATAGCCAAACTATGGAAAGAACCTAGATGTCCATCAACAGATGAATGGATCAAGAAGATGTGGTATATATATACAATGGAATACTATGCATCCATCAAAAGAAATGAAATCTTGCCATTTGCGACAACATGGATGGAACTAGAGCATATCATGCTTAGCGAAATAAGTCAAGCAGAGAAAGACAACTATCATAGGATCTCCCTGATATGAGGAGATGCAACATGGGGGCTTAAGTGGGTAGGAGAAGAATAAATGAAAAAAGATGGGACTGGGAGGGAGACAAACCATAAGTGACTCTTAATCTCACAAAACAAACTGAGGGTTGCTGGGGGGAGGGGGGGTCGGGAGAAGGGGGGGGTGGGTTTATGGACATTGGGGAGGGTATGTGCTTTGGTGAGTGCTGTGAAGTGTGTAATCCTGGTGATTCACAGACCTGTACCCCTGGGGATAAAAATACAGGTTTATAAAAAAATAAAAAATTAAAAAAAAATCAACTTAGATCTAGTTTCTCACATTGGATAGCCACCTTAACTGAATGACAGGTGAACTAGTCTCTCAAATCTAAGAGACCTATTAATATTTGGCAGCATGTAATGGAAGTATTCTGGATTTGTGCAAGAGCAAAAGAGCACTTTCAAATTTTAATGAATGGATGCTCTGTGAGCTGTCACCAGTATGACAGTAATGGCCTGTATGTAGAAAGGGAAAGTGGGTCTTCAGGGTACAGTGAGGAAGAGCAAAAATAATCCACATATTGATAGAGTGTAGATCACTTATAAGACAGATTCAGCACCAGAAACATCCAAGCAAAGGACTTATTTCACATAGACACTTTTAATTTTTCACAAAAGTCTTTTCCCCAGCCACAGTATAGTGGTAACTGAGGAATACTTTCCAATATTGCACGATGTTATTTTTGATAGCCTGTACCGTAGACCCAAAGGGTGGCTTAAAATGGAGGATGGCAGCAATTTCATGAAAGTCTCACTGATGAACAAATACTGACAGTTCTAAGTCCTTTATATTTTAGCAGGTAACAACTCCTCTAAAGCAGCAAATTAAAATTGTGTGATTATATAATATACATTTAATTTGTTAATATATTTATTTTCTTAAGTTAATTTATTTCTCTTAGGGAAAGAAAGAGCGAGCACGAGCAGGGGGAGAAGCAGAGGGAGAAGAAGAGAGAATCTGAAGCAGACTCTGCACTGAGTGTGGAGCCCATACTGGGGCTCCATCTCATGACCTCGAGATCATGACTTGAGCCTAAATGGAGAGGCCAGATGCTTAACCCACTGTGCCACTCAGGTGCCCCTAATTTGTTAATACATTTAAAACAAGAAGACAGGGGCGCCTGGGTGGTGCAATGGGTTGAGCCTCTCACTTTTGGTTTTCAGCTCAGGTCTTGATCTCAGGGTTGTAAGACCCAACCCCATGTTGGGCTCCAAGCTCCGCATGGAGTCTGCTTAAGATAGTCTCCCTCTCTGTGTCCCTCCCACTGCACGCTCTCCCCCTCAAATAAATAAATAACTCTTAAAACAAACAAACAAACAAACAAACAAGAAGACAAAGCAAATGTATCCAGAGGAAGTGCGGCTGTTCTTATTTTTTCCAAATATCTTTCTCTTTTGGAGTAAAATATCAATATTTATGAGACAGGTAAATTGAGAACAGTGAGATTCTGCTATACACACACTGGCATGGATCAAAACAAAAGGACTAACAGCACTGAGTGTTAGAGAGGAAATGGAAAAATGGGAACCCTCATTGCCCATGGCAGGATAAACAGGAACAAACTTTGGAAAATTGTTTGGCAGGATCAACTAAAGTGAAACATGTTCACAGTACGAACCCCACAATAATGTGTGCATATGTCCAACAAAAGACATGTACAAGAATGTTCACCGAAGCTTTTTTGTAATAGTCCCTAATGGCAAAGGAAACAAATGGTCATCAACAATGGAATGGATGCATGAATTGTGGTGTTTCATATGACAGAGCAATGAGATAGAATACTACAGAGCAATGAAATAGAAGAAACCATTCACATACATATTTATGTGAACGACTTTCACAACAGAATATTAACTGTAAGAAGCTAGACACGAAAAGATCGGTTCTGTCTGATTTCACTTCTATGAAGCACACCACAGGCAAAGGGAAGCTATGATGACAGAGGACAGAGTTGCTGCCGCTTAAAGATTATACATTTGGAAACAGTGCAGGGATCCTCTGATTGCTGTATATTTTCTATATCATGGATCTGGCTACCAAGGGATGTACTTCTGTTCCAATTCATCAACCGATGCATTTAGTATCTGAACACTTTTCCTTTAGAGATACCTCAGAATACCTCAAGAAAAAGAAAACAAAAAAACACCAAAAAAATGAAAACACACTTTATTAAAACGTTGTTCGGTAGCATTGTTCTGGAATGGCTTAGGTTTTGCTAATTCTGGTAAACCAGCCTTGATAACAATTCACAGTTTCAAGTCATATCAGAGAATTCATCACAATTTTATAGAGTTGGAAGGAAAGTTGTAGACAATCAATTGCGTGCTCTGCAGCCAAGAAGGGGAACCAGAGGCATAGAGAGGAAGTCCTTGCAGGAGGCCACCCAGCTGGACAAGAGCTGAATTAGGATTCAAACTCGGATTCCTTTTAGCTAGAGTTGTTTCCGTCGTCTGCTATTTCAGTTTTTCCTCACACAGCCTTTGAAGTAGGAAGATTTCAACAACCATTCAGCGTAAGGCCACTCAGCTACGAGGGCAGACTCCAGCCCTGTAGGCCATGAGGCTCGTCTCAGTCCGTCCACAGCACTTAGCCCTTCTCCTTTTCAGTTTGCCTCCAGGAATTCACTTTCTTCCTGCCATTTTTCAAAGCAGCTTCCACCTGTGCCAACACTCCATGCACCTCTTACCTGCGACCACCTCCAGAGGAGTTAATGGTCTGCTCAATGCCTTCTATCCTATCTAACTTTTAAAACATGCATGGGTCCTTAATATATCATTGACTTTATCACACTTATGGAGGGAATAGAAAAAAATAGGGAAAATATAAATAGGAGGAAACAAATCAGGTTTTAAACCCTCACTGAATATTTTCTGATGGAGCCTCAGCACCTCTTCTCAGAATACGTGCAAATGCAAAAGATATAATCCATGGGAGTGAAAAGGAAATCAGTTATATTAGAATAATTACCAATATATTAAAAGAAATATATTTGTAAGACAATATATGAGCTTCTTTTTTAAGCCCAAGATCTAGTGGCAGGTCTAAAAACTATAATTACATAGAACCCCAATAATATTTGACTCATCTGCCACTATTATAATATGATATGAAAATATTTATGATTTCTGTTAAAGACATCATAGATGCTGCTAATATTACTATGCATGGGTTTTTGTCTGTCTTTTGTTTTCTTTTTTATCTACCTTCTCAATGAAAGGAAATGTTAACTTTCTGTAAAAATAGGGATTTTTTTTTTTTAATTCAAGTTCTCTTACCTAGGTAAAGAACCTTATTCTAATCATTGGCTCTAGAAGTTAGTTCCTATATATAGACAAAATTGCCTGAAATGGGAACACTGGAGGAAGGCCAGGAATGGGGGGAATACTATCAACATCAGCGGTGTCTGAGGCAGGGGCTGGATCTTTTTCCCAGTATCTCAGCCATGCACACTCCGGACTCCTTATATCATCTCTGTAAGAAGTCATTCGGAGAGGGATTGCAGATAAGCAGGCATGGAAATTGTATAATATAGAGGTAGGAGAAATATATGTTAGTAAGGAAGTGTAAAAAGGGTAAGAGGATGGCTTCTCTGTTTTCAAGGACCTTGAAGTTGGGAAGGGAAAAAAGATGAACCATCAGAGGTAAGTACCAAGCCATTAAGTACTAAATGACAGAGTTTGTGCTACACTGTGAAGTAATTTGAAATGTGCATTTTAATAAACTGTTAGGAAAAAAGTACATTAGATTTTGTAATACGCCTACAGATTTTAAAAATTTGCTAGATTCCATTTTTTTCTTATAAAGTTTTCTAGCTCTGCTTGTAAAGCTCCAAATTCTTTGAAGAAGGACGTCTTAGCCCCTGGCACTCCCAGCCTCTTGTGATTTGTTGCCTTTTCTGACACTTTCAGTTTTCTAAGGCAGGGCAAAGACCTATTTATTTGACCTAGCTTTTCATAATTACTCAGGCTACTAATTTTCTTATGCCAAATAGTATCTTGGGGAACCCTGTGTGAAGGGCGTGATGGAAGGGAGCTTTGATTGATTGGTTGCTTCTCATTTTGCAAAATTTTCCATGATGCAATTCAATTAAACTTTAATTGAGGACAATAATAGATAAGAGTTTTATGTATGGATTATATTTTCATTAATTTTAAGTAGGATTTTAGTGAAAGAAAAATAAGGTGGGCAAAATATCTGTTTGACAATTTTTTTACTGACATTTATATTTTGGTTCTGTGGTATTTTAAAAGGAAAAAAAAATACAGTTGGTTTTTGAGTATATGCGTTAAGGTTAAAACTTCAATTTTTTTTCCTTGAAGAGTGGTCATTTTGGCTATATTCTATACCCTATCCTAGAGAGGTAGTTTATTTAAAAAAGAAGGTATTATTGCAGAAATACAGAATGTGATTTTTAAAGCAACTTTTGTCTTTCTTTTTCTGATCCATTATCAGGTATGAATGGAAATGCCCACTAGAGGTCTCTCCACCCTGAATTATTTTTGATTCCTGAAATGAGATTGTACTTATTAAATTTTCAGTCCCTTGCCTGTTTATGATAGCTGGTGAAAATTTGCTGCGTTTGACATGATAGCTAGCCATGACCTTAACAGAGGAGAGTGGCACAGACATCTAAACCGCTACACCTTTGAGTCTATATTATTTACACACAAGAATGTTAGTTTCACCCCCTTGCTCTACAGAGTTCATTTGACAAGTCTTCATGCTCCTGAGTGAGGATGGAAAACATGAAAGCCCTTTAAAGATAGTGACCACATGCTGGCATGCTCTTTGCAGCTTGCAGAAAACTCTGGTAGCCTATCAACTGGAAATAATTATTATGATAGGCAATTTTCAGCCCTTCTCTTATCAAATCACAGAAAATATATAAAGATTTTAATTCAAAGGAATAATTTTCATATGCAGACTCTAGAGACAACTTCCTGATCATCTGATACATTTACTTTATTCATTATGTCAAATAAATTTCAGGAAGCTTGTCTTATGTGCAGTATGCATATAGAGACTTGTTACACTATGTAATTTTAACATAATGAGGGGTGTGTGTGTGTGTGTGTGTGTGTGTGTGTTCAGATAAAACAATTCTAAGATTGCTTCCAGCAAACATTTATAAATTGTTCTTTACTATATGAGTCATAAAACATGAAATTAATATGCCAGCGAGGTTTAGGAACCCCATAACCCTCTCCATAGACTTTAGTCTCACACCCTGGTTCAAGAAAAGATAGGTTGCAACCAATCTGTTGCAAGCTGTTTGATTAGAAGAGTCAGAATTTAGGATGAGCTGTGGTCATCTACTTTGTGAACTAATCCTTGGAAGTTAGATTAGTTCTCTGATGTGGGTCAAAGAAAACTGCACACCAAATGAAAGGGGAAAAAAGGGTCATCTCCAAAGTGGAATAGTCCATGAGACTGAATTCACATATGACTAAGGGAAGAGAAAATATCAAGTAAATCCACTGTCTTTCATTCATGCTTATTTTTCTTTTCAAAATCAAAGTCTACAGATTCCAGAGATATATAAGCAGGACTGCGTATAAGAAGCCATAACAGTATTTATCCTAAGTAAATACAGTAATAAGCAATGTAAAGGTACTGCTTTATTCCTGAATCAGCTTGCATTAATGATTAAGATTGGAGGACAAAATGATCTCAAGGTATCAGCTGTCTGGGTTGGAAGAATCCTAAAACCTTACTGTTTTGCTGCTAAATATTTATACCAGTAAATATCAGTCCAGAGAAAACCTCCACTTGGATCCCAAGATGAGAATGGAGTGGGGATAAATACTGAAACTTGGGTGACCCACTCCAAGGCAAAGGATCCCACCTCCTCACAAAGCAGAGAGCAATAATCAAAGACACATGCTCTTTTAGTAATACCACATTGCCTATAGAAAACTTTTTAACAGTCATAGTTTATGGAAATGATGTGTGCTACATCAGTTCCATGAAATGCCTGGAAGCCTATGCAAAGATGTTCATGGCAGTCTTGTGTATAATCACAGAAGATGAGAATAAATGTATTATCCAACAATAGGGGATTGGCTAATAAAACATCCAGGTAGAATTTAATATGATTATGTGTGACAATATTTGTTAAAAAGGAAGAGCTTTTGTAATCAATTAGTAAGTGGAAAAGCTGGCTACAGCTATGGTTTTCAAGTATTTTAACCAACAATAAGAAAATAATTTTACATTATGATCCCAGATACATTTACACCCCTCCCACACATATACACACAACAATGATCACCCTGACTCTACACTATTTACTCTGCTTCTTTATATTCTATTTAAATTAATTATTTAAATGCTGGTTGTTACCTACTACATAAATTTTCTGACCCACTAATTGGTCATAACTCAGTTTGGAAATCCTTGAGACTAAGAATAACCATTGCATGAGACCAATTTTTAAATACATAAGTTTTCATGGGAAAAAAACTCCTGGGAAATTTTTTCTAAAGATTGATTTATTTGAGAGAAAGAGAGTTCATGAGAGCACTGGGGGAGGGGAAGAGGGAGAAGGCAAAAGAGAAGCTCTGTAACAGACTCTCCCCCGAGCAGGGACTCCAGTGTGGGGCTTTATCCCAGGATCCTGAAATCATGACCTGAACCAAAATCGAAGGTTGACCCCTTAACTGACTGAGCCACCCAGATGCCCTGGAAAATTTTACATACATGAATTTTCACAAAGATCACACTCTGAAACCATAGTAGTTTTCTTTGAGTGATGAGGTATCTTATTTTTTTTTTTCCCCTTTTTACCTTTATTGGCTTATCATCCTTCAGGAAGTATTTCTTTGGTAATAGGAAAAAAAATTGCATCTCATCTAAGAATTGTTTTAGACTCCTTCAAATTATCTCAATGTCCAACTACGTCCTCCTCTATTGCTGGGTTTAGCCAGCGTTTGCCTGCCAGCAGCCACAGCGATATCCCTAGTCTCTTATTTTCCAACTCAGAGCACCTCAGAAAAGAGGAGAGGAAGGAAAGGAAGGAAGGAAGGATGGATCAAAGAAAGGAAATAAGAGAGGAATAATTCTCAGATAGCTATTACAATTTTTATTTAATTTACCTAAGGTATCTGTGTGTCTGTGTGTCTATAAATGTGTACGTGTATACTTCGGGCTCAGAGTTTATTTTTAGGTTTGGCAAGGGGCTGAGACTGAATGACAAAAACCCTGTGTGAAGCATTCATTTCATTAGTCCTGTCAATTTGAGAAATTCATATCCACATCCTGCCTTAGTTTCCTGTTTATGAAATGAAGTTGCTGTGCTAACATTTCACTTCTATGTCTAAGAGCTATCCTGGCCCAGGAGGAATCACCTGGTCAACCGATGTTTCACTTGCAAATATATGTATTTCTGGGTTATTGATAACTCAAAATCCATACTTCTGGCCCTCTGCTGAATTCCCACACAGGGAGAACACTGCAAACTTGCTGTGCTGTATGTTAGCTTTACCTCTGCTGCTAAGTCAAATCAGATCAAATGCCCCCTTTTTTATGAGAAATATTTGTAACATTCCATTCACTATTTTGAATTGCTTGACTACTTGAAGTTATAATCCCATGGACTTAAAGGAAAGCCTATTGACAATTATAATTGTGCCTATTACAATGCCACTCTGCTGCCATTAAGTATGTATTTATTTAAACAGCCTGTATCTTCTACAGATATTGGTTCATCTGGTTTTTAACGTTAAAGATCATGAGTTATATTTAATAGAAGGTCATGTAAAGAGCTTTGGTAAGTTTATTCAGTCTTTGAAATGCTAAAGAAAGATCCTTCCAGAGACCCAATTTCAATTTTAAGTCACTACTGATAGTGATATTAAGTCTTCTGGGAATACTTACAGATTCTGTCTGGGAATAGATTATAAGGACTTCCATCTGGGTATGACTCATAGACATTTGAGTACATAGACCAATGGTTAAGAAATGGCAGCATGTACTGGGGTACCTGAGTGGCTCAGTCGGTTAAGTTTCCGACTCTTTGTTTTTGGCTCAGGTCATGATCTCAAGGTGGTGAGATCAAGTCCCGCACGGGGCTCTGCTCTCAGTGCTGAGTGTGCTTGAGATCTCTCCCTCTGCCTCTTCCACTGCTTACTAGTGTGCTCTCTCTCTAATAAATAAATAAATAAAATCTTAAAAAAACAAAAAAAGAAAAGAAAGAAATGACAGCCTGTGGGCCACATCTATCCCCAAGGACTTTTTCTTTGGCCTTTGGATGCTAAAATAATTTTTACAAATTAGTTACAGATACCAAAAATGAGACATTCCATAGCATAGGATGGATCTGTTTTTCAAGTTCTCTTTAAGAATCCTAACGTCTGGGGCGCCTGGGTGGCTCAGTGGGTTAAGCCTCTGCCTTCCGCTCAGGTCATGATCTCAGGGTCCTGGGATCGAGCCCCACATCAGGCTCTCTGCTCGGTGGGGAGCCTGCTTCCCCCTCTCTCTCTACCTGCCTCTCTGCCTCTTGTGATCGCTGTCAAATAAATAAAATCTTAAACAACAACAACAACAAAAAAGAATCCTAATGTCTGTTTACCCTGGGCCCGCATTCCTGCCAAGCACCCCAGTGGATGAAGTAATGATTACACTTTATTGTGGGTGTGGGTTTGGCAGTTAAGCAGAACCTAAGCTACACCCTATCATTCATTCAGGATGCTTGCCTAGCCTTTCTAGGTATACGAGCGTAAGACACCTTTAAAAGCAAACATAGTGTCACGAGTTAAAAAATAAATGTGATGTGATTAATTAGAAAATAAATACAAGTAGAAATTAACTAAAGACAAACCATAGAAAGTTCATGCAACTTCTTTCTCTAAACACACTTGTTTTCTGTCTCATTTTTCAAGCCTCATTGGCTTCGTTTTTTTTTTTTTTTTTTTACATTTACATCCATTCACCCTTCCCCTTATGCTTCCTGCCTCTGGGAGCTATTTTTGTAAAATGCAGATAATAATGCCAGCTTGGCCTACCTTTCTGGATTATTGTGAAGATCCAAGTGTAAAAGTGCTATATAAATGCAAAGTATTATTATATCCATTATTATCCACGCTCGGCACTGGTGGGTTCTTACAGGCCCCACTGCTCAGGCTGGCTTGAAGTCTGATGTCTCAGCAGTAATAGATAAAACTCGTTAGATGCCTTTAAATTCATTTACTGCTCTGTACTTGGCTCTTTCATACTGGTGTTGAGGCAGCAAAATCTTTTTCTCTGTCAGCTCAGCACTTAAACCAATGGAAAAAAATAATAATAAAAATGCCCCTCAGTTCCTGTTACAAGAACCAAGGATGAAAACCAACTTGCACTTTGTTTCACCTAATTCCAGGTCCATCTGAGTTCAGCTCGGCTCCACCCCTGCACGCAGAAAGAGAGCAGCAGCCCCGGGAGGTTTGTGTCCATGCTGATCTGTTTCTCCAGAAAACAGCCTATAGCTGCGTTGTCTACGATTTGAATGTCGCACACTATGTTGTAAAATGCTCAGATTGTCTGATATCAAAAAACAGATGCAAAGCAATCTATCAACAGAGGACTTGCAGCTCTATCCTTTTCAGCCAGATTTCTCCTCAGCAGGATTCAGACTCTATACCTCTGCACCTTGGGACACCTTCCAAGGGCAGGGTGTTTTACTTGTATTTAACTGACATAACTGACATAATTTCCAGTGCCCAGGATGGTGGCTGGCATAGACCCGGTCCTTAATAATTTTCTGCATTATGGTTGAATGAATGAATGATAATCTAATAAGTACTACAACTTAACTTCTCCAGGAAGAACTGCTGATTCCCATCTCCCAGCTCCACGCATGCTCCTCTCCCGACTTTTCCAACCTTTGCAAATGGCACCACCACCCGCCCAGCTACTCAGTTGCTCTGATTCCTCTCTGTCCCTTACTCTCAACTTCCAGTCCATCAGCGAGTCCTTTGGCTCTATGAGTGTAATGTGACCTGACCCTGTCCCCTTCTCCCCACCATCACTGTAACCTCGGTGTAAGGAACTCTCATCTCTTCATGGGCTACTCCAGCAGCAGCCTCCTCCAGCGTCCTGCCTCCACTCTTGTTTCCTATAGCCCAGTTGCCTCACAACAGCCAAAGGGTCCTATTATTTGCTGCTAAGAATTCTCCAGTGCTTCTCACGGTGCCTAGACAAAGATGCAAACTCCTTCTTGTGGTCCATAAGATAAGATCTGTGGTTCGCAAAACCTGGGAGCATAGTAGAATCTCCCAGAAAGATTTAAAATATGCGCATCTGAGCCCACACATTAGACAATGAATCAGTATCTCTAGGGATGAGTCTCCACAGATGGGACTTTGAGCATTCTCCCATTTTTTGTCTTCCATGTCTTGTCCCTTGTCCCTTTCATCCACAACTCTGCAGGCACACAAGCTTCTTTTCTCTCTGTAGAAATCATCAAGTCCTTGCCAGGCTCAGGACTTTTCCTTTGGTTGTACTTTCTATCCGGAATGTCCTTCCTCTTTTCATGGCTGCCTCTTCTCCGTATTCAGGGGTCATATCAAATATGTCCTCCTTAGCGGACCTTCCTCTGGCCTTCCTCACTAACATGTGACAACCTCCGTCCTTAGGCATTTTCTGACCATAACTCTGTGATATTTTCTTTCCAGCACTTGGCACCACCTGAAGTACTCTCATCTACTCATGAGTTTATAAATCTGTCCCAATAGAAAGTAAAATCCATGAATGCAGGGATGTCGCCTGTTTTCTTTCCTGGCGCATCTCCAGATATACCCCATAACTACATGTGGAATGATAACAATAAATACTTCGGTGCTTGTGGACCATGCAACCTCTGTCACAGCTATTCACCTCTGCCACTGTCATGGAAAAGTAGTCAAGGATGGGATGTGACAAATGGGCATGGTGTGTTCTAATAAAATCTCATTTATGGAATAACTTTGAGTTTTACATAACTTTTGCATGTCACAAAATATTATTTGTCTTGTGATTTTTTTTTTAACCATCTAAAATTGCAAGCACCATTATTAGCTCATGGGCACACACACAAAAAGATGTGGCAGGCTGGATTTGGCCCATGGGCTATAATTTGCCAACCCTCTAATCAAGAGCATTTGTATTTATCTCTTGGTTTGAAAGGCCAGAATTTCTTTGAGATGCTTCCTAAAACACTGTTAGCAGTGTTATCACACTATTTCTGCCTAGGGATGTCTACAGGTCTCAAACCAATTCAGAAAACATTTCCCAAGTATATATTAGGTTAAACAGAACTGATTAAGTGGCAGGCCAGGGGGCAGCTACCCAAGGTACCAATCTACGACTGAAGCTAAAATATCACTCTAATAAATCTGAAACAGCACACCTCTGAACGTAGTTTTCTACAGTCTTTTTACATAAATGGAAAAATAGAAATTTCTGAAAGTGAAGAACACAGCTGTAAATGAACAATAATTTAAATAAATCATGCTTACCCTATCCTTACTAAATACATATTGAGGAAACACTGAAATTATTTTAAAATATAAATATTTAAATATTTTAGAGGTTGAAAATTATCTTTTTCTGTTTCTGGATCCCATGTAATCAACTGATCCTAAACTGTAGACATTGTTTTCAAGG